>NW_006399807.1:4240809-4251702 GCF_000299155.1 Elephantulus edwardii
GCATCCCTGGCGTACACCCTTCCCAATTTTGAACCATGCAGTGTTCCCTTGCTCTGTTCTGACAACTGCCTCCTGGTCCAAGTATAAGTTTTGCATTAGAATGATCAAGTGTTCTCGGATTCTCATTCTTCTCAGAGTCAGCTGCAGAACTCTGTTGCCATAGTCCGTTAAAATTGTGCTGCCAATTTAAAGGTGGGGCCTACGTGGCAATTCTAATTCACAAGAGGCTCCTCAGAAGAAAGATGGGCATTCAATTCTCATGCAATTATAACTTCCAAAATCCTGCTGGCAGGTCAGCTGAGTCAGTTCTGGCATGTTATGCGTCCTTGAATTGGAACTGACTCATAGCTGCCCCTCCAGTGGCTTTTGAGAGGCTATAAATCACATAGGAGGAAACAGCTCATCTTTCTCCAATGGTGTAGCGGTTGGATTAGAACTACGTGTATTTGACTTGGCAGCACAGCTCCTCGCCACTAGGCCACCAGAGCTCCCTGCTGGCAATGTTGTTGCTATTATGTGATAGTCAAGTACAACTTATAACAACCCTAAGAACAAGAGATCTGAACGTTGTCCTATTCAACATGCCATCCTCATTATTTCTGATATACTTGAGATCATTGCTGAAGTCACTGGATCAGTCCATCTCACTGTCTCTCTCTTTAGGTGACTTTCGCCTTTCCTAGCATTGATGATCTTCTCCAAGGAATACTCCCTTCTAGCAAGATGCCCAAAGCTTCATTATCCTTGCCTCTAAGGAACACTCTGGCTGCAACTCCTCTGAGACATATCTGTTGCCATATCTGATGCCACATTCCTTTTTATAGAGTCTAGCTTCATAAATTATTTGTCCAGCATAAAGAGTGAATAGGTACAGATAATTAAAATATTTCTTACATATACTGTTTCTTAGTTTAAACTATTCAATATTCCCTTGTTCTATTTGAATAACAGCTTCTTGGTCTAGGTATCAATTTTGTATGAGCACAATTAAGTGTTCTGGGATTCCCGCTTTTCTCAATGTTAGCCACAGCTTGTTATGATCCACAAAGTCAAATGCTTTTGCTTATTCAATAAAACACAGATAGACATTATTCTGGTATTCTCCGCTCTCTGCCAGGATTCATCTGGCATCAGCAATCCCTTCTCCTATGGCCCTTTTAAAACCTCACTTGAACTTCTTGTGATTCTTTGTTAATGTACTGTTCTAGCTGTTTTTATATGATCTTTAGCAATATTTTGCTTGCAAGTGATATTAATGATATTATTTAATAATTTCCACGGGTTTTTTTTTTACATTTTTATTGTATTATTTTTACGTGTACTGTCAAATCAGATCTGACTGGTACAGGAGGAGATTGCCCCCTCCTTCTCCAGCAGAGCATCTGGTAGATTTGAACCGCATACCTCTGGGATTGCAGTGCACAGTCTTGCCACTAGGCCACCAGAGCTCCCTTAATTTCCACGTTTTATTGGATAACCTTTCTTGGGAATTGGGAACAAATATGGAACTTCTCCAGACAATTGGGCAGAGAACTGTCCTCCTAATTTCCTGGCAAAGTTACCATTATCTCAGTAATGAGAAATATTCTGCCTAGATCAACTAAGGTCATCTGAAAAATATTTTAAGATTTCTGGTCATGTAAGATAAATAATCTAGGTCAACCAAATTTTTACACATTATTCAGATTTCTAATAAATTAATTCTATTGAAACTCTAGCAGATTGATAGTCTTATCCCTTCTGAACTGCATGTTGAGATTAAATACTCAGATGCTTATGTAGATTAATTAGCAAACCAGTAGTGAGGATCAGCAGAATAAGAAACTGATAGAACTCTTTCTTGAAATTGGTGAGCATCAGTTCTTTGGTTCACTGTCTGAGAGATACTTTCAGATTTTCAATCCCTGTATAAGAATCTTTCTTCAGTCATCAAGAGGAATTCAACCTTGCAAAAGAATGAATATTGGAATCTCATGGAAAATTTCACAAATATAAAAGGCCACCTGGGCACATGGCAAGTTTTAAAGGCAAAGAGATTCTTTGGTTTTGTTTGTGTTTTTTTTTTTGTTTGTTTTTTTTCGTGATGTCTCTCTGGAGACTAAGGTGCGTCTGATACAGGTCATGGTCTTTGCAATCACTTGTTATGCATCAGAGAGTTGGACAATGACTAGGGAGTAGGATAGTTGGAGAATTGATGCCTTTGAGCTGTGGTGTTGGAGAAGAGTATTGAGGGTACCATAGACTGCTAAGAAAACAGATTCATCCTGGAGAGGGTTAAACTGGGAGACTCCTTGGAAGCAAGGCTTCTGAAGTTTCGTCTGACATACTTTGGAGGGACTGGTCCTTGGAGAGGGACATCATGCTTGGGAGGGTGGAGGTACAGAGCAAGAAGGGAAGACCCTCTATGAGGTGGATTGATTCAGTGACTCGGGTAATCAGGGTGACTGTATCAGAAACAGTGTGATTGGCACAGGACAGAGCAGGGTTTAGGGCTGTTGTACATAGGGTCGCTATGAGTCAACAAGCAACTCAATGGCACATAACAACAACAACAGATTCTTTTTAAAAAAAGTCACTGCAATCTGTAAAATCTCTGTCCTGTAACCAACTCGTAGCTGACTCATTAGCAAATTTTTCGATTCTATAATTCACACCAGAGGAGAATTCCAAGCTTTCTCTCATAGAACAGCTGGTAGATTTGAACTGCTTGCCTCTAGGTTAATAGTGCTACTCCTTAACCATGAGGCCACTCGAGCTCAGTTGCTATGGAGTTGATTTTCATTCAAAGTTATCGTGTGTGTGTGTGTGTGTGTGTGAGAGAGAGAGAGAGAGAGAGAGAGAGAGAAATGGAGCTTCCTTCGAGTTTCCAATGACTAAGTTTTTGTAAATATATCATCAGGCCTTTCTTTCAGGGTGACCCTGAGTGAACTTGAATTTCCAATTCTTTGTTTAGTGCCACTTATGTTAACCATTTCCACCACCTAGAGGACCAAAGAGGCTCTAGAGATCTCATAGACTTTATTTTTAATGATTAAAACATTAAAAATGAAGTCACATTCAGTGGCAGAATTAAGACCAAGACCCAATCTTCTAATTCCCTAATAACTAGTGTTTCACACGACTACTCTTGCCCACTTTTTCATGAGACAGCACAGATAACTGACCTAACTCTCTTTTAAAAATTCCACATTTTCCCTTGTCAACTCCTTCCCCATCACTTGCTTGTCTTCTTTAACCTCTAGGGTATTTATGTAGTTAGAGAAAAAAATATTTGAAAGCCTCAAGGAAACCAATATTTCTTGCGACATCCAAAGCCTCTCACATTCTGATGGCTAAGAATTCTAAAGTCAGCATTTTTGTGTTTTTGCTATTGAAACCAGAAAGTATGTGAAGGAGAAAGTCATATGAGAATTTAAGAGCTGCAGAGAGAAAGAAAAAAAAAATTCTGAAGTTCAAAATCAATCCCATTCCAGAAACCACAGACTATTCTATAATAGGAGAGTTTGAGCTTATACTATAATAGACAAAGTCAATAGGCCTTTTATTTATTTTTTTATATTATTTTATTATTTTTGTGTGAGTGTACCGTCAAATCAGATCTGACTGGTACTAGAGGAGACTGCCCCTCCTTCCCCAGCAGAGCATCTGGTGGATTTGAACCGTGCGCCTCTGGGATTGTAGTTGCAGCTCCTTGCCACTAGGCCACCAGAGCTCCCCTAGGCCTTTTATTTTAAGAACTACCTTCCCTTTGTAACTTGATTTGTGCCATTGTTAGAACTTCTACTTGGAATATTATTGCTTTTAATTTTTGACTCATGTACATTTAACTTGTTAGTTAAATTTGTGTTTTCTAGGCTGCAACAGTTCCATGATGCATCTTCAAGGATATGAACATGTACAGCTAAGCACAATTGATAACAGTGCATCTAAATTCCAAAATCAATCTCCACAATAGTCTATGTGTTTCCTACTGCCAAATGACCCTTTAGAGTAGTGAGAGAAGATCTTCACCCTGAAACCCACAGCGTCCCTTTTCAGCAGGAAGTAGCTAAGAGAATACGCCATCCCCTTTTCCTTATGAATCAGGGTGAAGTCTCTCTCAGGGAGGAGTGATAGGGAATGGCAAAGGACACACTGACAAAGGAGATTAATCAGAACTGGCTTTAACAAGCACTGTTGCAATTGGACAATTAAAACAGACTTTCGAGGGAGGAAGAAAGAAGAACGAACTGGGGGGGAGGGTAGAGAAAATAGTGCAACAATGAATGAATGGAAACACAAAGTCTCTGTAAATGTTCATCAAAATAAATAAAATTTAATAAAAAAAATAAAGTCATGATAACCAGCAGTAATCTGGGATTCTTGGGCTAAGTGTTGAGCTGGTAAATATTACCCCTTATTATTCAGTGATAAGACCTCACTGTGCCGTACAGGGGGAGGGTCAGTCATGTATTCAGTCGATCCATCACTTTCACATTTGAAGAGACCACTGCTGCTCCTCCACTCTTTAGCTCTATGGAGCAGTTAAAGTGTTGTAAGGCATGGAAAGCGCCCTCTGGGTGATGCAAACAATCAGTTACTAACCTAAAGTTTAGTGGTTCAAACCCATAAACTGTACCAGGGAAGACAGACCTGAAAAATTCTCTTTTGTGATAATTACAGCCAAGAAAATCATGTGAAGCATTTCTGGCCTGTAACACAATTTCACTCTGAGCCATAAGCAACTCAATGGGAATGAGTTTGAATTTTTGGTGTTATTCCCTAGAGAATGAGAACGCTACACAAATCTAAGTATCTTGGAGAAAGGGAGTTGTATTAATCCAATTATTCATAATTCACATTCACATAAAGTCATTCATCTTCAAAACTTCCTTAGAATAAACAGAGCTGAGCATTAACTTCATTCTTGGAAAAGGTGATATGCAAGCTATGCCTTGTTCATGGTCACTCTTTCAACCATTTTAAGTGTCCCAAAAATGTTTAACAAAGTGATATATGAAGAATAATTTTTAGTGTATTTGTACAAAGAAGGCATTGATTGTAATTTGTCATGCTTGGCTTCTTTTAGGGTCTTTAGTATTTTCTTTCTCTGGCACTAACACCACACACGTGTAAACATAGCTGGCTCTACTTAGGTGTCCATAGTTCTTCCCTATTGATTTCCAGGCAATGAAATAACCCAAGAGTCAGGCCACAATTATTTAGGTTTCTAGCACTGGACCAGAAATTATATATGATAGATTGGCAAGTCTTGGCCATGGTTCTATGGGTTATGCGTTTTTAGGCTAAGAGCTTATCTATGCAACTTGTTTCTTTAGCTAAAATACAAGGCTTTTTTATTGTCTCATGATATTTGATAATAATTATCTGATAAATGTATGTGAAAGCTTTAATAAATGGTAAGTCAAATGTTAGGGAACTCTAGCGGCTTAGTGGTAAGGAATTGTACTGCCAACCCAAAGACACGCAAATTCTAATCCAATAGCTGTTCTGTGGGAGAAAGATGAGCAATCTCCTTCTTCTGAACAGCTCTTCTTCTGAAAACCTGTTGGAGGGTCAGCTATGAGATCTAACTCTACAGTACATAAAAAAGAAACAATAGACCAAATACTTATTATTGTTACTTATATTTAATGTGTTTATATATGTTATAAAGGCAAACTTATGACCTGTCTTTTGAAAAATGCTGCACTAAATCAGAATTACATATGAAAAAAATTTTACAGCTCATTGTATTAAGGTTCTGTAATTATTTAATGAAGGAAGAAAATATTCAGAATTGTGTAAACAGAAAGTGTCAAAATTTCAACATTTGAGCGTTGAAATTAAAAAATTAGTCTCTAAAGTACCACGATGTTGCTGATTTTACGTGGTGCACAGGATAGGGAGTCATCTTAATTTATATGATAATTCAATTGCAGAAAAATCACTTGGTCACCTGTAAGTGATTTACTCCAAATCACACATTTTGTAATAGGGCCCAGGTTGATGTGATCTCTCCCATACACTCACTCAATAATTCTTTCACTGCTTGCTATACTTACTAGGCGACTGCCAGGGAATTTTCACAATATCCTCCTGGGAAGCTCCTACTCTATTTCACTCAAAGATTAACCATCACTTCTAAAATTTATTGTTATTATTGTTAAGTGCTGTC
This sequence comes from Elephantulus edwardii, assembly GCF_000299155.1. Taxonomy (NCBI): domain Eukaryota; kingdom Metazoa; phylum Chordata; class Mammalia; order Macroscelidea; family Macroscelididae; genus Elephantulus; species Elephantulus edwardii. The sequence continues at coordinate 4,246,967 of NW_006399807.1, forward strand.
AAGTTGAGTACAACTCAGAGCAACCCTGTGAACACTAGATCTGAAACCTTTCCTATACAGTACCATCTCATCATGTCTGACATGCTTGAGCCCATTGTAGCAGTCACTGTGTCAATCCATCTGGTTGAATGTCTTCCTCTGTTTTGCTGACCCTCCAACTTTCCAAGCATGATGTCCCTTTCCAAGCAATAGTCTCTCCAACAAGATGCCAAAATATCTAAGACAAAACTTTTATCATTGTTGCTTCCAAGGGGCATTCTGACTGTATCCTCTCCAAGACATAGCTGTTTGTTCTTTTGCAGTCCATGCAATATTCAGTGTTTTTTTCTAACATCAACGCTCAAAGACATCAATTCTTGTCTGTCATCTTTATTCATTATCCACATTCAGATGTCTAGCAAGTGATTGAAAAGATAATGATTTGAATAAGGTACACCTTAGTCTTTAAACTTAAACTTCAAATTTCATTGTTGTTGATTGCCTTCGAGTTAAGCACAACTCATAACAACCCTATGAACAAAAGACTTGAAGCCCCTCTACAACTATCAACATTTATCAAAGTTCACAGGGTTTCTGGGGGCATGTTATTTAGGAAGTGGATGCCACTCCTGCTTCCAAACCTGTCATAGTATGTTATTATACATATGCCCTTGAGTTTATTGCTATGGATAGTAACCATATGTACAGCAGCTCTTAACACTTTGCTGTGCTGAGCCTGTCTCACTTACTCTGACACACCAAGCCCATCCCCCAGTTACTGTATCAATCCATCTCATCCTGGGCCTCCCTCTCTTGTGCTGTCTATCCACCCTCCTGAGCATGATGTTCCTCTCCAAGGACCGATCTCTCCTGGCCATGCGACCAAAGTAAGTGAGGCGGAGCTTCAAAATCCTAGCCTCCAAGGGAAGACTTGGCTTCACCCTCTCCAAGACAGACCTATTTGTTTCTTAGGCAGTCCATGGTATGTTCAAGACCCTTCTCCAGCACCACAACTTGAAGGCATCTATTCTTCTTCTGTCATCCTTAGTCACTGTCAAACTCTATGAAGTATAACACATAATTGAGAAGACCATGACCTGGATTAGGCACACCAGTGTATCCAGACTGACGTCATTGCTCTTCAGGACTCTGGAGAGGCTCATGACAGCAGATTTTCCCAATGCAATTAGTCTCTTGATTTCCTGACTGCTAGTGTTAAAGAGTGTTAATTGTGGATCCAAGCAAGCTGTAATTGTTAACAACCTCAATCTCCTCTCCATCTAATATGGTGCTGTCAATTGACCTAGTGGTCAGAATCTTTGTCTTCTTAATGCTGAACTTCATCAATCCATATTTAAGTATATCCATATATCCATATCCATATAGGTCCACCTATACGTGGACCAAGAGACAGTCATCAGAACAGAGCAAGGAGACACTACCTGGTTCAAAATCAGGAAGGGGATCCATGAGGGATGCATTCTGTCTACATACATTTTCAATCTGTATGCAATAAAGATCAGCCAGGATGTTGGGTGGGCTATACGAGGAGGAATGTGACATCAGGTTTGGTGGAAGATTTATCAACAAACTGCACTATGCAGATGACACACCCCTGCTTACTGAAACTGAGGAGGGCCTGAAGCACTTGCTGCAGAGGGTCAAGGACTGTAGCCTTCAATATGGATTGAAGTTCAACATTAAGAAAATAAAGATTCTCACAACTGGATGAATTGGCAACATCAGTATGGATGGTGAAGAGATTGAGATAGTTAACAGTTTTAGTTTACTTGGCTCCATGGTTGACACTCTCAGTACCAGCAGCCAGGAAATCAAGAGACGAATTGCATTGGGAAAGTCAGTAATGACATCAGGCTGGAGACTAAGGTGCACCTGATCTGGGCTATAGGCTTTGCAATAACGTGCTATGCATCGGAGAGTTGGACAGTGACCAGGGATGATAGAAAGAGAATTGATGTTTTTGAGCTCTGTTGCTGGAGAACAGTGTTGAATATACCATGGACTCCTAGAAGAACAAACAGGTTTGTCCCGGAGAGGATGAGGTCGAGCTGCTCCTTTGAGTCAAGGATTCTTTGGCTTCGTCGGACATACTTTCAGCATGTTGCAAGGAGGGACCCCAGCATGTTGCAAGGAGGGACCCGTCCTTCATGAGGGACATCATGTTTGGGAGAGTGGAGGGACAGTGCAGGAGAGGAAGCTCTCAATGAGATGGATCAATTCCATGATTGGGGTAGTGGGAGTGAGTGTGTCGGAGACGGTGAAGTTGGCACAGGATAGAGCAGGGTTTAGGGCTCTTGTACATAGGGTCACTATGAGTTGCAAGCAACTCGACGGCACATAGCAATTAATTGATTGATTAATTAATTAATGGGGTTCCTACTCTCAAATTTGGTGGTTACTAATACTCCCTTTTGTTTTCTCTGGCATAGGTTCTGGCAAATAATTTACATTTCATAAACTACAAATTGATCTTACTTTTGAAGATATCTTTACTGTGGGTCTAATTACAGTACTATTCTTTAACCACAATATATAATCATGAGCTCTATAATAAAACAATCTAGTAATTCTCCAGCCCAGACTTGCATCTTCTTTCTTTGTATCCAAATTATAGTTAAATTCTTAAGAATATTTAATCTTTGTCCATTAGCTCTTTCCCCCCAACTACATGACAAGAAATAGATCTTAGTCTTCTTTTGCATCAACCATGGCTCATGGATTTTTTTCAACAGACATTTTTAATTTCCATTTATTACCTAGTATATGATATCAAGAGCACACACTCTGAGCACTATTCCCTTTTTAAAGATAGGAATATGGAGGTGGTATTACTCATAAAATCATATGGCTAGATCATCCGAGCCAGGTTAGTAAATGGTTTCCTGTTATGCACTATTCCGTATTGATTCAATTCATTGCTATTGAGTCAGAACCAACTCACAGCTGATCCTCCACGGGGCTTACAAGGCTATAAATCATGTGGGAACAGATTCCTCATCTTTCTTCCACCGGGCAGCTGTTAGATTGATTCCAACTGTGCAGTAGTGTCAAAATATGTTCTGTGGTCAGTTGCTGTGATGCAATTGGAAGGGAAAAACCTACCAGGCATAGAAATGAGATGTCTAGCACAGCCTTGAAGAATTGAACTAGAACAAGTGATATGTGTCACTGTTGCTGAATAAATCCACGACCACATTAAAGTCTTTGAAAGAAATAAAATTCAACCTGAGTTCTTTGGATTAATTCTTATGCCCTGCCGCTTTAGGTAATCCTGAAACAATTTAATGCTCTGAAAAAGAATTAAATTCATTTTCCTTAGTCTACCTTTTGGTGCCCTTTACTATGTGACCCCCTAGACCTGCCTTTCAAATATTATCCCTAAGAACCCACTTTATCAAATACTCCATTATAATAAATGACTTACTCATTGCTATCTAAACACACTTTACATTTCCTTAATTCAAATTCCTCTCCATGTCTTCTGAAATGTTTTTCTCTGTCCTTTTAGAGATTCAGATTACATATACTTGCAGTTGCAGTAAAAATTCCTCTCTTCTTTGCCAACTGTTTTTCTAAATTCTTAGATCATTGATGGTATCACTCATTTGTCAAATAATCACACACTTGTAATTTTGAATATGTATTTTCTTCCTTATTTGTTTCTCTCTGACATTATTATTTAACTGTTTGCATTTTTCTTACTTTAAGAATTAACAGATATAGCCACTCCTTGAACACAGAAAGAATGCCTTATTTTATTTTAATCTCCAGGAGAAATGTTTCCCAGCTCTTATCATATTTTTATGGTTATTTGAGTGAAAGTTTGCAAAGCAAATTTATTTTCCATTCAATGACTCATTCACATTTTAAAACAACATTGATTATAATAGCCACAATGCAACTGTGCTCTTTTCACTCTCTTCCCGTGACTTCCATTTCCACCCATGCTTCTGACCTACCCATTCTTGATTTCTGAGCTTTACACCTGGGCAGATATTGCCCTTTTTTTATTGTGTGTAGCTGATTGTCCTAAGGAATGAATACCTCCCTAGTGTAACTGTTCACCTTATATATCTATTGTTTAATTGAAAGTTGAAAGAAGGATGAGTTTGTTCCAGATTCACAGGGTGAATAAGGGGCATAGTCTGAAAGGTTCTACCAGTCTCTGTCAGACCTTATGCGCCATCTCCTCCTGTGTAATTACTGCCTCTGAAAACCCTTGGGAGGGTCAGCTCTGGGTCATATTCGATTTGATGGTACACAACAACATGTCTAGGATTTACAGCAGGGATCCCTTTTATAGTGACCAGCGCTGCTGGGCAGCACCATCTGTTTCTTCTGGTATCAGGGTGGTAAAGGTTGAGGTTTGCCCTGTACCTTGGTTCTTTGGACTAATTCTTTCTATGTGTCCTTGTTTTGTCCTTTTCTTTGTTCCAGACCAAGAAAGAGCAACAGTTGCACCTTATCAGATTGCTTACCAGTTTAAGACCCCAGTTACTACACAACAAAATAGGTTGTCTTCATGTTCAGTTATAGCATTTGGCCTTGATATTCCCTGAGATTATGGCCCTAAGGCCCTTGCACAGGCATTATTCAAAATCTTGGGGCTTGGGCAGGAAGGGAGTAAGGAAAGGGTAACTAAGAGAGGCTAGATGGGCAGAGCTCCAGGTACTCTTCTAATTCAATTAGATAAACTGTAAAGTAAGCTAGTCTAACAGGTGACTGGAATGCAAAAG
>NW_006399807.1:4252797-4257725 GCF_000299155.1 Elephantulus edwardii
CAACTGACTGGAAGAGACCTATATTTTTTCCCAGCCCAAAGAAGGGTTACCCAATGGAGTGTGGAAACTATAGAACGATATCATTGATTTCACATGCAAGCAAGATTCTACTGAAGATTATCCAAAAATGCCTGGAACAAACAGCACATCAGCAGAGAAATGCCAGAAGGGGTGGTGGTACTAGGGATATTGTAGTTGATGTTAGATGGATCTTAGCTGAAAGCAGGGAATACCAGAGGAATGTCTACCTGTGTTTCATTGATTATGCAATGGTGTTTGACTGTGTGGATCATAACAAACTGTGTGGCTGACTCTGAGAAGAATGGGAATCCCAGAACACTTGACTGTTCTAATGTGAAACGTATACTTGGACCAAGAGGCAGTCGTCAGAACAGAGCAAGGAAACACTGCATGGTTCAAAATTGGGAAAGGTGTAAGCCAGGGATGTTTCCTATCTCCATACCTTTTCAACCAATATGCAGAACAGATTATCCAAGAGGCTGGGCTCTATGAGGAGAAGTATGGTGTCAGGATAGGTGGAAGATCTATTAACAATCTGCTTTATGCAGATGACACAACCCTGCTTGCTGAAACTGAAGAGGACCTGAAATGCTTGCTGCAGAGGGTCAAGGACTGCAGCCTTAAGTATGGATTGAAGCTCAATGTTAAGAAAACAAAGATTCTCACCACTGGACCAATTGGCAGAATCAGGATGGATGGTGAAGAGATTGAGATTGTTCACCATTTTAGTTTGCTTGGCTCCACAGCCAAACACTCTTGGAACCAGTAGCCAGGAAATTAAAAGGCACATTGCCATTTGAAAGTCTGCTGTTAGGGAGCTCTCCAAAGTACTGAAGAGCAATGGTGTCTCTCTGGCGACTAAGGTGCATCTGATATAGGCCATGGTCTTCGCAATCACTTGTTATGCATCACAGAGTTGGACAATGACCAAGAGGATAGAAGGAGAATTGATGCCTTTGAGCTGTGGTGCTGGAGAAGAGTATTGAGAAGAACATGGACTGCTAGGAAAACAAACAGATTTGTCCTGGAAAGGGTTAAACCAGGTGGCTCCTTGGAGGCAAGGATTCTGAGGCTCCATCTAACATACTTTGCACATGTTGTGAGGAGCGACCGGTCCTTGGAGAAGGACTTCATGCTTGGGAGGGTGGAGGGACAGCGCAAGAGGGGAAGGCCCTCTATGAGGTGGATTGATTCAGTGACTGGGGTAATCGGGATGGGAGTGTCAGAGACAGTGTGATTGGCACAGGACAGAGCAGAGTTTAGGACTGTTGTATATAGGGTCGCTATGAGTCGCAAGTGACTCGATGGCACATAACAAAAACAACAACATATTGTAGAGTTCATTGTCGTCGATAATTTTAACCTTGTGATCAGTTGAACTGTGTGTTCCCACATATAATGATACAATATGGAACCGATGTCATTATTCTCCATGATCTGATAGACATAATAGTTGTAAAAAAGAGAGACTGCAGCATTCCTTAATCCTAAACAGAAATGTGAAAGGGGAGTTTTCCCTAGGATGTGTCTTATAATACTTTTTTAATTTCATTAGAAGTAAATATGAAATACAGGGAACTGAGAGCCAAGAGGGCCCTTAGTATCACCAAGAAATAATCATTAGGGATAGATTATGTCTTTTTAGATACTCCACAATTAAACTATTTGACACTAAAGAAGGCCAAGGTACATGGAGGTCTCCAGAGAATGTCAGGTCTACCAATGAAGAAGAATATAAGGACTTTCTCACCAGCCAGCAGTGAGAGAGCGAGTGGCCCTTCACCTAGAGTTGACATACTGAATTTGATGGCATAGGAAGCCATAAGGAGTTGTGCTGCCAACCCAAAAGTACACAGTTCAAATGCATCAGCTGCTGTGTGGGAAAAGACTGGGCAGGCCCTCCCATCCTTTTTGTGGGATTTACTGCCTCTGAAAACTGACTGGAGAGTCAGCTATGGGACAGTTCCACTCAATGGTATACCACACCAACAAGTGTCTTAAACTGTGAGAGAACAAGCCTCTGTTTGTTAACACCAACCAGCATGAGGCATTAGATAACTGAGATGCCATTTATTCAGTTGCCAACTTGATTCTGAGAGCCTACGTGTGTCAGGGTAGAACTTTGCCCCAAAGGATTTTTAGCAGCTGATTTTTTTCAGAAGTATATCACCGGGACTAACTTTTGAGCTGCTCCTGAGTGGACTTAAATCAAACTAGGGTGCTACTAGTTTATACCTTCCAGGGAGTCCTTTGCATAGTTTAGCTCTTCTTTATACTCCTCTTTGTCTTGGCACTGACCTCTGCACAAACACTGAGACACGAACATCATTGGAAATAACCCTGAATTGAACATCATGGAATGTGAATTCTGACTCAGGTGCTACTAGTAAACACCTAAATCATTATACACAGGAAACTCGGGCTCTTAGAATCTCCAGCTTTTGTTTGGAAAAACAAAATACTATTACGTTGCATTATTTTACAAGTCTCCACCCTTGCCCATCTCTCAAAACTAAACCTAAAATAGCAACAACAACAAAACGTTCAATAAATCCAAAATATTACGTCTACTAACCCTTGACATAGTCATTCATTCATGTATGTGTGTGTGTGTGTGTGTGTGTGTGTGTGTGTGTGAGAGAGAGAGAGAGAGAGAGAGAGAGAGAGATTTCTACTTTGCTTTGTTTTAGAATTCTAGTTTATGGTAAAAACAACCCTACCTTTAATAATACAATTTACATCAGACCAGGAAATAAGAAAAACAAAGCATTCAAAGTACTCATCTCCAATTTTTCGTAAATAATAGCTAGTTATCAAGAGGAGGAACAGTGGCCCCTGCTAAAGTTTGGGTTTGTTTTTTTCCTTCCGTCTGGGCTGAGCTAGGAGGAATGCCAACCAGATCAGTAATAACAGCCGCCTGCGTAGGGAGAAATGAAGGCTGTTCAATTTTGTATTCCGCTCATTCCTATTTTAGAAGAAAACAGTTGACACTGTCTCATTGAAAGGAAAATGCACTCAGATTTCATCATCAAATAGTATTTATTATTAATCCCCTGAGGGTGCATGGGCTGTGCTAAGCATGCCAATTTCCCTGCCACCTGCTAGTGGCATTTTGTCTGTCAGAACCTGGTATCCTTGCTGTTGATGCTAGAGGTGAGAAAGGGCAGTGACAAAAAGATTAAAGGGATGAAAAATAGACTTTGGGGGAAAGGTCACAAGTATTGCAAAAGGTTATTCAGAAAAAGGAAGGCAAAAGGGTTGCTTGGTTACTGTTTTCAAGGCTGCAGATGGTTTAAGATGGTGTATTATCTTTGAGCAGGTAGCCTCTAACTCTGCAGCATATCAAACAAGAGGGAATACACTTAGATTAAGTGGGGAAATGTTGCTCTGCCAACAGAAATGGACTGCTTAGAGACACTGTTGAAATTCTATCCCAGGAGATCCTTAAGGAAAAAATGGAGATTCATATCTCCTGAGGGGGAGGGACCAGACAGATAAAGTCTGTTTGAAAGCAGAGACCATGGGCTCTTAGGTAATGATTTTGCAATTATCCTCAAGTTATTGCCTTGATTTCCAAGTTCAAGGATCTCTTTGATGTGGAGACATTGCTTTGGCAGTGCACAGTCAGGAGAAGAGTCACAGAGGAGTAGGCCTGGAGACTGAGCACTGAAGGAGTTTTTGACAAGTAGAATACAAAGGATGGTAGTTTTAGGCAACTGAACAAAGGCATGGAGGGACTGGTTATGTGAAATACATGATCAGTCTGCATCATAATTAAAGATTCAGACTTTGGAGTTAGAAAGTCTATGATATAAATCCCACTTGATAATCACATGACTGATGCAAATTTTTGGATTCCAATTCTCAATTTCCTCAGCTTTATTAAGAGGAAAATATAAAAAAGGCTGACTTTCACAGATCAGGATAAAATGGGACATATGAAGGAGGTATGGAGTTCCTAGTAAAACCTTTAAACAACTCAGCTGTTGGAACTTCAGATACCACAGAAATACCTGGGGGGGGGGGGGCGGGTGTCCATTTAACTCTGAAAAAATCAGCCTCTGAAAACCCTAAGGAGCAGAGTTCTATTCTGACACAGGGAATCACACTGAGTTATAATCAATGTGGATGGATGGGTAGATAGATGATGATAGATAGATAGATAGATAACTGACAGATGTGTAGATATATGTAGGTGTAGGTATAGGGAAGTGTGGATATACGTAGGTGTAGATATATCTAGATATTAAGACTAAAACTCAATATCTGGCAGTTTGTTGGTATTGTTATGTGCCATCGAGTAGGAACAAACTCATAGCTGATGCTCTAATGGGTTTTCAGATGCTGTAAATCTCAGTGGAGGAGATTATTCAAACTTCTTCCTCACATCTGCTTCTCCTTTGAGTAGATAGGGACACTCCTTATCACTAGGCTCACAGCGCTTCTTAGTACACAGTTGTTGTTGTTGCTGTTGTGTGCCATCGGGTCAGAATTGACCCATAGCTGATCTTCCAGTGGATTTTTAGAGCATGGAAGGAGATTGCCCATCATTCTCCTGCAGAAGAGCTGATGGATTCGAAACGCTGGCCTTTGACATTGCAGTGTCTGTTCTTACACTAACCCACTAGAGGTCTGTTGGGCACAGAGTAGGTCCAACAAAAAATTATGTTGTTGTGTTGTTGAGTCGGAACTGACTCAGAGCAGACTCTCCAGCGAGTTTGCAGAGGCAGTACATTTCACAAGAGGAGACTGCTTATCTTTCTCCCATAGAGCAGTTAGTGGATTTAAAGCTTTTGGGTTGGCAGTTCAACTCCTTACAATAAGCCACCAGAGATCCTAACAAATAATAATGTGTAGCTATTATTATTAATTGTTGCTGTTGTTGTGTTGTGCCGTCGAGTTGCTTG
>NW_006399807.1:4258462-4276876 GCF_000299155.1 Elephantulus edwardii
AAGGATGGGCAATCTCCTCTCAGAGATTAACTGCTGCAGAAAACCTGCTGGAGGGTCAGCTATGGGTCAGTTCTGACTCAACAGTACACAACAACAATGGTAGTAACTATCGCCAGTGAGTAGCATGGAGTGAATGGCTACTCTAGTGACCCTGTATGTCCTATGACGGAAATTATGCCCTGTCCTGAGCCATCTTTACATCCTCTGCCATGCTCAAGCCAGTGTTCACATTCATTCTGTCAATCCATCTCATTGAGGCTTTTCCTCTTTTTTGCTGACTCTCGCTGTTTTTAAAGAATGATCTGTTTTTCCAGGGCTGGCACCTCCTGACAATAGGCTCAAAGTAAATGAGGCAAAGTTTCCCCACCCTTGCCTCTAAGGAGCACTCTGGCTGCACTTCCAAGATAGGTTTATTTCCTTTTTGACTGTCCATGGCATATGTACTACCTTTTGCCACAACCACAGTTCAAAGGCATCAATTTCTACCCCCCCCCAGTCTTCATTACTCATTAGTACACCACAAATTGAGAACATTTAGAAATAAGTGGGAATTCAAAATTTGTAAAAAAAATAATAATAGGATGACAATGTCGAATCTAAAAGATGTATAAGCATACCGTATGCCTTACAAGGAATTTCTCTGACTTCTCAGCATCAACACAAAAGTCTAACTTTGATTGACTCTTCCACTCAAACGCAATTGTTCCCACTATGACTATGCCTCTGTTAACAAGGACTTAGTACAGACAACTACGAGTATTTCCTGTGTCCCGCTACCTTTTAGACTGTCAGCTTCAGATGTCTTGTTGAATTTTCTGGTCCCATTGCAAGCATGAAGCATGGCACAGAGCAGGCCCTTAGAAAATGTGTCTTACAGGAATGAATGGCCTTACTTTCTCTTCCCAGTTACCTTCATTAGTTCCTTTGTGTAAAGAGTTGAGAGAAGTCTTTGTCATTTGATTTGCTCAAGAAATGCTTAAAAACGTCGGCAAGAAGGATATCATCGCGTAGGCTGCAGTGGATACTACTTGCCATGAATTTATGCGTGCTTCTGGTATACTTGACAACATAGTCTCAGAATTATGAAGATACATGTGGATTGTAAGCCTGTTGAATGGATTCTAAATGGGAAAAGTGACCCTTGGAGTGAAGTAATTTAGTCTGTCTTTTTTTAAAGGTCAAGCACACCTGGGTCCTCAAAATAACACCTTTAACACTTTGAAAGTCTTTTGCAACAGATTTCTCCAATAAAATAAAACTTTTGAATTATTAGGTGGGGGAGCTCAGGTGGCTGTTCACCCAAAATCTATGCATCTCAAGTGCTTCTGATCTACCACCACCTCTGAGGAAGAAAGTAGAAAGTAGAAGGTTGCTATGAGTTGAGATCAACTTCATGGTGGCAAGAAGTATTATACATAAGTAGATGGATGTTGTTGTCGCTGTTGTTATGTGTCACTGGCAGGCTTGCAACTCTTAGCTACTTTACGTACAATAGGCCTGAAACCTGTTCTATCCTGTGCCAAATTTACTGTCTCCGACACACCTACCCTCATTACCCTAGTCACTGAATCAATCCATCTTATTGATGGTCTCCCTTTCTTTCTCTGTCCCTCTATCCTTCCAAGCATGACATCCCTCTCCAAGGACCAGTCCCTCCTTGCAACATGCCCAAAGTGTGTCAGATGAAGCCTCAGAATCCTTGCGTCCAAGGAGCAGGCTATTTCCACCCTCTCTAGGACAAACCTGTTGGTTCTCCTGGCAGCCCATGGTATATTCAACACTCTTCTCCAGCACCACAGCTCAAAGGCATCAATTCTCTTTCTATCACCCTTTGTCATTGTTCAGCTCTCTGATGCATAGCAAGCAATTGCGAAGACTATGGCCTGGATCAGATACACTTTAGTCTCTGGTCATTGTTCTTTAGTACTCTGGAGAGGTCCCTGACAGCTAACTTTTCCCGGGCAATTCGTCTCTTGATTTCCTGGTTGGTGGTACCAAGAGTGTTGATTATGGAGCCAAGTAAACTAAAGCTGTAGTGTTTTTATAATTCATCCTGCTAGGGTGCTCTGGTGGTCTAATGGTAAGAATCGGTGCTGCAATCCCAAAGTCGCATGGTTCAAATCCGCCAGCTGCTACATGGGTGAAAGATGGACAGTCTCCCCTCACGTGATTAACTGCCTCCGAAAACCCACTGAAGGGTCATCTATGGATCAGTTCTAACTTGATGGTACACAACAGCAACAAAATTAATAGTAGATTATAGTAGAAGTCTTAAGTCAACATAGTATCAAATGCTAAATCAGCTATGTAAGTCCATAATTTCTAACATTAATGGCTCCACCCATGGTTCAGCTCCCCAATTCCTCTATGTTCCTTGGGTGTAGTGACTCAGTACAAGGTTTCCTAGAGACTAAACTCATCAGGGGAATAACTCACATGACCATAGATATGAGAGCTGGTTTTGCAGAAACTGATGAGTGCTGGGCCAGGATCCCATAGACTGTCAGTTGCGGTGCAGCTGGATGGTGACTGTGGGTATGCTGGGCAAGCAATGAGTCAGGATACTATGGTGCAGCTAAATGGTAACTGTGGGTGATACAGGCTGGATGCCATGTCCCAGATAAGCACTCCACAAGAGGAATTGCCTAGCATTGAGCTTATATATAAGCCTCTAGTAGGATGGATAGATGATAGATAGATAGATAGATAGATAGATAGATAGATAGATAGATAGATAGATAGATAGCTGATAGGTAGACTATATTTATAAATAAATTTCTTAGAGTATTATCCACATAATACTATATTGTTGTTATGTACCATAGAATCAAAACCGACTCACAGCTTATCCTTACACAAACTTTCAGAGGCTATAAATCACAAGAGAAGAGGTGCGCTTGATACAGGCCATGGTCTTTGCAATCGCTTGTTATGCATCAGAGAGTTGGACAATGACTAGGGAGGACAGAAGGAGAGTTGATACTTTTGAGCTGTGGTGCTGGAGAAGAGTACTGAATGTACCATGGACTGCCAGGAAAACAAACAGATTCATCTTGGACAGGATTGAACCAAGCTACTCCTTGGAAGCAAGGATTCTGGGGCTTCGTCTGACATACTTTGGACATGTTGCCAGGAGGGATGGGTCCTTGGAGAGGGACATCATGCTTGGGAGGGTGGAGGGACAGCACAGGAGGGGAAGACCCCTATGAGATGGATTGATTCGGTGACTGGGGTAATCGGGATGGGCGTGTCAGAGGCAGTGCGGTTGGCGCAGGATAGAGCAGGGTTTAGGGCTGTTGTGCATAGGGTCGCTATGAGTCGCAAACGACTCGATGGCACATAACAACAACTGCCACTCAGAGGCACTAATGGATTTGAACCACCTACCTTTGGGTTGGCAATGCAACTCCTTCCAACTAGGCCTCCAGAGCTCTCTCACAATGCTCCAGACACATTGATAGTGAGGTTTATGAGAGCTGGGATTTGACAAGACTGCTTTGTTTTCCTAAATCTTGGAAATGTTCTGCTTTTGACAGATGCAGCTTACCACTTTGCTATAGCTCTCTACGAGAGGAAAATATTTGTTTTCCTTCACTAAACAGGTTTGTACCTTACGCAAGTTACAGTTTTTACTTATTCTACTGTATAATCTCTATATATTTAACCAGAAAATATGAAGAACTAAACTCACCTTTCAGGGTGATTGTGAAAATAAAGGTATCTGTAGATTTATTTACACATTCATTAGTTCAATCATCCACTCATTTCCTGTCTAATCCACGAAGAAAAGCAATGTGTATATGATAGTGTGGAAATCACAACATGTAAATAGGTGTTATATTATCCTCAAGAGTCTTCACAGTGTCCCTATAAAAATGATTATTGTCCATTTTTATTAATACAGTCTCAAGGAAATGAGATTGTAAAAAAAATCCAATGTTTGATAAATAAACAACTCATTGAATCATACCGATAGAGCATAATTCCCTGCTCTCACATAATTTATAAGTGAATCACATATTAAAATAATAAATACATAAATCATTTTATCTATTATCATTTTCTCTTTCCCTTTGAATACTGTGTGAAAAATCTCACATTTTTGTAGGCTCCTTTTCAGATAGCAGTCAAGAGTTGTCACTTGCTTGGAGGCAATAATGATTCTGGTACAACTGTTTCTTAACCCCCTGAACATTATCCAGAGAGAAGATGGAAAGAAGCATCTGAAAAAAGATTCTGAGAGGCAAATACAAGTCAATTAGCAAAATTAATGTTAATTGGTAAAATTCAAGATTAGTAATTTCCAACCATTGGAAAATTAATAATAATTTTACTACAGTGTTATTTACCTGAAACTTTCTTTCTGTTTCCTAAGTACCCAAGGATTCATTTAAGAACATGCATGCTCAAACACTTGCACATACCAGAATGCAGAAAAATACAGTGAAAGACAATAACATGGAATAAGGGAGAAGAATGAAAACTTCTCTTTTCAACTGTGAGTCAAATGATCTTAGCAAAGTAATTTAATCCTGATACTCAGTTTCATGTAAACTAGAAATTTCATAAAATCAATATTAGACCATGCAATTCATCTAAAACGCAAATGAGTTAATTTATGTAAAAAAACTTTATTAATATTTTTATCCTTATATTAGTATATCTTCAAAGTAACTACTTAAACATTAGAATCTAAGTTGCTATATGAGAGAAATTAGTGGTAGTTCTTACTAGAAAGATATTTTGGGTTTGTTTTTAAAAAAAAGTTTGACTAAGGACATTGTCTCTCATACTTTGGGTGTGTTGTGAGAAGAGGCTATTCCTTGGAGAAGGACATCTTACTTGGAAAGAGTCAGTGAAAGAAAGGCTCAATGAGATGGACTTGACATAGTAAGTAAAACAGTGGGATCAAATGTGTCAGAAATGGTGAGGATGGCACAGGACTTCAGATCTGTTGCTCACAGGGTTGCTATGAGTCATATTTGACCCAAAGGTACCAAACAACAACATAACGTAATCACAAAGGAACTTTTAGAATCTTGACACTGACCATCACGCTTATTTCCACTCTCCCAATAAGGACTTCATGTGGACACTTTTGCGAGATGGCTATTCTACTTATCCAAGTAATTAAACTGAGATTTCAGGGAAATTAAACTTGCAAGTCACTTTTTAAAAAGAACCTTAATATACTCCTGCCCTGAGCTCAAACTGGGAGGGGAAGGAGAGAAAGTTCTGCATTTAAGGCTGGGGATTTAGGAGTCATTGACTGCAGCACTCAGGTTCATTTCTCACTGACTCTGTGGATCTTAGTCTGTGGAACTGGGACATTGCACATTTCATGCTGTGCTTGGCTTCCTTACCAAATGCAAAAACAAAACCCCCTCTGTTATCAAGAAGTCACTTTTTCTCAATGGTATTTGTCTAATGATCACATATTGTTTCTCAGAAAGTGCTCCTAAATTATTGAAGAGAAACAGCCTGTCACCCTGTGCATTAAGAGCTGCCTGTGCATATCCAATTCCTAAGGTGCACTTGATCTCCTTCTTTTGACTTTGGAAAGGAGAGTGACAACAAAGGGTTGTGTTTTTTTTTTGTTTTTTGTTTTTGGGGTTTTTTTTTTTGGTTTACCTTTTTGTTTGGAAGGCCTGCTTTTATTATTTTTTCTTTAAAAGGGAATATGACAAAGATCATTTCCTAAGGTGAAATTGAAAGCGAGAAGAATCCACTACTTTTCTTAACCAGAATGAATGTGAGCTGTTACCAAAATATGATCAGTTATAGACAACCACAAATCTTATAATAATTAGTTGTGGACTTCCCCCCCTTTTTTTTTTTTGTAAAGAAAAAAAGTATTATTCTTTGAATAATACTGTAGCCTTTAATTCCGTGTAACAGACTGCAGGTGAATTTGAAGAATAGCAAAAAATAGGAACGTATGGCATTTCAGAGAGGAGAATAGGAAGGAGGGAAGAATCCTGAGATATGGATATTTGGAGGGGGGGGAGCAAGACAGAAAGAACTAGAGGAGGGGAAAGGGAAATACGGGAAGGTGAGGGAGGGAGTAAGGAGAGAGGCAAACAGGGAAGAGATTGCAGGTAAAAATAAAACAGAAAAAGCCCAGGTGGAATTCATGCAAACTGTTCTCATCAACACTGCGACTCCCTCCTGTCACTGGAACTGTCAAACAGGCTCCGCTCGTAATGAAAGGAAAAATATTTTATTCAGATTTATTAATTTGAAAATGAAGCCCGCCTGTCGAGAGGGGGACAGTTCTTCTCAATCTGTCATCGTTGAACCACACGCTCCTGACACCGGGATTCATTTGTCTTGTCGGCTCTGACAGTTGGATTCTCCCAGAGCTCTTCCTAGTGGATCGCCCTGGGATTTTAAACCGGATGAAACACATTCCGACAAGGAACAGCCTCTTTATTAATGCAAATTACATGAGGAGGAGAGAAAAAAAGAGAGAAAAAGAGAGACGCCAGCAGCCGCTGTGGTGTTCTTATCCCTGTATCAGTCATTTGTTATTTACATTTATACACATTTTTCAGTTTTAATAAAAGGAGACCCGGATTTTCCGTGACATTTATGGACAGTTTGTTTCAAAAAAAAATGATGCCATCACTGTAATTGTATGCAAAAAGAAAAGGAAAACCCCAACCAAAAAAAAATAAAAAACCCGGGGCCGTGGGCCTCTCTGTTGTGCGCGCTGCGTCCGGGCAGCCGGGGACGCGCCCCCTCTGCGCACACGGTTCCCGGCGGGCGCCTCCGCCCGCTCCGTGGCCTCCGCGGCCGCTCTCCCTGCTCCGCCCGCTCCAGTGGCCGCGCCGCCGCCGCGCGCACTCCGCCGGTTCAGCCTGCGGGGCCTCCCCAGCCAGCACTCCGCGCGCCTCTGATCCTCGCGGCCAGCGAAGGCCTCGGGCTTTCCCACGCAGAGCTGCACCCGCCGGACTGGATCAGGAGCTGCCTCCACATTCTGACCCCAAGGCATTTGTAGGGCCACCCCTTTGTCTCCAGTCTGGAACAAGTACGGGCTTTTCAGAAAAACCCTGGGCCCCTTTAGCCATTAAAGCACCAGGTTGCATGCTACTTGGAGGAGTCCACAATCACATTTTAATTCTAATTATAATCAGCAAAGAAGGTATGGGAGGGGGAAATCAATATACAGTTCCCAGGCCAATTTGTATTATATTTGGTTTCCATTGTAATCGTAAAAGATAATGTTGAATGATTTTTAATGGACCAACAGGCCCGCGAATACAAGAGTCATGAAAGCTTAATGCAGCCTGGGATGTTTAGACGGGACTATTCACCAGGATGATTTAAAAGAAAAACCCAAGCTATGTTTCTGGTTGGAGGAAGTCTTCTCTGAAAGTAAGCAAGTGGTCATGACGGGTTCTGTTGTTGTCATTGTTCAAAATAGTTCAAAGTAGTTCCAAAACCTTGAGAATTCCGGATAGATGATGCCATGGTTAAGTGCTCTGGTTCAACTAGCCAGAGGGGTGCTAACTGAAAGGCCTGAGATTGAAACCCGCCCAGCAGTCTACAGGCGAAAAGACGTTTCCTGTGAGGATTATAGGCTACAAAACCCTATGAGGTCTCAGCTCTTTCACATGGGGTCACTATGAGTTGCAATTAATTCTGAGACATGGCGTAACAACCTCCAGATACAATGATCGTTGCTTTGTCTTAGAACAAAATGGGAGTAAAGGAACCTTTCCCTGCGACTCTGGAGAGCAGGATTCATCAGCTGCTCATCCCACATGCGTACACGAGGGTAGATGGATTGCGAAATTGCTTAGGTACCTGCCAGCAGTACCATCATTGAGCAGTTCCCAGATTCCTCCGTGGAGTGGCTGAGACCTGAGTGTGATTTTCTACTACTATAACAAAGGGCTACAATTGCAATCTCTCTGTTGTTTCTGGCTAAAATTCTCAACAGTGCAATCTGAATGGCATGATCAAGTGTTTGCAGACTTGGGCAATGTAAACTAATTTCAATGACTACAGTATGTCAAACTCATCTTGGAAGCGTGTCAGAAACAAATTGGAACTGTGGAAGAAAGAATTGGTGATCTGCTCCCTTAGGGAGCATGGTCAAGGTCTTCTTGGAGTACATATCCTGTAGAACAGTTGTCCTGTAATATGTGGCATTGTCATGGGTCAAAATCAACTGAGAAACAACAGATTTGGGGCTTTGGTGGTGTTCTGTCTTTATATTTTATTTTGTTTGCATTCTAAAGGAGAAACCTACAAATTTGTCATCTTGGGCAAATTGGAGTAGCTTCTGAGAGTCTGTTACAGAGCTCTGGTGGGTGGCCTAGTGATAAGAATCAGAGCTACTGTTCTGGAGGCTTGTGGTTCAAATCGACCAGTTGCTCTGTGGAGAGAAAGAAGGACAATCTCCTCCCATGTGATTAACTGCCTCTGAAAACCCACTGGAGGGTCAGCTACGGTCGATACCTCTCAGTAGTACACAACAACTTAGAGTCTCAGTTTTCTTATCTGTAGAATGGGTTAGACTAGATCAATAGTTCTCAAAGTGTGGTCCACAGACCATTGACATCAATATCACCAGTTATCAATATGTTAGAAATGCAGATTCTCCAACCTGAACTCATTATAGTAAATACTTTGAGGCTGGGCATGGCTGGCACCCTGAGTTTGACAAGGATACTCTTTCTGTGGTTTTTCCAATATGCTATCTGCAATTGACAAATTTCACTCAGACAAGGATGTTGTGATGCAGCTGAGGTTGGAGAAGTTGCTCCCAAAGATACTTGGTTTCACGATTGTGATTCCAACTACAGTGTTGCTTGGTCCCAGTCCCAGTTCTTAAAATACATCAGTCCTTCAGGAATAAATGGCATAGATAAGTTTTCCTAGTTCTATGCTTTCTCCTTTATGTTTAAAATGTTCATTTAGGCAGTTTTGGGGAGAAGAGGCTGGAATGTGCTTTTAAATTGGGCAAGGCTTACCTAGTACCCTCATACTTTAAATACTACGCTTTTAACACCAAATCAAAGCCAAAACCTCTACCATTGAGTTCATTTTGACTTATAGAAATCCTATCAGATAATCAAAACTGCGTCATAAGATTTCTAGAGTTGTAAATCTCCCTGGAAGCAGACTCTTCATTTTTTCCCATGGAGGGTCTGTCGGGCTTGAACTACTGCCCCTGAGATTAAAAATAAAACGTTTTAACCACTACACCACTGGGGCTCTTTATCTATAGTCCTTTAAAATCAAGGGTATTATCTAAACCTGAAATATTTGTATTCATGCACAACAGATATAAAACAGGTACCTCCCTTCAATCTCCCTAAAAATTGTCTTTCCAATTAAATGAAAGGAAAGACAAGACAAATAACTGAAACAACGGTGAGAAGTTCTGTGATGTGTAAGGTACAATTAAGGGAAGTGGAGGAAAATTGCCTTCTCCATAGTAATGCAGCACCTCAGTAACAACCACATGTAAAACAAATGCCCAGACCAGTGCACATTCAGCATTGGGGTATATATGTTTGTTTAATGATGTCTCCACGGTCTATAGAATTAATATTTAATCATACTTGTCAGCAAGATTCTATGCAATGGTTTGTTCTGCCTTTTTTTAAACGCTTGTTAGTGGTTGTGTCTTCCTGGTTGTTCTTCTTTAATATTAGAATCACTCTGCATTTGCAGCCATGTTTGCTGGCTCTTTTTACTTGCAACTTTACATCACTTGACAGCATGGTGGAAAAAAGAGGTCAGGCCATAGTTTTAGAAAGACCTGCCTAGCCCTTGTTCTCTCTTAAGAGTCATAAGACATATGAAGAAAACAAGACTTTGTGTTTCGTATTGGTTTTCTTAATAGTCTATGGCATGCCTTCTGTTGTGTTGTTTTGTGTGCTGCAGAATCGGTGACAATGAGTAAAGCTGCTCTATAGTGTTCTAGAGTCTCCTCATCACAAGAGCAGATTGTCGGGCATTTTTTTCTACAGAGGTTCTGATGGGTTCCAACCATTGAGCTTCAAGCATCCATTGCAGGGCTTCTTGAACTATCATAACATACACTGACAAGTCTGGTTCTCATCACAATGGTTATCGTTAGGCCAACGTTAGCATAAGAATTGGATCTCGAGACAGCAGGCAGGCAGGCAGATAGAGTATGTATATTACAAAAATGTAATTTTGCCTTTAATTTTTTTCTTGGAACAAGTGAAGTCAAAGTGCTTCTTGGAAGCAAGGATGAGAGACTTTGCCTCACATGTTTTGGGCATGTTATTAGCAGGAGTTGGTCCTTGGAAAAGAACAACATGCTTGGCAGAGCAGAGTGTCGGGGACGAGAGAAAGTCTTACCATGAGACATACTGACTTAGTGATTGGGTGTAAGCAATTGGGCTTAACAATGGGTTTAAGCACAACAGAGGTTGTGACGATTGCACAGGATGGGGTAAGGTTAGGCAGCACTATGAGTCAGAGTCAACCTGATGACACACATGACAATTTTCAAAGTTAGTTCACTTGATAGTAAATGGAACTTTAAACCAATCATGCTGGTTCGACAGCCTGCTGAGAATTTGTATTTCCATCCAAAATAGACTGAGTCAGAGTCTACAGTTTAACAAAATCCCCAGGTGATTCTTATAGGTTCTCTGATGATGCTTAAACATCCAAAAACCTTGCCTGTTCAATAAGCCCTCCAAGATTTCCCCTCTTTGCCAAAGGACACTGTCAGGCATCCAGTAAAATCTTAGCAGGTGTTACATGAATGAACAAATATCTCTAGGTGTTAATGACACAGACATAAAGGAAAACAATGAAAACTTCAAACCAAACCTAATCCAGTATTAAACTTCAGCCCCTGCACTCCAGTTTCATGACTTTGGAGGATATAACAGTGTTGACTCCAGAGGACTGTTATATGACTGGAAACAAAAGCTTACGGTAACTATTAGCCATCTGTACTGACTCATGTACTGTTAGAATATAGCTGCTACGTAGAGTTTTCAGTGGTTGATTTTTCAGGAGTCAATCACCAGTAATTTGTTCTGAGGTACCTCCAGGTCCACTGAAACTGGCAACTTAGTATTCCAGTGTGCTAACCATTTGTTCTACCCAGACACTCCCAAGATAATGGCCAACCAACTACCATCAAGTCACTTCCAACTCATAGTGAGCTTCCATTGGCTTTCTGAGGATGTGAATCTTAACAGGAGAAGACAGTCTAATCTTTTTCCTCCAGGATTGCTGGCAGATGCCGAAGTGCCAGCATTTCAGTGAGTAGCCCAATGCACACCCCAATATGCCACCAGGACTAGAAAGGGCTTATCACCATGCCTAGCCTCTACTGTTAGTATTGTTATTATGTACCTCTGGAACTGACTCAAAACTGACCCTTCAGAGGGTCTTCAAAGGCTGTACAACTCATAGGAGGAGATTGTCCGTCTTTCTCCCACGGAGCAACTGTCTTGCCTCTATCAAGTGCTAAACAAATGCTTTTGTTACCATGACTTACAATCACCTTGATACCAACAGGGTCATTTAGGATTATTTTGTTGTTGTTGTTTAGTTTTTGTTCTCAGGGTTGACTACGTTCTCAAGTATTCACTTTAAAAGCACCAAAAAAGATCTTGTCCGTTATCATATCTTTTTTTAGTTCCTGACACATTAAAGTAGGAGCTTAATAAATATGTTTAGCTGTTTGTTTGATTGATTAATTGATAAATTCAAGCTCTAAGCACAAGGAGAAAAGTTCATTATATAAACAGCCCAAATGCACAAATATTTGTCAAGTAATCACTGTGTGCAAGAAATTGTGCTAGGGATTATATTAGTCAGAAATCCAAAAGAAGAAGAAATAAAAATTTGTTTTAAGTCCTAAGATTCTAAGAAACAAAATACTGTCTGTTAAACCCATCCGTATGCTGAAAGCTTGGCTCCAGGGTATACAGATTCTAGAATTCAAGTTTAGGCTTATACTCAAGAATTTACCAAAACACTGGGAGTCTTAGCAACTGTCAGAAAATAAATGTGTCTTCTGCTCCATTCCTATGTATAATTTACACATACTGATTATTTATCTGCTAAAGACTGTCTGCATTATGTCTTTTCATCAATCCAGCACTCTTCTCCCTTTTACCTCAGCCTAAACCTTTTCCATCCTCTACAAGCTTAACTATGATCTGTTTTAAGAAAAAATAAATTAGTTTCCCAGGAAATCTACATGAGCATTTTCACCAGAGAGAGTACCCCACTGAGAGCTGCATAGGCCTGGGCCATTGTTTTGTTAAGTAGTAATAATAACTTAAAAAGTGATGACAGCAGCTGATGCCTAACTGCAGGGTAAAGACCAAGCGTGTTAGTGTTGCCTGGCAACCTATGGGTGTATCTGGGAGAAAATGAGGAGCCAGTGGGTCTGGAGAAGATCATGGTTTGAAAATTAAGGGATCTGCAGATTTCTCCAGTGATTGATCCAATTTCAGTGATTTCAAACAAATTTACTTTTCATCTGTGATATGGAATCGAATAACTTGGAAGTTGAAAGGTGTTTAAACAAAATCAAATCCCTTTTTAATTTAGTCTTCTTACCCTGGTTTGTTTGTGGGTTGTTTTTGTTTGTTTGTTTGGTCCTTTCCATTACTTATTGGAGTGAAATTTAAGGAAGCAATTTGTCAGTGTACATATTTCTAAGCACTTTATAATCTTTATTTATATTGTGTTTCTGAGCTATAAGTAGTTTGGTGAGTACTTAGAGAAGAACCTCAAGACTAGACAGAAAGAAATCAAACCCAGAAGAGTTTCAGAAATTACCAAGTTAAATATTGTAAAGATAATGGCAGCACCTCACAAAATTGAATGACTCCTCCCGGTCACTGAGTCTGACTTTTCAAACCTCAGTATGTCATGTAGAAGTGGCTCTGGCCCAGTGACATCAACCTATTTGTGAGCATCAAGAGCAAGTACTAATAATTATCCCATTTGCCCCAAATTGTATTGAACAACTACAATGTGTCAGAGATGGAAAGATGCAAGAATTATCTCTACCCTAAAAGGGTTCAAGGTGTCAAAAGAGTAAGAGATTAATATGTATTTGTATTTCTTGCCTGAAATTTTTATTCTGGGTCTAAGTATACAGTTTGGTGGGAACCCACATTTTTTTATGAAAAAGCCAACAACCATCCACCTAGCTAGTCAGAACTGAAATTTGAAAAGTATTCTTGATCTTTCTCTCTCCCTTTCAATACCACATCTAATCAATCATATGTCCTATCAGCCCAAACAATCTATTACATCTCAGCCTCTTCTATTTCTGTCGATCATCTCTGCCAATTCCTTAGACAGATTCACACCATCACTTGCTTGGACTCAGAGAATAGTTTTCCAACTGGTCCCTCTGCTTCTCCTCTTCCTGTTTTCAAAACAGTTAAGAAGCCAGGCTGTCTGGATTCAAAGCTCAAGTCTGTATTTATCAGTTCATTGCCATTCGATGAGTGATGTCTCTGTATCTTTCTTTCGTCCTTAAAATAAGAATATTAACAAACAGTATCTACTGTATAAGCACTGATTTTGTTTGCTTTTTTCATGTATATAGTGGAGGCTTTTGTGTATTTCACACTTTCCCTCACTGACATTACATTTCATACAATCATTCCTCCACATTGTGCATTATAAAATTAACCACCATTGGACTATGCCCACCATTACCGCATATTACAGCATTTTTGTTTTGAGTATTGTACTGCTCTTTTTGTTGTATACCATCAAGTTAGAACTGACCCACAATTAACCCTCCAGAAAGTTTTCAGAGGCAGTTAATTGCACAGGAGATTCCTCACCTTTCTTCCGTGGAGCAGCTGGTGAATTTTTTTTTCTTTTAAATTTTTATTTTATATTGGTGTGCATGCAAAACGTGTATACACTTGTGCTTCACACTACGCTTCGTTCACATCGTGTTTCATACAACATATGCAACAATGAATGAGTTGTTTGTTTTTATGCATTTTTTAAAAAAGTGAACGGGGGGAAGGGAGGAAAATGTGTACAGCCAATGAATGAAAATCCAACTTTTCTGTAAATGTTTGTTAAAATAATAATGATGATGATGATGATGATGATGATGATGTAGGTGGTGAATTGGAACCACATAGTTTTGAGCTGTCAGTATAATTCCTTTACCACTAGGTCACCAGAGCTCCCTTCAAAACACTCAAAACTTAAGCTGCTTTTGATGGGCATTTTTGTGCTATTGCCGTTATCTTGCTACTGTGAATACTGCTGCTATAAATTAATTACGTAAAATATAATGTATATGAATATTGTATAAACACAACATGTGTGTACAAAACATGATATATATGAATGATTTTTTTACAAACCAATATTTTTTTAAAAAAGATCTGCTTTTGTCATTATTTCTTCTTCATCAAGAATAAAAGCAATCTTCTAAAAACATAAATAAGATTACTGCAGATCCTTGATTAAAATGGTATTCATTTAATTTAATTTAAAATCCAAACTTATGGTATACAATGTCCTTACTGAGCTTGCCCTTTCTATACATGTCCGTGAATTGAACCAATACGAAGGTCAGTACTGAAGCTGTGTCTCAGTTACACTGGTTTCCTGACAGTGCCCTAAGACACCAATCTTCTCATCTCTGTGCCTTTACATGTATCTTTACTCTTCAGTCTTGGAAATTTACACTGCTGAGTCCCGCTAGTCTTTAGATCTCATCTTGTTCCTTTCTCTTTCCAAGAAAAAAGGTCTTTCCTGACCTCCTTCTCTAAAGTACGTCCCCACTTCTGGTAGTCTTTTTCACTGAGATTTTTGTTCTCTTCTGACATTTATTAGAATGAAAATTAACTTTTCCACTAGAAGAGAGGTCAGTTAACTTTTATGTACATTTAAAATCTGTTGAGTTGATTTCAGCTCCTGGTAACCCTGTAAGACTGTGTAGAACTGTCCATAAGTTCCCTGGGCTGTAATCTTTTAGAAAAGAGAACATCATATCTATCTTTCAAAGAGTCTAAAGGAGGAGATGTCTCATCTTTCTCCCTTGGAAAGTTGATGGGCTCAAATCACCAATCTTTGTGTGAGCAGCTCTATATGTTACCAACTATGCCACAAGGGTTTCTCTGCCGTGATACTATGAAAACAGCAGTCGTGATAGTGGAATCCAGATGGGGCAAAGGCAAAGCAGGGGAGTGAAAAAAAAAAACACAATAAAAATGAATGACTAGATAATGAACACTGTACTCGAATGGGTGAAAGAAAGGAAGGACAAGATGAAAGGAATTGTTTAATTTTTTAGGGTTAAGAGTGTTTTTTAATTTATTATTATTATTATTTTTAATTTTAATGAAAATTTACAAAGATTTTGGATTTCCATTCATTCATTTTTGCACTTTTCTCCCTGCCCACTCCTCCCCTCCAGTTCGTTCTTCTCTTTGAAAAGTAAAAGAAAAATTATTTCATTGTTATACAATCCGTTCTCCCAAGTCTACTCCACTATGCAGCCTTCATTCTGGCCTCATGTCATGACAATAATACCTAATCATATATACCTTTTAAACAAGTCTCTCCCTCATGTGTTTCAATGCAGTATACATAATTTATCCCATCTTTCTCAGTCTCCCCTCAACCCTTATGTCAGTCCTGTTTTACAACAGTGGCACCATGCAGTATTTGTCCTTTTGTGACTGAGATATTTCACTCAGCATAATGTCCTCCAGAGTCACCCATTTTGAATAATATTGCATGAGTTCCTTGTTTTTCAATGAGCGTAGTATTCCATTATGTGAATATACCACAGCTTCTCTATCCATTCCTTTGTTGATGGGCACTTAGGTTATTTCCAACTCTTTGCTATTGTGAACAAAGCCATGATAAACTTTTAAAAACATTATGTGATGCATGTGGCTAGGCAAGTTTCCCTTTCCTTTGTGTTTGCAAGTGATTGACCAAAGTGATGTGGTGTCCAAGAAGAGCTTAATAACTTCCGTACCATGTCCAGGATTGATAGCCTTCTCTTTTCTAAGATGTTGTTCCATCTCAAGGAAGAAAGCAGTTTTATTTCTAATCAGCAAGTTAGGAGCAAATAGTTTCATCTCAGGCCCAAAGGAACAATGATAGAAATTTAAATCAGCCCTCTCTGTTGACTATAGAGATTTGGATTAAATTCATGGGATTACTATCTAAAAAACTAGAACATGGAGCTCTATTTGTATGCTGCTTGTTTGGAATTTTTTTCATACTACTACTCATTGCCAACCATGGCCTCTTTTCTTACCCATCTACACTTTACACCGTGCTGAACTGTATACCGTCCCTGTGCTCTAAAGCATCTCACTATATTTTGTAAGTACAGCTGTGAAGTCCTGTCCCTGTGTTGAGTAACCTTGCCAACTTCCTGAAAAAATGTGCTGGTGGGAAATAAAAATGAAATTATGAAAATGAGAATCTGTAGCTTTAGTATCCCAGTAAAATCTTACTTGTGGACATTGTAGAAATCTTAATTCTACATCATTTTTGAATGTCACAAAATATTATTGCCCTTATTTATTTTGTTTCCACTTTTATGAATGCGAAAGTCATACTTAGCCAGGCTGTGGTGTTGTAGAATCGAGGGTGACTCACAGTGAACTTATGAAGAACAGACCTGAATCATGCCCTAAATAGTGCCAGCCTCATCATTTCTGATACATTTGTTGAAACCATTGCTGCAGTCACTGCCTCCATCCACTTCGTTGAGAATTTTCCTTTCTTTTGTTGACACACTCTCTCTCCAAGCATGAGATCAATTTCCAAGGAATAACCTCTCTTAGAAACAAACACGCTCAAAGTATGAGAGACTAACCTTCACAATCCTTGCCTCCCAAGAATACTATGGTTTTACCTTTTCCAAAACATATCCATTTATTCTTTTTGTAGTCCATGGGATATTCAGTGCTCTTCCCCAAAATACTTAAAAACATCAATTCTTCTGTCACCCTTATTCATTGTCCAGTTCTCAGATGCATAGCAAAGAATTGAAAAGATCATGGCTTGGGTCAGGCATACATTAGTCTTCAAACTGACATTATTGCTCTTTAGTGTTTTGAAGAGATTGTTGACAGCAGACTTTCACATAGCAATACACCTCCTGATCTCCTGACTGCTGGTACCAAGGGTGTTGATTGTGGGTCTAAGCAAGATGAAATCATTGAGAGTTGCAATCCTTTCTTGATTGGCCCAATGTCAAGGACCATTACAAAAAGCAGATAGATTTGAACTGCCAGAAAACACTAGCTTCATGAAGAATGATGCATTTGTCATGGTAGCTTTTACAGCCCATTATTTGGCTCAGTGCTTAGTATATCATACAAGCCATAACCCAATCCAGGGAAATCAACTTGATGCTAACCCATAGCAGATTTCCTTTATGTTTTCAAGGCTGTGAATCTTTCCAGTAACTAAACGGTCTCATCTTTCTCCTGTGGAGAAGTTAGTGGATTCTACTTGTTGACTATTCAGTTAAAAGTTCAACTCTTACCAACTATACCACTGAGAGAAAGAGAGGATTTATACTAGGAAGCTCCAGTGATCTACTGGTAAGGACCTGTGCTGCCAACCCAAAGGTACATAGTTTGAATCCATCAGCTACTCCACAGGAGAGAGACAATCTCCTCCTATTTGGATTCACTGCACTTGAAAACCACTGGAGGGTCAGCTATGGATTATATCCCTCAACTATAACAACTATAATTAAAACTAACACTATAACTAACTGTAACTATAACCACAACTATAAACAGGAGAAAGAGAGGCAATCTCCTCCCATTTGGATTCACTGCATTTGAAAAACCACTGGAGGGTCAGCTATGCATTATATCCCTCAACTATAACAACTATAATTAAAACTAACACTATAACTAACTATAACTATAACCACAACTATAAAAACTATAACTTACTATAACTATAAAAACTACAACTATAAAAACTGTAGCTAACTATAACTATAAAAACTATAACTATATATATATATATATATGTGTGTGTGTGTGTGTGTGTGTGTGTGAGTGTGTTGTTAATGTGCTGTCGAGTTGCCTGTGACTCATAGCAACTCTATGTACAACAGCCCTAAACTCTGCTCTATTCCTTGCCAATTTCACTGTCTCTTACACATCTAACCCCATTACCCCATTGAGAGGGTCTTCATCCTTTGCGTTGTCCCTCCACCCTCCCAAGCATGATGTCCCTCTCTAAAAACTGATGCTGCCTTGCAACATGTCTAAATTATGTCAAACGAAGCTTCAGAATCCTTGACTGCAAGAAGCAGCCTGGCTTCAACCTCTCCAGAACAAACCTGTTTGTTCTCCTAGCAGTACATTAGTCCATTATTTTCTTCCTCCCTCCCTCCCTCCCTCCCTTCCTCTTCCTTCCTTC
>NW_006399807.1:4276976-4290778 GCF_000299155.1 Elephantulus edwardii
TCTTTCTTTCTTTCTTTCTTTCTTTCTTTCTTTCTTTCTTTCTTTCTTTCTTTTTCTTTTCTTCCTTTCTTCCGTTCTTCCTTTCTTCCTTCTTTCCTCTTTTCTTTCTCTCTCCTTCCTTCCTTCTCTTTCTTTTTCTTTCTCCTTCCTTCTTTCCTTTCCTCTTTCTTTCTTCTTCTTCTTTTCTCTCTCTCTCTGTTTTTGTTATGTGCATTCTGAGTCGTTTGCAACTCATAGCGACCCTATGTACAACACCTCTAAACTCTGCTCTATCTTGAGTCAACCTCATCATGTCTGACACACTTACCCTAGTCACTGAGTCAATCTATCTCATCTAGAATCTTCCTCTCTTGCGCTGTCCCTCTATCCTTCCAAGTATAATGTTCTCCAAGGACTGGTCCCTCCTTGCAGCAAGCCCAAAATGTGTCAGATGAAGCTTCAAAATCTTTATCTCTAAGGTACAGCCTGGTTTCACCATTTCCAGGATGAACCTTTTTGTTCTCCTAGCAGTCCATGGTATGTGCAATGCTTTTATAGCACCAGCACCACAACTCAAAGGCATTAATTCTCCTATTATTTTTAGTCATTGCCCAGCTTTCTGATGAATAGCAAATAATTTTGAAGACCATACCCTGGATCAGGCACAATTTAGTCTCTGGACTGACATCACTGCTCTTCAGTAATCTGGAGAGGTCCCTGACAGCAGATTTTTTTCAATGGAGTTCATCTTTTGATTTCCTGGCTGCTGGTTCTAAGACTATATTTTGTTGTCATATATTTTCACAGTGAAATGAATTGATATGTCTTTCTGCTGTCACAATCAGGTGAGTCAGAGCTACAAACATAACACAAAATGGAAATTTGAGTTGTTGTTGTTGTAAGGTGCCATTGAGTCGTAGACGACTCATAGCGACCCTATTAACGAAAGACCTGAGCACTGTTCATAGAGTTTCTGGAGGCAAGACATTTCTGAAGTGGATGCCACTCCTGCTTTCACGCTTTTTTTAATCGGGGAGTTCCAGCAAACACTGTCTACCATGGGTAACCATTATCACATTTGGCACGTCACTATAACAGTGTTTAGCATCAGAGCAACCACGAGTTCCCTCTGTACAGCAATGCACAGAGCAGTGCTATACCACGTAGAAGAATGTTTGACAAAAACCAATTTAATCCAGGCCTGAGGGCTGCATATTAGAATCACCCACCTTGGGCTTGGTAGCATAACTTTCTGTCCACTAGGTCAAGGTAGCTCTCTCTATGTTGTCATTGTTATTTGTTGTTAAGTGCCATTGAGTCAGAAATTTGAGTAAAAAAATAATATAATTTTTTTTCATCCTTTACTGCACAATTAAAATATTCCCACATGTATTATCTCACTGGGATCTCAGAATAATCTTTGAGATAAAACTAAAAAAAAAATTCATTACCATAAAGTAGGGATCAATTCATAACTGAATCTCCGGTGGGTTTTCAGAGGCTGTAGATTACCCATCTTTCTCTTGCATAGCAGCTGGTGGATTCAAACCACCTGCCTTTGGACAGATAGCACAACTCCTTATCCACTAAGGTAAAGAGGGAAATAATTATTTTAAATGCTTGTGGAATTAAGAATGCCATTTGATTTCCTCGGTTGTGGTCCCTGGGTCTACAACACAAGCATCCCAAAGAACCTCTTAGTAAAGAAATCCTTTGAGTTCCACCTCAACCTCCTGAATTGAAACCCTAGGTGTGAATTCTGCAATATGCTTTAACAAGTTCCCTAGGTACTTAAAGGGAACTCTAATGATTTATCTGCTTCAGAATGGTCCACACCAGTCCATTTCAGTTCGCTAATGCCTAAAATGTTGTTTTTTATATGTTCCATATTAATTTTTACACCTTCCAGTTTCCCTATTTTCATAGTTTGTACATTTCAAGTTCTGATTATTAAAGGATGTCTGTAGCTGTTCTCCTCATTTTAAGTGACTTTCCCTTTGTATTGTACCTCTAATACTCTATTTTTATTCCTCTGTTGTTCATAGGGTTTTCAAAGACCTTTTATTTCACAAGTTGATAGCCAGTCTCTGTTCCTAATCTGTCTTAATCTAGGAGATTCTCTGCAGCTAGTCTACCATGTGTGACCCTTCCAGCATTTGACACGCCAGTGGCATATCTTCCAGCCTCCCAGCAACCCGCAAGTTACACCAGTACAAAAGATTGACAGACAATTGCTGTACTGATAAGAGCAAACCATACACAAGCAAAAATATACCCACCTAAGATATAAAGTAATTGTTGCTGTTATTGTCTTCGAGTTGAGCACAACTCATATGAACCAAAAGGCCTGAAGCACCTCTAAAACTATCAACATTTATCAAAGTTCATAGTTTCTTGAGGCATGTTGTTTAGGACGTGGATGCCACTCCTGCTTCCAAATAAAGTAATTAGCAACATGCAAACCATTTCCCAGTATAATGAGCTGACAGATAGGTTTTGTACCTCTAACAGCAAACCATTAGCACAATCAAGCATCCAAACAGAGCAAATTACCCTTTTTTAGGCCCAGCTGAGGTCCTTGGTGGCACAGCAGGATGGAATCTTGGACAGGGACAGTTGGCACATATAGTGACTCAAGTGTTGGTGCTCAGTGCAAGGCCTGAGGGCCATGAAGCCCAGAGCCCTGCAGGCACAGCGTAGGCAACTCATCTGTCTTCCTGGTCACCCACAGAGTTGCACTACCAAGAGAAAGGCACACAGTTTGGATCCATCAACTGCTCTGCAGGAGAAATATGGACAATCTCCTCCTGTGTGATTTATTGCCTCTGAAAACCCCTAGAGGGTCAACTTGTTTCCAACTCAATTGTGCACAACAATAATAACCAGGTGATTCTGATAAATGCTGAAGTATGAGAGCTATGCTCTAGACCCAAACCAAAATCCACTGCCATCACATTTATCTCAATTCACAGAAATCCCCCACTAAACATTGATAGCTATCAATTTTTACAAGAAATTGCCCGTCACTCTGCCATAGAGTAGTTGCAGTATTCAAACTACTAACCTTTTGATTAGCAAATTCGAAAGAAAAAGGAACCAACAGTGACTAAATATTGACCTAACCTGAAAGTCAACTGGGGAATTTTTATGTCATCAGTGTTTGAGGCCCACCTCCAACATTGATTCTGTTCATGTGGGGCTGGGCATGGATATCAGCTGTTTTTAACTCTCCCCAGGTGATGCTAAAGTACATCCAGAGTCAAGAACTGCTGCAGCTAGGGCCACGCAGCCTCTCATAACAGCAAAGAAATGTGGCTCAAATTAGAGTCCTCTGCCATAGATCCAGGCCACTATTAGGTCCTGAACTTATTCTCTTTCCAGGACACCTAAAGATGGATTTCCTACTTCGCTAGAGAAGTTAATAGAGTTTCACAGACTCCATAGGTCCTCAGACTAAGACCTGCCCAATAATCTCTCAGGTTCCAATTTCTCTTCAGGCTTTATTCCCATTGCCACAGCCCCCTCCGTGAAGCTTTCATCAGCTGATTGCACAGATTCCATTAGAACTAAGGGCAGGTGCAGCTTGGAATGAAGCAAGAACTCATCTGTTCTTTCACGTTCTCACTCCTGATGTTTGCTAGTTTATATGATTAATTTTATCAATTTTCCTGACCTGCTTTGCCACTGAAATAAATATGACAGCTGCTGTGCTGCCTCAATTCTTCCTCTTGCCAAGTGAGATGCGGGGATGCGTTTTCTTGTTGATCACAGACTTGGGTAAATATCAGGTAAACAGACCAAACCAGATTCAACCTGGTCATACTGACAAAGCAGGTGTGGAAACAAATATGAATGTTATAACAGGGTATAAAAAAACCCCAAAAGCTCATTTCCCGTCCTTCAGTTTTCCCAGGTACTCACTCAAGAAAATAAACATCATATGCCTGCATTTCCAAAGCCACTTTACCTACTAGATATCATTTTCCTCTTTTTAGAGTAAATGACTTGATAGGGTACAATACCAAAACACTTAGTCTCTTAGGAGCTCTTAAATTAATCTGTCCAGGAGGGGTGAGGTGGCAGAATAACGAATGTGTGGATGTGGTTTGCAGACTAAAACCTGCCCCAGAAATGTGAGCTGTTAGTATTAAAAGGAGCACAGTCTTACAACCGACCAGTTGCTGTCAGTCAACTCTGGCTCAAGGCAACCCCATGTGTGTCAGAGTAAAACGGGGCTTCTGGGTCTTTTTTACAGCTGACTTCCACTCCAGTCTTATATTTTAAGGCACTTCTGAGTTGACTTGAACCTCCAACCATTTCGTTAACCTCCAAGTATGTGAACTATTTGCACTACCTAAGGAATCCTTCCGTAGCCTTCTATTAACCCAGACAAAAGGAAATAAATCCCTTGTATTGAGAAACTACTGCCCTGAAGGCATAGTGTACAACATGTTGGATTGTTAACATAAAGGTGGTGGGTTCAAGTTTGCCATGGGTTCCAAGGGGAAAAGATTGGCAATCTCTTCTAATTAATATTTATCAGGATTCTAAGCTTCGTCTGACATACTTTGGACATGTTGCAAGGAGGGACTAGTCCTTAAAGAAGGATGTCATGCTTGGGAGGGTGGAGGGACGGCACAGGAGAGGAAGGCCCTCTATGAGGCGTATTGATTCAGTGACTGGGATAATCGGGATGGGTGTGTCAGAGACAGTGCGATTGGCACAGGATAGAGCAGGGTTTAGGGCTGTTGTACATAGGGTCGCTATGAGTCGCAGGTAACTCATTGTCACATAACAATAACAAGAAGCAGAAATGCAATGGAGGGTGAATCTGAACCAACTGGACAGCATTGGATTGAGTTTGGTTTGGGGTTTACATTGTTATCCTTCTTAATTTTGAGGATGATAGATCTTGGGGGAAGGGCAACCAAGATGCTCTTTAGAGGTGAGGATGGTGAAACATCACCTCACAGACTTTGGATATGTTCTCAGGAAGCCCCGGTCCTTGGAAAAAGACATCATGCTGGGAAAGGAAGAGGGTCAGGGAAAGAGGAAGACTCTCCACGAAGGGAAATGGCACCGGGGCTATAAAAACTGGCTAGAGGCTATCAGAGAAGGTGAGGCTGGTACAGATAAGGCAAGGTTCAGGTCTGCTGTTCACAGGGTCTCCGTGAGTCATACTCAACTCAATGGCACCTACCAACATCAACTATATTTATCCATAACTCACACACACACACACACACACACACACACACACACAATTCGGGTTCTGATTGGTTAAACACCTATATTTACTCATACAATTGAAAAGGTTCAAGACCAAGCAATATCTGCTAGTTTCTCATTGCATCACATGCCATTGCTTAAGAGTGACAGACACATTTAGAAGCAAGTCCAGTTTTGAGACCAGACTTTAATGAAGTGAAGCCAGATTCAGCATCATAAGAAACTAAAAGGTGAAAATGTGAGGAATAATCAAAAGATTCACCCTCAGATGGCCATGTAGTCAGACACATACCATCTTTCTACTGCAGAGAAAAACTGGCACAGAATGGCCATGCTTTCACTAAGGCAGCAGTGATCCTAGATGAGAAGAACAGGAAGAAAATGCCATAGACTTCTCAGTGGAGGAGGGAGACAGTGTGTAAACACACAAGAGTGAAGCAAGGCAAGTAGGCTACGAATTGGATCTAAGGAGGACAAGTAGGGAAGGAAGGGTGAGAACTCCAAGGATCTGGTGTCTACAGAAAAAGAGAATCAGGATCCAGAAACAAGACTACCCAGTGGTAGCCCCTGACTGTCACAATGCATGATTTACACAAAATTACAGATCCCTGAAGTATGAGAAGGAGTTCCCTCACCCTACTGGACTCTGAGAAACATCCCTCCTCCTTATACTTATTTGGGGTCAGGTCTCAACTGCTGGTTTTAGCCCACAGGAAGTTCCCGGACAGCCATACTGGATGATCATGGATCATGGATCATGAGTTAACCTCAGCACATCCCTCAACCCCCTGATTTCGTGTGATTAACAATAGAAATTGTCCCTACCTCTGCTGCATGTGTCTGTCATCTGTCAACTTTGCCTATCCATTAAGAGGCAAAGAGTAAGTGCCTCATGTCCCCAATTGTCTGCAATACCTCCCATCTACCGTTCTACCTGTCCTGAAAATAGAACTAAATGTTTACATGATTCTGGTGACCTGCTATATCCCTCACCCACCACTCTGTCCACGCAGTAAATGGCAGCCAGTCCCCTCATGCCTGGAGTTGCCCGTAAAGTCATCCCACCTTACAGTCAAATGTCAGAGAGTGCTCTTACATTCCCTTCATCCTTTGCCCCAGCTACTCAACAAACAGCGCTCAGTATATCCATTTGATTGCTCACCACAACCACTGCCTGTTATGAAACTAGAAATCAATAACAAAACATGAGTGAAGAAAAAAAAATACACAGAACCTGAATGATAGCATGCTTAAAAACTGCTGTGTCATGAAAGAAATTAAAGAATTCCTAGACCCAAATGCAAATAGAGACACAACATAGCAAAACCTCTGGGATCTAGCAAAAACAGTGCTCAGAGGATAATTTATACTAATAAATGCACACATCAAAAAAAGAATAGAGATCCCAAATCAACAACTTAACCTGACAACTTGAATAAATAGAAAGTAATAGCAAAAGAAGTTCACTGTCACTAGAAGAAAGAAAATAACAGAGATCAAAGCAGAACGAAATGAAATAGAATACAGGGGAAAATAGAATCTGCAAAGCCAAAAACTGGCTCTCTGAGTTGCTGTCATAGTTGTTAGATGCTATAGAATCCAACATTGCCAAATATGTGAGGTAGAGTCCCACCAACCTTGTCTCTAAGGCTTCACTTTATCAAAGACTGATTTGTTTGTCCTTCTGGCAGCTGACAGTATAGTCAATATTCTTCTCCAGCACCACAACTCAAAGGCATTGATTCTTCTGTGGTTTTCTTTATTCAAGGCATCAATAAAATTAACAAACCATTGGCAAAGTTGAAAAATGGGGGGAAATGAAGTGATAGAAATATCCCAAATAAATAGAATGTGCAACATTATGAAGAAACCAACTGAGACAAAGATTATGTTGCAAGGAGAGACCAGTTCTTGGAGAGGGATGTCATGCTTGGAAGGGTGGAGGGACAGCACAGGAAAGGAAGACTCTCGATGAGATGGATTGATTCAGTGACTGGGGTAATGAGAATAGGTGTGTCAGAGACAACAAAAATGCCACAGGACAGAGCAGGGTTTAGGACTGTTGTACATAGCGTTGCTATGAGTCACAGGCAACTTGACAGCACATAACAATAACAATGAAAATTGTACACTTACAAAATTGAAAACCTAGAAGAAATGAAAAATTTCTAGAAATACTTCAAATAAACTAGCACAAATAGAAGTAGAAAAATCTAAATAGACCCATAACAAAAGAAATTAAGGATTATATTTAAAAGCAAATAAACTCTTCCCTACCTCAGATGGTCTCACTGTATGTCAACCAACATTCAGATAAGATTTGACAGTAATTCTACTCAAACTATTATAGAACATAAGAAAAGTAAAGAATACTACCAAATTTGTTATATGAAGCCAGTATAAGGCAGAGATTAGAACAAAGAAAATTACAGACCAGTTCTTTCTTTTAAAATTAAGTTTAATGAAAGTTTACAGAGACTTAGTTAGGGTTTCCATTCATTCATTGTTGCATTTTTCTCCCTGTCCCCCACCCCCACCCTGGATTACTCTTCTCCTTGAAAAGTAAAACTCTTTCATTGTTATTCAATCCCTCCCCCCAAGTCTACCGCATTGTGCAGCCTTCATTCTGGACTCCTGTCATGGCAATAATACCCAATCATCTTTTGTGACTAGTGTTGTTGTTGTTGTTGCTGGGTGTCACTGAGTCCATTACAGTTCATGGTAGCACTGTGAACAAAAAGATCTGAATCTTATCCTATCCCCATGATCTCTGTCATGTTCAATCCCACTATGGTAGACACTTCACTAAAGAAAACATTCAGACAGCTAGAAAATACTTAAAAACATGCTCATGATTATTAACAATTGTTGTTTTTGTCATTGTGTGCCATCAAGTTGACTACAACTCTGAGCAATCCAATGAAAAACAGATCTGAGCTTTGCTCTATACTGCTCCATCCTCACAATCTTCATGCTCAAGTTCATTGTTGCAATCACTGCATTCATTCATTTCACTGAAGGTCTTCTCTCTTCCACCGACCCTCTCCCTTGTTGTGGAATGTTGGGGAGGAAGGGAAGGCCTTTGGCCAGGACGGATCGCCTGAGCTCCAGACAGGTGCAAGCCTCCCAAGGGCCTTTAATACGCTGTAGAGAAATCTCCCCTGTGTTTGGCTGTAACAGCTCGAGAAAGCTTGCCACCTGGGAAGACATCTGTTGAACCAGGAGTGATGCACACGAGGCTGAGTTTCTCCTGACCAATCCACATGTCCCACGTCTGTAAGCCCACCCTATCCTGTCTTCCTGTGTATATAAGTGCAGTGCTTTTCCTAATAAAGTTGAGCTGGATTGACTCTCTGATCCTCTCTCGGAGTGGCTTCTCCGTCGTGCTTACTCCCATCAGGTTGTCTCTGTTAAGTTGCCGGTAGACTGACAGCAAAACTACTTGTCCCAGTATGGTGCCTTTCTCTGAAGAGTAATTCCTCCTGAAAATGTGCCCAAAGTAAGTGAGATGAAATTTCACCATCCTTGTCCCAGAGAAAGACTTTAGGTACACTTCCTCCAAGGCAGATTTGTTCGTTCTTTTACCAGTCCATGGGCTATTAAATTATCTTCAAAATTAAAAGACTTTGATTCTTTGTTGTCTTTTACCTGGTGTCATTGCTTGTTAGTACTTTGGAGAGGTCTTTGACAAAAAATTTTATCAGTATAACCTATCTTTTGATTTCTCCACTGCTGTTACCATGAGTGTTGATTGTAGATAAAAGTAAGATGAAGTCCTTGATAACTTCAAACTTTTCCATCTGTCATGATTTAGCATATTAGACTAGTGATGAACAAGAACAAACTGGGAGGAGGGTAGAGAGAATAGTGCAACAAGGAATGAATGGAAACCCAAAATCTCTGTAAATGTTTATGAAAATTAATAAAATATAGAAGAAAAAAAAACAATAAAACAACAACAATAAACTAGTGATGAGTTTTGTTTTACTGCTGTTGAGATGTAATTTATATTACGGTTTATGTCACTGTGTACCATCAAGTTGAAACCAACTCATAACTAACCCTTCAGTCAGTTTTCAGAGACAGTTAATTGCACAGAAGGAGATTGTCCAGCTTTCTCTCATGTAACAGCTGGTGGATTTGAACCACATACCTTTGGGTTGCTGCTGCAACTCCTTACCATTAGGCCAACAGAGCTCATTGAAGGTTATAGTCTTTGATTTTCTCTAAAGATTACTTCAAGTCCTCTTCATTTTCAGCAAGCAAATTATCCGCATAACCAAGATTGTCAATGAGTCTTCCTCTAATCCTGATGCCACATTCTTCTTTTATAGTCCAGCTTCTTTAATTATTTGTTGAGCATACAGATTGAATAGGTATAGAGTAAGGATACAACCCTGATATACACCTTTCCTCATTTTAAATCTGTAATGTTCTCTTGTTCTGTTTGGACAACTGTTTATTAGCCTATGTACAGGTTTTGCATGAGCACAGTTAGGTATTCTGGGATTCTCACTGTTATATATAATATTTATAATTTATTTATATGTCTTTGCATAATCTCACCATCTTTGCATTGAAGGAACACTCTGGCTCTATTGGTCCCAAGACAGATTTGCTTTCTCTTCCTAAAGTTCATGGTATTGTCACTATTCTTTGCCAACACCATAATTCAAAGGCATTAATTCTTTTAAATCTCCCTTATTCATTTTCCAGCTTTCTCCTGCATGTGAAGCAGTTGAAAATACCGTAGATGGGGTCAGATCTTTGTCTTCGAAGTGACATCTTTGCTTTGTAACACTTTATAGAAGTCGTTTGTAACAGATTTGCTTGACTTACGGACTACTGCTTCCATGACTGTTAATTGTGAATCCAAGTGAAATGAAATCCTCGACAATTACAATATTTTATGTTTCCATGAGGTTGCTTATGAACCCATTTGTGAGTATTTTCTTTTTCTTTATATTGAAGGGTAACCCATGCTGACAAAAGTAGTCATTGATATCCCCAGTAGTTATTTTATCATCTTCACTTTCAACAAGCAAAGTTGTATCATTTGCATATCACAGATTACTGAATCTTATTCTAATTATTATGCCTTTCCCCCCTCATATAGTCCAACTTCTCTGAGTATTTGCTTAGCATAGAGATTGAAGAAGTATGATGTGATGAAATAATCCTCCTGTACAACTATCCTGATTTAAAAACACTCAGTTTCCATTCCTTTTTCCGTTTGAATAAGGAGTTTTGGTGATGTTGTCCCTAGTAAAATAAGTTGCTCAGCCAAAGGGCGTGCTTTTCTGATAGTTAGAATCCACCAACTGCTCTGTAGGATGTACATAAGTAGTCTCCTCCTGTGTAATTTACAGCTTGGAAAACCCAGTGGTTTATCAGCTATCAGCTGAAAATAACTGGACAGCAGTGAGTTTGAACTTGAAGGTGTTTTTTTTGCTTTGGTTTTTATACAAGTTTACTTACAAAATTCAAATATATTGTTTTCACACCAGATCATTCCCATTTCCCTCACCCCCTATGAAACCATGATTATTCCTCCCACCCCGTCCTGCCCATCCTCACCCCCCCCCCTTGGATCCTCTACCAATTGGTTTCATATAAAAACACGACCAAAAGTTTCTGGAATTCCTGTCTTTGCAGTGTTATCCATAGTTCGTTATGATCTACACCAAAAGTGACTTCCCCCTAACAAGGGGGCATGATATTAAATTACCTGATTATGGGGAAGAAGATATTTAAACAAAGAGAGCAGCAGCATTGGCTGCGACGAGGGTCCTAGTACCTTCTCATTGTCCTAGAGGTTATATTCGTATCAGTAACGATAAGGATATTACTGTTGTTGTGTACTGTAGAGTCGGAACTGACCCATAGCTGAAATGCTGGTGGATTTTCAGAGGCAGTTAGTTAATTGGAAG
This sequence comes from Elephantulus edwardii, assembly GCF_000299155.1. Lineage (NCBI taxonomy): Eukaryota > Metazoa > Chordata > Mammalia > Macroscelidea > Macroscelididae > Elephantulus > Elephantulus edwardii. The sequence goes on from NW_006399807.1 coordinate 4,288,115, forward strand.
GGAAGAGATTGCCCGTCCTTCTTCTGTGAGCAGCTGGTGGCCTCAAACTGCGTGTCTTTGAGATTACAGTGCAGCTTCTTAGCAAAAGATTATTATCGCCATTAGCCTTCATTTGAATTGGTGGAAAATAAACAGCTTTGGCCAGAGGATCTTTGTTCTCTGAAGAAAATCTCTGCTGAGTAACTGTCCCACTGTGTCTCATCATTTGATCTCCTGCTGGAGAAAAGGGCAATGGATGGTATAAAGGCACTGTCTTTCTCTCCGACACTTCAGGTCTGCCGCATACTGAGCTATGAGCAGTGACTGCTCTCCCGTCCTATCTGAAAATGAAAATTAGAGGAACAGGGCAAGAGGCTCCTGTTACTTTCTGTGGCCCTAATCATTGCACTCCTCATCACTGCCACCTTGGAGGGCTGGTGACAAAAACAGGTCCAACTCATTCACCTACTGTCCTGAGCACAAAGAATCAGGTAAGTGATATGATGTCTCATTTCTAGGCTCCCAGTTGCTCATGAAGAAGCTGGCTCCTGAATCCAGCTCTTCTTAGATGAATGGGGCAAGGGGAGGTAGGGTAAGAGGGTCTCCTACCAGCAGAGTGTTGAAAGCACAGTCAGTGACATAGGCCTGGGAGGAAGATTTTGCTGGGGAAATGCGAGAGCTTGAGTATTTTGCACACCAAGCTTGTCTTCTAATGACAGCCTTGGGAGCCAGACATTTCGAAGTGCTAATTAGAGGTGTTGATTATCGTGGTAACCCTGTGGGGGCTCAACCCAAGCCCTAGAGCAAAAGCCACAGATAAAATAAAGATTGTTACAGTAGCTCGTGGTGTCACACAAGCATCAATACTGGAATGTCAATGTTCAGGCGCAATCCAATCTGGGACTCCGGCTACTGCAGTGACGGAGGCCCAGGCTGATACACGAGGCTGTCACGCCATTTACAATATGCAGGTTCTGACCGAGGGACAGATACTCCATCCTAATCAATCAAGAAAAACTCACCAGGACTCAGCTATAAAGAGATCGAGTTATGACAGGATCTCAGCACGTCAGAGCGAAGCCACAGGAGTGGGACACACAAAAAACCTCTGCCTTGCAGCTCTGAAAATAAATAAGCTATTAAAACACAGCATTCTGGGTTTACATTTATGACTTTAAGCATGCACATATTTTGACATGCACACATATGATTTTTCTTACAGAGAATGTATTTGGGTTATTGATTTGCTTTCACTTTACCGCTGTATCTTTTGACAGTTCACAACTATATCGGGCAGAAAACAGGAATCTGAAATCAAGGCTTAATTCAAGAGGCAGAAGTCATTGTGTTTAGAGAGTTGAGGCTTTACAATGTGAAGAGGGTTTGAATGTCAACTCCAGCACTTCTTATCTAAACTTTGTAAAGCTTTGATTTCTTTTTCTGTAAAATGGGCATGATAATAAGTAAGAATCACCTAATACAATTGTTTTGTTATAAGGTGCCATCAAGTCAACTACGGCTCCTAGTACTAACACTATGAAGAACAGATCTGAACTGTGTCCTATCCTGTACCGTCAGCACAGTCTCTGATAGTTTCCATCTCATTGTTTCAGTCACTGCATCAATCCATCTTGTGAGGGCCTTCCTCTCTTTTTCTGACCTTCCACCTCTCCCTGCAAGATGTTATTTTCTAACCACTGACCCTTCCCGACAACATCATCAATGTATGTGAGGTGAAGAAAATTAGCCCCCACAAAAACAAACAAACAAACAAACAAAAAGCCACAACAAACAATTCAGATGCTGTTGTGGATTCTGCCTTATGGTGTGCTCAAGTGCTTTAAAACCAAACTGTGTTCGATGGGGTTTCCTCATCTACAAATTAAGGAGCAGATTACAGGCCTTTCTTCCTTTGTAACATTGGGAACATTTAAGCAGCCATTTTTTTGCTAGTAATGTAGATCAACCTGTTTGCATAACACAAAGAATTTTACTTAGTAAGACCATTGAGAATGAAATAAAATCCCACCTTCCAAATTCTTAATATTGCTACTCATTTATAACAAGTCTGTGAACAAAAACAAACTGCTCTTTCAGTTCTGATTCTTGGTGACTTTGTGTATGTTAAGAGTAGAACTGTACACCATATTTATCAGAGCTTGGTTTGGAGTGGGTTTTTCCTCCCTTTCTTTTTTAGAGGTAGACTAGTAATCCTTTCTTTTGAGATATCTCAAGGTGGATTTGAACTGTCAACCTTTCTGCTGGTACTGAGTGGTTTGTTTCACCTAGAGATTTCAAGTTTGTGAAAACTCTTTATTTTAAAGTTTATTATTATTTAAGACTGCATTGTTCAAAGACTGTGTGTTTATATCACATATAGTCAGGATGTCGATCTATTTACTTGGCTGCTTTGTGTTTATTGCATATATGTTGTTTGCAGATGATAGAAATATCTACTTTGAAAATTTTTTTCAACAATTAAATTGGAAGTCCTGATTTTGAGTCAGTACAAATTTATAAATGAGGAATAAACCATATCCTTGTTTGCCAGGGCCTGGGGGTGAAGGAAAGTGTTGGCCACAAGAATTTAAGAAAAATGGGATGTAGAGATAGAATTATTTTATATCTTGATTTTGAGTGTGTGTGTGTGTGTGTGTGTGTGTGTGTGTGTGTGTGTGTGTGTGT
>NW_006399807.1:4291261-4296035 GCF_000299155.1 Elephantulus edwardii
CTGGAAACCCTATGAACTTGGAGAGAGGATTGAAAGGCACCCAAGCTTCGAGGACTCTCCTTCATAGGGTCACTATGAGTCGCCTGCGTCTCGACGGCACATAACAACAACAACAGTTTTTATTACAAACACAACTCAAGACTCCTTAAGTTTTCATCCTTTTTTGTATATTTCTAACCTAGGTTGGACAATGTCTTCTGGTACAACTTACTGCCTCTGAGAACCTGCTGGAGGGTTAGCTATGGGTCAATTCCAACTCAATGGTACACAACAACAACCACCTAGGGATAGATTAAATAGTTTCCTTTGAATATTTGACTTTGTTTGTCAGTGTTGGCCAAGTGAACATTCTATTATTTTTTTCAACAGAAAATCAGACATGGTAAAACTTAACAGAATTCAAAAAAATAATGCATTGTGTACAATCACTCTGGGAAGCAGTTTGACATTTCACAAAGCTGAACATAGCAATCCCATAGAGCCCAGCTATTCCACTGCTAGGAATATACCTCAAGGCAATTAGAACTGAAACATAAATGGATATATGCATACCTATTTTCATAGCAATCTTATTTACAATAGCAAGAAAGTAGAAACAGCTCAATTTCCCATCGACAAACTAATGGGTTGAGAAATTGTACTACATTTACACAATGGAATAGTATGTAGCACTAAAGAACAAATTTGTAAAACAGGAGAGTGTAGAAAGCACAATGTGGAGTGAACTAACTCAATCTCATAAGGACAAATACTGCATAAGACCATTATTGTAAAAGTAGGATAACTAGTACGATGTGTATAAATGTCCAAAAACTGAAGGGAAATGGGGAATGAGACAGAAAAAGAAGGGTAGAAATCATTAGACTAGCAGAGCTTAGTGGGTAGATGGATAGGGATTGAAGGAATAGGAAAGATTCAGTGGGGACACAGAAAGACAGGATAATAATAGGCATAGATCAATCGTAATGAATTACATAAAATACAATGTATATGAATGATTGTATGAAACAATGCAAATGAAAGATTGCATAAAGCACAATGTACATGAATGAAATGCAATGTATATAAATATGCAAAAAAAAGAATGCATTGCAAGTTCTTCCCACCTAGAAAATATCTTTATGTATATGTATGTCTCTTATGGTGAATGAGCTTTACAATCAAGCAAACTCAAATTCAATGCCATTTATACAATTTACTAGTTTCATATTCTTCGTAAATTACACGAGTTTCCTTGATTATAAAATAGACAGTAATCCTTGTCCTATGGGTCAGTGCGTGAAATAACTAGCACCACATCTGGGACATGGAAGACTGTCAATTTTCTTCCCTATCTGCTCACATGGTAAATCTGATAAGATGGTACAGATACCTTTTCTCTCTGCAAACTTCAGCTTGTTGTTGTTATGTGTTGTTGAGTCACTTGTGACTCATAGTGACCTTATATAAAACAGCTCTGAACCCTGCTCTATCTGGAGCCAATTTCATTGTCCCTGACACACCTACCCCCATTACCCCAGTCACTGAGTCAATCCATCTCATCCTGGGTCTTAAGTAAGTATTATTATGTCCTCTACACATGATTGTGGAGGTGCGCGGTGAGAGGCACGTGAAGGTACTAATGAGGACATAAACTCACGCTCAATCTTGCAGGCAAGTAGTAAGACTTTGGGCATAGTGTTCTATTCCTGATATAACCAGACACAGGCAGGGGCATGGCAGGGATAGAGTAGGGCACAGACACAGAGTCATTTTTCCTGCTGAGATATTCCCTGGCTGCTTAAACCCTCCTTTTATCCCCAGAGCTTACATTTCTCAGCACCAGCAATCTGTACATTGAAGTCACTTTACTCTGTTGAGAGGCATAAATCTGACCTCCTCAGAGTCCATTGTAGCAAATTGCTAGCACCTTCTCAAACACAAAGGAGAAAATCAAGGTTGACTACAAAATTCTACTTGCTTTGAGAAAGGCATCCTACATTAATTCAATGGGCAAGCTTTCTTCAATAAACGGTCTACACAATGCTGCTTCTAAGAGATATTTTAGGAGGAAATAATAATGACTTCATATTCAAATTTGACAAAATTTTAATATGCTGTATTTTTTTTTTCCTGACAATCACCACAGGGAACTCTGGTGGTCTAGTGGGTAAGGAGTTGCATTGTGGACTCAAAAGCACATAGTTCAAATCCACTAGCTGTTTTGTGGGAGTAAGATTGGCAGTCTCTTCTGGTATAATTTGTAGCCTCTGATAACCTATTGGAAGGTCAACTATATGCCAGTTCCTCTCAATGGCAATGAGTTTTTATATCAGTTCCTCTCAATGACAATGAGTTTTTATATTTTCTATCTCTTTTTACTGAGACTGACAATCAGCATAAGCTTAATTTGGGAAGTACTGTAGTAAAATAATATCTGGATTTTGATTATGTATTCTCAAGCTGCTTTTAGCATGTTATAGTAAAGGCGATTTCATGTCATTTCTGACTCATAGTGACAGAACCGAACAAGAGCCAGTCTTGTGCCAGGCATAATGCTTTGCTGTGTATGAGACCACTGTTTCATCATCCACTGTGCCAATTTTCTTCTTTTTTACTGATTCTCTACTTTATTTTGTTCTTCTCCAGACACTGGTCCCTTCTGATAATATATCCAAAGCATAGGAAACAAAGTGTTATTGTACTTGCTTCTAAAAAGCATTCTTTCTGTACTTCTTCTAGGACATATTTTTTAATTTTCAGGTAGTTTCAATAAAGGCAGGAAACAAACAAGGCAAGTGATTACATTAGCATCCTGACTATATGTGAGAGATGGTGGTGGTGGTGGTTGTTGTTATGTGCCGTCAAGTTGCCTGAAACTCATAGCAACCCTGTGTACAACAGCCTTAAACCTTGCTCTATCATGTGCCAATCTTATTGTCTCTGTCACACCTACCCCATTACCCCAGTCACTAAATCTCATCGAGGGTCTTCTTCTCCTGCGCTATCCCTCCACCCTCCCAAGCATGGCATCCCTCTCCAAGGACTGGTCCCTCCTTGCAACATGTTCAAAATACGTCAGATGAAGCTTCAAAATCCTTGCCTCCAAGGAGCAGCCTAGTTTCACCCTCTCTCGGATGAACCTGTTTGTTCTCTTAGCAATCCATGGTATGTATATTCAATACTCTTCCCCAGCACCAAGGCTCAAAGTTATGAATTCTCCGTCTATCATTCCTAGTCATTGTCCAGCTCTCTGAAGCATAGCAAGTAATTGTAAAGACAATTGCCTGGATCAGGTACACCTTGGTCTCTATACTGACAACATCGCTGCTCTTCAGTACTTTGGAGAAGTCTCTGACAGCAGACTTTCTCAATGTATATATGAGATTTCTTTTTTTTTAAGTAGCTTTCACTGACTTGAAGTTCCTAGGTGATCATTGTGTCAGAATCCTTGAAAATTGGCTTTTCTAGCTATTATGTTAGCTCCTTTTGTGGGGGGCATGGTTTCCAGTTACCTTACCTGTAGACACTTGGTACCAGTATAAGAAAGAGTGCTTTCCACATTAGGTTGGGGGGACTGTGAAGACACTATGATAAATGTATGTGTAAGGAAGATGAAGAAACAATGGCATTGTTATGAAGTAACTGTGGAAAGGTGTAACCAGAGTAACCCAGGAGATAGAGCTACAGTTAAAAATTTTGCTTGTATGATGAATGAAAAACTGACTTCTAACTTTTGTGACATAAAACTTGCTGGGCAACTGAGAAAACCAGAGATTCGGTTGTGCTGCCAACCTGAACTTTTACTTGTTGACTGAGAAGTTGTCTGAACTAATTGAGGAATTATTCTGTGTTAATCTCACTTGGGACTGCGGACTAAACCTGGATTTGCATTGTATAATATTCTATTTGCAAAGAATGTTAAACTTAATATTTTACAGAAATAAGTGCAGAAGCATGTGGGGCTATGCAAGCTATTTGTATGGTACTATGAATATTATTAAATTAAGATCCTTAGTACAAGCAGTCAGGAAATAAGACGCATAGCAATGGGAAAATCTGCAGTCAGGATTCTTTCCAAATTATTGAGGAGTAGTGATGTTAATTTGAGGACTAAGGTGCATCTGATTCAGGCCATAGTCTTTCCGATTACTAGCTATGCATCTAAGACCTGGATGATGATTAAGGGAAAGAAATGACACCTTTGAGCTGTGGTGTTGAAGAAGAGCACTGAACATCCCATGGACAGACAAGAGAACAAATAGGTATGTCTTGGAGAGGGTGCAACCAGAGTGCCCTTTGGAGGCAAGAATGATGAGGCTTTGCCTCATGTACTTTGAGTATGCTGCTAGGAGGTGCTGTTCATCGGAGAAGGACATGATGTTAGGAAGGGTGGAAGGTCACTGAAGGAGAGGAAGACCCCTCAACTAGGTGAAATGACACAGTGAGGCTACAATGGGCTCTTGTGTGTCAGGAAGTGTGAGATGGTGCAGGACAGGACTAGGTTCAAATCTTTTGTTCATAGAATCACTATGAGTCATACTACACTCGATGGCACCTAATGACAACAACATGAATATTATCTATGAGGACAGTTCCACTTTATGAAGTGGGTAGAAGTCAGATCTGGTCACTCTACATTGCATTTGCTCCTTTTGCAGTAACATAAACTGTACTGCAACAGCCGAAAGATGGTCAGTTCAAGGCCATTCAAGGAAAAAAGGACTGGTGATCTACTACCAAATATTTAGTTAACAATGCTCTAATTGAAATTTATTACTTCTTTCTCAGTATT
>NW_006399807.1:4297254-4315048 GCF_000299155.1 Elephantulus edwardii
AATTCTTTGGAAAAATAAAATCATACCCTCATCAAATTGGAACTTACTCATAGCTGATCCCCCAACCAGTTCTCAGAAGCTCTAAATCACGCAGGAGAAGATATCCATCTTTCTCCTGTGGCGAGATTGGTGGATTTGAACAGTCTAAGCAGACAGCACAACTCCTTACCACAAAACCACCAATTATTGTGTTGTGTGCCATTGAGACAAAACCAACTCTTCGCTGACCTTCCAGTGGGATTTCAGAGACTGTAAATCACACAGGAGGAGATTGCTCTTTCTTACCTCAGAACAGCTATGAATTTGAGCTACCAACACTTGGGTCAGCAGTACAACTCACTACCCACTAGACCACCAGAGCTCCTGAGTGAATGCCCTGAAGTGTGTGCAAATTTATAATCATTTATTGCCTGAATAATCTACATATCTTATATTTCTACTTTCATCTATTATCAGCATGATTATTCCTTACCAGCATGCATGTCTTCATAGGAAATTAATAAAGTATTATACAATATTCTACACAACCTTATTGCAAAGGTGACTAATTATATCAAAGAAATATCATCTTTGTCCACAAAGGTGGTGACAAGTAAAGATATAATATGGTGTCTTTTTGTGATGGTTTTGGCTTTTTAAACTGCCATCATGTGGTTATTATAAGTAGATCTCTGTGTCTGAATTCCGAGTAAGATGACCTTAGGTTGTAAGAAAATGCATCCTACAGGATCCTCATATCAATGCAAATATCATCTCCTTTCCAAGGTCTTAGGAGAGTGAGCATTGGCAGTGGTCACAGTGATTTACACTCCACAGGAAGGGTTAACCTCATCTCATGGCCACCGTTGTCTCAGGACAACTTGTCAGCCCACAAGAACATCCCATAATGGATTTGAAGTGGATTGTGCAGCCCTTTGCAAGGTGGAAGCTGTATTTATTGAATAGACATTAAAAAGAACATTTCTCAATTTCTCAGCACTGAACTCAGGGTCAATGGATCTTCTTGGCAGTGACATGCTGAGTCAACTCCTAGCTCAAGGCTTTTAAAGGGACTGGGGTTAGATTAAAGGATTAGACTTCGTCTTGAATGTTTCCCTGGCAAAATCGGTGGGTCTTAAATCATTTATGTTGCCTTGCAGTGCTTTTCTTGGCCTTTCACTGCCAGTTTTGAAAGAAACACACGTGCACATATACAAGCACACAGAATAAACACTCGAAATGTATAACAATTTCTTTTAGAGATTTTTTTTTCTCCCCTTGGAGAGGAAACTACTTGAGACATCATATAGATCAACTGCTGTGGTTTTAACAATACTTATACAACAGTAGGCTATGCCTGTGGACTCAGAGTGAACCCTTGACACTGTTGTGGGAACTGAGTTTGCAATCACTATGAGCTCACATTGCACCTCACATAGATTGTAAAGCTATCTTTAATGTAGACCCAATTGACTAATTGACTTTGTCTCAGACAAGCATGCTCCCTGACACACACCTTAAGCATGCATCATCTCCACTTCAGCATTCACTGGAGTACCCACCCATGCAGTCAATCATTGTCACCTGTCACCTAGCGGGAAGTTTGTGTACACAAAACGCCATTCACTCATTGATGGCTTCTTACAAAAGATAACAAGGCTTTGGAGGTTTTTTTACATGCTTATACTTCTGCACAATTAAATGTAGGTCAAACATGAACACACATTTTTTTACATGTTGTTGTTGTTATGTGCTGTCGAGTCGCTTGCAACTCGTAACGACCCTATGTACAACAGCCCTAAACTCTGCTCTGTCCTGTGCCAATCGCACTGTCTCTGACACTCCCATCCCGATTACCCCAGTCACTGAATCAATCCACCTCATAGAGGGCCTTCCCCTCCTGCGCTGTTTCTCCATCCTTGCAACATGTCCAAAGTACGTCAGACAAAGACTCAACCTTTGCCTCCAAGGAGAAGCCCGGTTTAACCCTTTCCAGGATGAATCTGTTTGTTTACCTAGCAGTCCATGGTACCCTCAATACTCTTCTCCAGCACCACAGCTCAAAGTCATCAATTCTCCTTCTATCCTCTTTAGTCACTGTCCAACTCTCTGATGCGTAACAAGTGATAGCAAAGACCATTACCTGTATCAGACACACCTTAGTCTCCAGAGAGACACCATTGCTCTTCAGTACTTTGGAGAGGTCCCTAACAGCAGACTTTCTCATCAATACATCTTTTAATTTCCTGGCTAGTTTTATATATTTGTTGTTATAAGCTGTCAAAGGGGAACCAATTCATAACTGACGTTGCACTGGGTTTTCAGAGACAGTAAATCACACAGGAGGAGATTGTCCATTTTTTTCTTCTGCAAAGGAGCAGGTAGATTTGAACCATATGCCTTTGGAATTGCAGCACAGCTTCTTACCATTAAACTACCAAAATTCCCCTTAGAGCTCAAAACATAGTTTGTTAGTTTCCCAGAGTTGCTGTAATAAAACATCACAAAGTGATTGATTTTAAAGAAAGAATATTATCATCTCACAGTTTTGGAGCCAGAATTCTGAAAGAGGGTATTTGTCAGTTTCTTTTGAGAGAAAACTAGTCTCATGTATATATCCAGTTTATGGCAATTGTGAGCAATAATTGGCATTTCTTTACTGTGTATAGATGCATCTGTTTTTTTAAAAAAATATTAAATTTGGTGTGTGTACTACCAAATTGGATCCACCTGGTACAAGCGGAGCATCTGGTGGATTCAAATTGCATGACTTAGGGATTGCAGTGCAGCTTCTTGCTACTAGGCCACCTGAGCTCCTTTAGATTTGTCTGCTTTTGTCAACATGTACTTTGCTGTCTCCATGTCTGACTCACTCCTGGTCTGTTTTCCCTTATTATAAACATCAGTCTTAGAGGATTAAGACAATGATTCACTCTAGTATAATTTACCTGATAATATCTTCAAGGAAATGTCATGCTTCCCCAAACAATACCATAGTCCTGGTATTTTGTTGTTGTTAGGTACCACTGAGGTGGCTACAACTCATAGCAATTGTATGAACAACAGATCAAAACTGCTCTATGCTGTACTATCTTCAAAATTTCATACATACTCAAGTAAATTGCTGCAATAACTATGTCAATCCATCTCACTGAAAATCTTCTTCTATTTCACTGACCTTCTATTTCTCCAGATATTATGTCTTTCTCTAAGGACTATTGCCTTCTGATAACATTCTCAATCTTCAAAGTTTAGAAAGTTTAATTATTCTTCCCTCTAAAGAACATCCTGGTTGCACTTTCTCCAAGAAAATGTATTTGTTCTTTTGACAAACCATTGCATTTTCAGTACTTTTCACCAGCACCACCATTGAAAGAATCACTTTTTCGTTGGCCTTCCTTCTTCATTGTACAACTTTCTGAAGCATAGGAAGCATTTGGAAATGACATGGCTTGAGTCAGGTAGACTTTAGTCTTTAAATTGAAATCCTTGCTCTTAAACGATTTGCGGAGGTTCTAGACAGCAGATTTTTTCCAGTGCAAAACATCTTTTAATTTCTTGACTGCTGTAACTATGAACGTTGATTGCGGATTCAAGTAAAATTAAACCCTTTTTTCAACATTTTCTTCATGTTTCATGATGTTACATATTAGTCTAGTTGTGAGGATTTGTATTTCTTTTTGTTGAGGCATAAGCCATAATGAAGGTTGTAGTATTTGTTGTATTGTTTTGGATTTTTTGGTGTTTGGGTTTTTTATTTATTTATTTATTTGTGTAAGTACTTAAGTCTTCTTCACTTTCTGCAAGCAAGGTTGTGTCACTTACGTAATATGGATTGGTGGTAAATCTTCCTTCAGTCTCAGTGCCATTTTCTTCTTCAAACAGTTCAGATTCTTAAAGTATTTGCTTCAGAAGAAAAAACAAAGAATTATAACATAATATGCATAAACAGAGTTAGGGAAAGGAGAACATGTCCATACTTGACATTTCTCAAGCTAACAGAATTGAAGACAAACACAAAGCTTCCATTGAAATACTGGAGCATTTTAAATAAAATTTTCAATAAAATATCAAAAGAAGATAGAAGGAATATACAAAAGAAAATTTGGTCAACACTACACTATGCCAAGAACTAACATATGAACATGATCCAATGATGCTGAAGGAAGAAATCCAACCAACACTGAAGGCATTTCGGTGGGTGGGGGCGGGGGGTGAGCTCCAGGAATTGATGTAATACTAACTGGCATGTTTTAGAAAACAGGTAGAAATCTGTATGAGCTTACACGTCCATGCCAAGAAATTTGGAAGACCGCAGCCTTGCCAGCCGACTAGAGATCCATATTTAGTCTCATTACAAAAAGTGGCAGTTTACTGCTTCTGAAAATCCGCTGGAGGGTTCAGCTATGAGTCAGTTCTGATTTGACAGTACACATCAACGACAATAGAAAGCAGAAGTTATTTTAATATATTGTTAATATCATATGCAAGTAAATTCTTACTGCAAATTATTCAAAGACAGCTGGAGTAGGACATTGACAGAGAACTGCCAGAAAGTCAAGCTTAATTCAGATGAATTAAAGTAAGTAAAGAAATATCATTGTTGATGTAGGGTGAAACCTGCCTGAAAGCAGAAAATACCAAAAAGATGTTTTCTTGACTATGCAAAGATATTTAACTGAGAATCATAATAAAGTATGGATAACATTGAAAACAAAGGGAATTGCAGAATACTTAATTGTTCTCATGCAGACTCTATTCATTAAATATTTCTAATATGTTGTTGTTGTTGTTGTCGTCAGGTGCTGTCAAGTCAAGTATGACTTATGCAACACTATGAATAACAATTCTGGACCCTTTCCTATTTGGTGTCATCCTAACAGTCTCTGATACATTCAAGCTTATTGATGCAGTCACTGTGTCACTCCAACTAGTTGAGGGTTTTCCTCTGCTTTGTCGTCTCTCCACCTTTCCAAACATGATGTCCCTCTGTAGGAAATCGCCTTTCCTAGCAACATGTCCAGAGCATGTGAGCTGAAGTTTTATCATCTTTGCCTCCAACAAGCACTCAACTGCACCTTCTCCAAGACATACCATTTGTTCTTTTGCCAATCCATGGAATACTTACTACTTGTCTCCCAATATCACAGTTCAAAAAGCATCAATTCTTCTGTCGAATATTCATTGTCCAGCTCTCAGATCCACAGCAGTAACTAAAAAGATCATGCCTGAGTCAGGCATATCTTAGTCCTTAAACTAACATCATTGACATTATTGCTCTTCGATAAATTGACTACAAACTTTCCCAGTGCAATATGTCTTCTGATCTGACTGCTGATAGCAAGAGCAGTTATTGTGGATCCAAGAAAGATGAAGTTATTCACAGTTTCAATATTTTTTCCATCTGTCATGATGTTGCCTGTTAGTCCAGTGGGGACGATCTTAGTATTCTTGTTGTTTAGAGTCAATCCATACAGAAGGCTGCAGTGTTTAATAATCTGCAGCAAGAGCTTCAAGTCCTCCTCACTTTCAGCAAGCAAGGTTATGTCAGTTTCTTGTATTGGGTGACTGATCCTAATTTTGTTAATTACTTTGTAACTTTAATATCTATATTATAGCTTGTTTGTAAATGGTCTAATTAGTACAGTACTTGTCTGTCAGTTTACCATACTGAGATAACTTGTGGATTGCTCAGATGCTCAAAGCTGTGCCATCTGTGTCAATTCCCAGAGGGGTCACTGATGATGGACAGGTTTTAGTGGAGCTCCTACATTAAAACAGACTATCAAGCAAAATTGGCCATGCCACCAGAGCTCCCTTATGAAACAGCAAGCCTCTGAAAACCCTATGAAAAATAGAGGATCATGGGCAAATATGGTATTAGAGATAGAGCCCAGATCAGAAGTCAATCAAAATGAGAAGAACAGCTGCAAACATCCTACAATAGTTGGAACATATAATGTACAGAGTATAAATGCTGGAAAACTAGAACTTGTGAAAAATGAAATGGAAAGCATGAACACTGATATTCTAGGCATTAGGGAGATTAAATGGACTGGCTTTGGCCAATTTGAATTAAACAATCACATAACATACTGTGCAGAGAATGAAAAAACAGAGTAAGAACGGTGTTGCATTTCTGGTATAGGACTTAGAAAGCCAAAGAACCTTTCTGGGTGATTCAATTCAATCTAAAACATGTAATATTTACATAAATAATTCCAGTCCAAGGAATGTTCAAGGATGAATGAATTGAATATCGACAAGGTCTTCATTTATTGGAGCGAACACAAGATTTAGAAAAGGAATCCTTGAGTTGGATCACGTATTAGCTGTACCACAAACAAAACAAATTAAATATTATTTTGAAAGCACTGAAAATTGAGAAATTTTTAAATATTTCCAGGATCCGTAAATTAAAATATTTGTCTGTTTCCAAGAACTTTCTTACCTCATCTCAATTTTAGTTAGAATCAAAGACTAGGACAATAACAAAAATAGTCATGATGATATAGAGGGAAGAATATAATGGAAGAGACCTGTGATGGTGCCTTGAATATAAAATATGGACTCAGTATCACCCTTTTGGGCTTCTCCTACATTATTTCCCTATATAAATCCCTTATATTACCCAAACTAGTATTCTCACTGATGGACTAAGACACCCCATCTGTGCTCTCTTTTCTAAAATCTTTCCTTCTTCTTGGCATGTCTTCTTTCCTTTGTCTATTTAAAATCTTACATTTGCAATGCATTCTTTTGCAGGACTTTGGTAAGGGCTATCCTGACCATCCATCTTGAGGAGTTTGAGCTCCTTTTCACTAACCACATTGCAATGCTAATAATTTTTCTATTTGGTTTTTTGTTTGTTTGTTTGTTTGGTTGGTTGGTTGGTTGGTTGGTCTTTTGGGGTTTTTTTTGTGGTTAGTTTTTCAACCAATTTGAGAGCTGGGGGGAAAATCCCCCATCTATAATCAAACTTTATATGTCTTATTTTTTATATCTTACCTCTCACCTCTTAGGCAGACATGTTTATATAACCACCACCTCGTGCATTCATTAACTTACTTTTGTTTATCTCATACTTTGTATTGACAACTGTTCCATGTGTGATGAGCAACACAAAAAAATGTGAACTATCTGGCACTGTCTGTTATCCATAGCTGGGTCTTCATAGCTTTCAACCTCTCTTCAATTTCATCTTAGGTCTTCTGACCAATTTTATTACACAGAGGTATTTAGTGAACTTTAGCATAGTAATAACACATTTGAACTTGAAGTTGCTTTCCTGGTTGTAGTATCTAAGCTCTGCCTTTATTTCTGTAAATAAGTATCTACCTTGTATTTCAGTTCTGAACTTCCATGAATGTCACTGTGATTAAAATATCTCCTCACAGGCTTTCACTTCGATAGACATTATACCTAACTCCAAACAATTCTAAAACAAAACTGGAATCCTGCCCTTGATAGTCAATCTCAAAGCTGAAACACTGACCTCATCATGTCTCTCTCCTCAAACATTTTCACCCTTTGTTCCTATATTCCTTGACCTTAAATCAAGTTCCCACTGTACTGATTATCTATAGTCCCACTGGAAACTAAATATAAGCTTCTCATGCTCTAGTCTTAGTCTGTTGAACATTCTCCCCTTAATTCTGAACTCCTAGATTCATAGCCTAGATTTTCCCCTCTAATCCACACAAATTGGGTGAGTTCACCAACTCCCCCAGCACTCAAAGATCCATCATTATGTGTCTCAGACTATGACATCCCGTGTCCCATGAACATCAGATCTCCTGGTACCTTTACAGAGGGGTGGGTTTCAGAGACCAGGAAATCAAGATTTACCCACTTGGTCCTATTCTTTTTACCATTTGTAGCTTCAAGCATGTGCTTTAAATTTCTAACTTCCATTAGGGCTTACTCTCCTTACCTAGTTCTGACAAAGTCAGCACTGTGTTTATCATGGGACTAGGTCTATGGTGGCCATATTGACTTTAGCTCAATGCTGTTTACTGAGCAGCAGCACAGTCTGTAAGCATCAATTACCGGTGTCATTTTTGTGGTCTGATACATCTTCTAGTGGTCTAATGGGAAAAAAAAATTCAAAGAACTGCTCAGAACAATTTCAAAGCCTGGTGCCATTCAGGCAGTATCCTGTGAACTCAGTGAACCGGAAATAATGCTCAGAATTTATACTTCAAAGCGATGGGGTCAGGAGTTTGTCATAAGGGCCAAGAAGAGGAAATGCAAATAATAAGCAAATAGGCAGAATAAACACTAGATTGCTCCATGGCAATAGCAGTTTCCATCCCTCCCTTGGGCCTACTCAAATTCTCATTTCTCAAAGTTCACTTGAATCAGACTAAGGGTCTTGCTCATAAACTTAACCACAAGATAGCGAACATTCTAAAATGTTTAACTCTGTATGTGCCAAAGAGCTGTCATATTTCAAAACAGGAAACTAAATCATTACCATGAGGACTGGCACACATATTAAAGTGCAGATTAGAAAGAAGTTGTGAGTTACTAAAAATAAAAATGACATCTATTGAAAAGGATTTCCATGGCTCTCCTTTCTTTATCCTTTTTCTTTTCAATCTTTATTTGGGGAAAATCTGTTCTTTTGAGTCATAAAAAAAAAACAGCACACCATCACACCCCAAAACCAAATTCAAATTTCATTTCTGCAACCCACCTGCTGAGTAAACTTGACAAAGTTATTTATAATATTGAGTTTTACTTTTCTGTCATTAAACTTAGAAAGATTATTTTTTTTTAATGACTGACAACGGAAGTGCATATGAATCTCTATATGTGTGTGTGCCTTTTGTGTAGGTTGTTGTTACATGTTGTCGAATCAAGTGTGACTTAGGCTCAACCTTTTGCTTGACTCATCATATCTCAACACTGGAAACATGGGAGTCGGTAGTGAGCTAGAAGCTCTCTTCCAGCAAGAGAATGAGCTTCTTCCCTGAGAACAGAGGATAACGTAATAAATGGCCACCAAGGTTACTTTTCTGGTTTTTCTGCATGGGAGGAAAATCAGGCTCAAATACTAAAATGAGGATGCTTGAAGATGACACACTTAAAAAATTGTCATCTTCCCCCTAATAACTAAAAAACCCTGGGTAAAGAGTTGCAGTGTCAAATGAAAGGCAGGTAGTTTGTATTTACCAGCTGCTCCATCTGAGAAAGATGGACAATTTCTTCCCATGTGATTTACTCACTCTGAAAGCCCCCTGAAGGCTCAGTTATGAACTATTTACAACTTGGTAACACATAACAACAACATTGTCATGCTAATATCAATTAACCAATTGGCAAGTTAATACCAATTCATAGAAATTCCATATGCTATTGAACAGAGGTATTCCTTATCGCTTTCTTAGCTGTAATCTTTATGGAAGTAGACCATTTTTCTATAGTTCCACTAGTACTTAGCAACCTGTACATTAATATTTAAGTGCAAAGCATTTGACCACCTAATATTAGATATCATCAGTTAGTTTAAATGATAGTGACCCTCTGAACAGCAAAACTAACCACTGCTTATTCCCTCACCAGCCTCACAATCACCGCTTTACTTATCGTTGTAGCCACTGGATGTATAGATTTCATTAAGGATCTTTTTTTTTTGTTCATCCTTTATTTAAATAAGCATTATTCCCTTTTCTAGGGAATACCCAAAGAATACAAGACAAAGTGTCACTGTTTTTACTTATATCAGTGTTGCTTCACTTTCACAAGGTAAATACATTTGTCCCTTTGGTAATTCATGGTAAAATTGTGAGTTTAGTCAACAGCACAATTCAAAAGCATCTTTATTATTAATTCTACAACTCTCATATACTGTGGGAGCTCTGGTGGTCTAGTGGTTAAAGGGTTATGCTGCTAACCTAAAAGTAAGCAGTTCAAGTATACCAGCTGCTCCGCTGGGAGACATACGGGCAATCTCGTCCTGTGCAATTTACAGCCTCTGAAAAAATCACTGGAGGGTCAATTATGAGTTAGTTTCAACTCATTACAGTAATAAGCTGAGTTGAGTTCATATGTGTATGAGGGAATTCAACATACCATGACATGGCCCAGGGGCGCCTTAGTCATTAAACTGATATTCTTGCTCTGTAGTATTTTAAAGAGGTCCTTTGAAATAGATTTTTCCAGTGCAATAAAACTCATTCTTAACAGTGGCATTAATGGGTATTGAGTGTGGTTCCAATAAAACGAAATCTCTAATGACTTCAATATTTCCTCAATTTATATTCCTCCATATATATATATATCCTACCATTATATTGCTTATTGGTATAGTTTTAAAGATTTTTGTTTCTTTTTATTGAAGTTAGATCCATACTAAAGGTCATAAAATCTTTGCTTTCTCCACTAAGTATTTGAACTCTTCTTCATTTTCAGCAAGCAAGGTTATGTTATCTTCATATCTCCCGTTATTACGGAGTCTTTAATGAATTAACTGTTCTGGAAATAGATGTTCTGATAGTTTCATTTTGTCCGGTATTATCCCCGGTTTGTTATGATCCTCAGGGTTGAATGACTTTGCGTCATCAAGAACACTTGTTAAGCATTTTTTTGTAATTGTCTTCTTTCAGCCAAGATCCTTCTGACATGAGCTCCACACTGTGGATGTAATACTCCAACCATTTTTCAATTATCTTCAGCAAGATTTCACTAGATCGTGATATTAATGACAATGTTTGATACTTTCTAGATTCTGTAGGGTCATCTTTCTTTGGACAATGAACAAATATGAATCTCTTCTAGTTAGGTTATCATTTCCAACACTGTTCCCATTCGGTAGACATTTTAACTGCTTTTTCAACAATTCTTGAAGCCTTTTTATTTTAGCTTTTTATTTCAATGTAGCTTGGATTTTTTTTCCTTAATACTACTATTGAATTTGATTATATGCTACCTTCTGAAATGCTTGAATGATGACCAAATATTTTTAGTACTGCAACCTTGTGTATTTTTTTCAAATTCTTATGATGCTTCCTGGCTGATTTTTATCATTTTATGTCTTCAATTTCAGAAATGCTGACAGTGTTCTCTCCTCTTGATTTAAAAGTATTTAAAAATTTCATTATAATATTTTCCTTTGTCTTTTTGAGCTGCCCTTGAAAATCAGTTTTGTTTACTGTCTTATTTCCTCCTTTCACTTCAGTTCCTCTGCTTTCTAGAGAAAACATCAGAGGTTCTCCTGAAATCGCTTTTGAGTTTTTCTTTTTTTTTTCTATCTCGTTAGTGTCCTTTTCCTTGTATGTATGTATTCATGCATGTTCTTGTATGTGTAATGTCCTTGATGTCACACCTCAACTCATTTCGTCTTTGGTCATTAATGAGATATAACCAAGGTCATATTTGAGCTCTCATGAACTTTAAAATTACACTCAGCTTCAACTTGAACTTGTATATTAGCAATTTATGATCTGTGTAACTCTTTTTTTACTTGATATTGAGCTTCTCCACCATTCCTTTCTAAAGATGTAATCAATTTTATTCCTGTGTGTTACATCTTACAAGATCTACATATTGCACTGAACAAACCATTGTTGGTAAAAAATTTAACTATGCTGTGGTGCTGGAGAAGAGTACTGAATGGACAATGGACTGCCAAGAAAACAAATAGATTCATTCTAGAGAGGGTTAAACCAGGCTGCTCCTTGGAGGCAAGGATTCTGGGGCTTCGTCTGACATACTTTGGACATGTTGCAAGGAGAGACAGGTCCTTGGAAAGGGACATCATGCTGGGGAGAGTAGAGGGACAGCGCAGGAGGGGAAGACCCTCTATGAGGTGGATTGATTCAGTGACTGGGGTAATCGGGATGGGTGTGTCAGAGGCAGTGAGATTGGCACAGGATAGAGCAGGGTTTAGGGCTGTTGTACATAGGGTTGCTATGAGTCGCAAGCGACTCGACGGCACATAACAACAACAACAACAACAACATCTCCAGCATTATTTTTGTCACCAAAGCTATATTTTCCAATCATTAATTCTTTGTTTCCAGCTTTCACATTCCAAACACCAATAGTGATGAACTCATCTTCATTGTAAGTTTGATCAGTTTCAGACTGCAGATGTTGATAGAAAGCCTCAATTGCTTCATGTTTAGTTTTGGTGCTTGGTGTAGAAATTTGAATATTTGAATTAACGGTTCTTCCTTGTATGCATGTGGATATTAAGCTATCACAGCATTATACTTCAGAACAGATTAGAAATATCCTTTTTGATGATGAATGTGACCTCAATTTGCCATTCCCAGCACAGCAGGTCACATGACTGTCTAATTCAAAATGGCTAATACCAATCTATCTCAGCTCTCTAATGCCTGTGATGCTGATTTTTATGTGTTCCATTTCAATTTTGACAACTTCTAATTTTCCTATAATCATCCATTCCACGTTTGGATTACTAATGGATGATTGCAACTGTTTTCTTCAACAGCAAATGAAGTTCCATCAGTAAATAAAAGTCTTTAAAACCGAACTCCATCCACATCAATAAGGTAGACTCTGCTTTAAGGAAGCAGCTCTTTCCTGTTCATGGTTTGAGCACCTTATAATATAAAAGAGCTCATCTTGTAATCTATCAGATATTTTGCTATCATTTGTAATTTCACTGGTCAGTTATTCAGAAGTAATTTGTTGATCCTGTTTCCTAGCCTGTCTTATTCTAGGCATTCCACTGAAAACTGTCCGCCATGGGTTGACCTACTAGTAGTTTAAATATCAGTGATAAACCTTCCAGCAGCATAGTGAAGCACAAGCCACAACAATTATGACAAACTGCCAGATGTGAGGTGGCACCTGATAGGTATGCCTATTTATTATCATTCATTACAAAGAATGGAATCAGTGCAGCATCTCACATATAATGTTGTTGTTGTTGTACGCTTTCAAGTCAGAACCAACCCATAGCTGACCCTCCGGCAGGTTTTTAGAGGCAACTAATCACACACAACCCTGCTCGCTGAAATTGAGGAGGACCTCATGCATTTACTGCAGAGGGTCAAGGACTGCAGCCTTCAATATGGACTGAGGCTCAATGTCAAGAAGACAAAAATTCTCACCACTGGACCAATCGGTAGCATCAGGATGGATAGGGAAGAGATTGATATTGTTCACAGCTTTAGTTTGCTCGGCTCCATGGTCAACACTCTTGGCACCAGCATCCAGGAAATCAAAAAACGTATTGCGATGGGAAATTCTGCGGTTAGGGACCTCTCTAAGGTACTCAAGAGCAGCGGTGTCTCTCTGGAGACTAAGGTGTGCCTAATACAGGCCATGGTTTTTGCAATCACTTGTTATGCATCAGAGAGTTGGACAATGACTAGGGAGGATTGAAGGAGAATTGATGCCTTTGAGTTGTGGTGCTGGAGAAGAGTATTGAATGTACCATGGACTGCCAAGAAAACAAACAGAATCATCCTGGAGAGGGTTAAACCAAGCTACTCCTTGGAGGCAGGGATTTTGGGGCTTTGTCTGACTTACTTTGGGCATGTTGCAAGGAGGGACAGCTCTTTAGAGAGGACATCATGCTGGGTAGAGTAGAGGGACAGCGCAGGAAGGGAAGACCCTCTATGAGGTAGACTGATTCAGTGACTAGGAATCGGGATGGGTGTGTCAGAGGCAATGAGATTGGCACAGGATAGAGCACGGTTTACAGTTTAGGGCTGTTGTACATAGGGTCGCTATGAGTCGCAAACAACTTGACGGCACATAACAACAACAACAACAAACAACAATAACACAGGAGGAGATTGCCCATCCTTTTTCCATGGAGCAGCTGGTGGACCCAAACACTAGCCTTTGAGATTGCAGTACAGCTTCTTACCATGAGTGACTAAGTTAGTTTTTCAATAAACAGTTGAAAGAGAAAGCAGCTCTTCCCTCTGAAACTCCTATAGAATTGAAACAATTCTAATAACAGAACAATGTACAAGAATGAAACAATTATAAATTAATTGTATGCAAGCCAATAAAGAAACGAGAGCAAAAATTATCAGTGTGCATTGATGTCTTATGTAACATACTCAATATAATAATGCCATTGGGTGTCCCTGTATGGGTATCATGCTTGGTATTTCATGTATTATTTATCCTCACCTTCTTTAATGATACTTTTTCTGTATTTCTATATCATTAAGCTTGTTGTAGGATACTTTTTCATGTATTTCTAAACATTAAACTTCTGGAGGGACGTACTTTGTCTCTGTTCTTATTGTGACTGTTAGGGGCCGTCGAGTTAAGTATGAGTCATAGAGACCCGATGAACTCTGTCTCTAGTGTTTACCAAATGCCTTGACACAGTGTATTTTTGCTATCGTGCTCTATTGAGTCAATTATAGTCACAGCAACCTCATGTGGCAGAGCAGCACTGAGCCACAGATTTGCCCGACTGTAATCTGCATAGGAGCAGATAATCAGGTCTTTTCTCCTGAGGAGCAGCTGATGGGTTCAAATTATTAAATTTTCAGTTAGCAGTCAGGTGTTTTAACCATTAAGCAACCATGCAGCTTTACATAGAGTAAATACTCATAAATATCTATTGAATAAAAGAATGTTATAAAAAGCTACCATATAATTTACATATTTTCCACTAAATATGCCATTTTTGTGGACATAAGTATAAACCTCAGGCATTTTCACAATGCTCTATAGAATAGACTTATTGGCAATATAATTTGGCATGTATTTATTCATAAGGAAGGTCTCTTTCTACAATTGTTTTTTTATTTCAAAATGTAATGGGAGCATCTTTATCAGATCAGCCATTTCTACAAAACTTGTTTTCACATGTAGATAAACTATTTCTGCAGTTCCTTTTGTTTCAGACAAAAAAAAAATGGGCCAAAACCAAGATCTGGATCTAGTCATGTTGTTGCTTTTGATTGCCTTCGAGTCGAGCCCAACTCATAGCAACACTATGAACAAAAGCTTAATGTCCCTCTACAACTATCGACATCTATCAAAGTTCATAGAATTTCCAGAGGCAAGTTGTTTAGGAAGTGGATGTGACTCCTACTTTCCAAGGCCTAGTGAATTATTTCAATAACAAAACAGAAAACTACTTTTTAGTTATGAAAAAAGTTGATGTTTTCTGTGAGTGTGTTTCTCTCCTCTACACAATAGGTCAGTGGTTAAAACATTTGATTGCTAATGAGAAGATTGGTACTTCGAGCTCATCAACCTCTCCCTAAGAGAAAGTAGAGTGGCAGACTGCTTCCATACAGATTATGGCCTTGGAAACCATATGAGGCAGTCCTAATCTGCCCTATAGAGTTCAAATCAATACTACAATGGGCTTATGGCTTTTGGCAAGTTCTAGTTCTTTGGGATTCTATGTTTTATCCTATAAACCAATTTGCTCTTTCTTAAGTTTCTCTAGATCAGAAAAATAAAAATTTATTTGACAGTCCCTTAGAGAACTACAATTCAGCTTTGTCTAACTTTAAAGATAAATATAACACCTTTCTTGACATTTTGGGCATCATAAATGTTTCCCTACAGAAAGATCCAGAATAGGGCAAGTTTTCAATCTGTTGTGTATGGGGTCACTATGAGTTCTAGTAAACTCATGGGCACTTAACAACAACACCAAATGTTACCCTGACATATCTTCTGATAATCTTTAAATTTATTAGCACAGATAACTAATCCTATTGACTGTGGTTGTTCTACATAATTTGTTTTAGATATCAAAAGGTAAACGAAATTCATTCTCAGTTAATAGGTAAGATGGACATTCATACTATGCCAGAGCCACTGTCAGCTTCAATAAGAGGACAGGCAAACTATTCTGCGGGCAATTCTTGCTGCATATACAAGCTTGTCAAGGGAGAATAACCTTTTTGACTCCCAGTTGAGTTTTTAAACAGCAAAATGAAGAAGACAGATATTAATCAGAATTCTGGATTTTAAGGTCACATAAACAATGTCATTATCAAAAGTATTTTCTCATGCTTTACTAAGTCAGTGATAAAGCACATAGGAGCAAAATGGATTCTTTGGGGCATTAGACATTTACCTCATCCATAAAAGAAAGCCACAAAAGATATAGATTATTTGCCCCTTTTAATGGAAATTGGCAACAGCAAGCTGTTTACTAGAGTCCTCTATTCATGTCCATTTTATATGCATCTCTGAAACTTTTGTTCTGCATGAATGAATCACTTGGGTGTCATCTATGGTACTCTAAACAACTAGATCCTACCAGAGAAAACCATATTCAGGCAGAGTTAAACACAACTTTGCGAAGTTAGTCTCAGCTCAAGAGCAATTGTTCACATTTTCGCCACACTCAAGGTTTCAAGGGGTTGGACAAGACAGGGTGTCATCTTAGCATGTGAGCTTCAACATGTAACCATGAAGACAGAGAACAGCATCCTTGGGAAGAATACAGAGAAATAGAACTGGTTCAAACAAGGACCCTAGCATCACATTCTGTGACAATATTGTCATTTTTACAGTAAATGAAGACATAAGCATTGTAATTAGGAAATTGAACTCTGAAATAGTTCTTGCATTAATTATCTTTCCAATTTAAACAAGTATGAGATTTTAAGCAATCAATGGGTACTTAGCAATCACAAAGTCATTATTTTTAATACAATAATTAGGATACTTTTTCACCAAATGGTGATTCTTGAATCTATACTGTCTATGAATAAAAATGTCAGATTTCATGATAACTGCTCATTAGTATCATTTAAAAGGTACCCTGTGCACCACAGTGTATAACAGCAATGCTGTCTTAGAAATGGTACAATATATACACACACACACATATAAACATATATATTTGTATCCATCCATAAATGTACATATATATTTATATATAGATAAGTATGTATATAGAGATATATATATCTTATGTTGTTACATGCCGTTATGTCAGAATCAACTTGTAGTATAGCCTCCAGTGGGTTTTCACAGACTGTAAATATTGAGAAGAGATTGTCCATATATCTCTCACATAGCAGCTGACAGAGTCAAAACACATTTTATTGGGTTGGCAATAGAGTTCCTTACCCACTAGGCCACCAAAACTATATATAATTATCATTAAATCAATGATAATTAAACTGATCTCAACTTCTCATTACTGTTTGGGCTGACAAACCTATGTAACTTTTAAAATACTTAATGTTGAAAATATTAGCCCTATAACAGGTTAATGCTGATTTTATTCTTTTAATCTATATTCCAGTCATCTCAATTGATCTTTAAAAAGATGGATAAGAAAAAAAGCCACCTTTTTTGACAAGCAATTCATTACAAATTTCTGGGGGACAGAAAATTATCTACTCCTGAAAACAGCACAAGTAAAGGCAAACTACCAACACAGAGGATCAAAGACTACAACCAAAGATGTATGGGTTATATCTTAACATTAAGAAAACAAAAATCCTTACCACTAGGCAAAAAGGCAAAATCATGATAGATGAAGAAGATATAGAAACTGTAAATGGCTTTGTCTTGCTTGGATCCAGAGTCAACACCCTTGTAACAGCAATCAGGAGATCAGGAGATGATTTGCACTGGTTAAGGACCTCTCCAAAGTGCTGAAGAGTTAGGATGTCAGTTTAAAGACTAAGATGCACCTGATTCAAGCCATGGTCTTTCAATTTTTTATGCATCAGAAAATTGCACAATGAATAAGGATAATAAGGGTGCTGGAGAAAAGTACCAAATATCCTATGGACTACCAAAGGGACAAACAAATGTCTTGGGAAAAGTGCAGTCAAGATGTTCCTTGGAGAAGTCTCCAAGGATATAAGTATATAAGTATATATAC
>NW_006399807.1:4316034-4325876 GCF_000299155.1 Elephantulus edwardii
GGGTGCAACAATGGAATTCCAAAATCTCTATAGATGTTCATTGAAATGAAAAATAAAGAAATTTTTAAAAAATATTTAAAAGATGTTCCTTGGAGACAAAAAGAGAAACTGCATCTGAGCCTGTTGTCAAGAGGAGCCAATTCTTGAAAAGGACATAATGCTTGGAAAGGTGGAGGGTTAACAAAGGAGGGAAAGACCTTCAAGGAAATAGATTGACTGGCACAGTGACTATGATATTGGGCTTGGTGTATCAGAGATGAAGAGGTAACTCAGGATAGAGCAAGGTTCTCATCGGCTGTTCATAGGTTGCTATGAGTCTTGGCCAACTCAATAGTAATTAACAACAGACAAAGAAAACATAATACTAATGAGTTGCAAATATCTACCATTCACATGTGAGCACTAATCAACTCACATAACACTAAGATTATAAGAATCCCACAACACAGGTTGGCTACACAAAGAAGCAGCTACAGCCAAGAATGTATTGATTGGTCTGTTTTATAAATTTCACTTTCTTCCATTAATAGTACACTATCAGTATATTCTAGTGAAAAAGAAAAGACTTGAAAACACAATGATAAATTAACTTGTGAGAATTTAAAGGGTCATAAAAATAGGTGAGGAAGATTGTCAAGAGTCTTGGTTTATTTGAACTTTGGAATTGAGACATAGGAAATTATATCTATAAAACAGGGTGTTGTGAAACTGGTAACTGGAATGTTGGCTGGTCAAACCTATACAGAGGTATTAGGAAAAAAAGGCCTGGAGATAAGCTTACATAAACACTAAAACCAATAAAATATTATGGAACTATTGTAGTCCTAATATACCATGAATAACTAAGGGTATAAGTTAGCTCCATGGCACAGGAAAATATTAACAATAGAATTCATGTACATGAACTTCCAGAATATCAATCATGAAGGACTTCATCCAAGGTTCAGAATCATGAGCTAGTTATTAAAACCAACTGTATTTGAGAAAAGTATGATTTTGTGCCTAATATAACATCTGTTACCTAGTTTGTCAATAGGCCAGTCCCATGGGATCACACCTTAATGTAAGAAAAAGGATTGAAAGTATGACTTTTTTCATTTTAAGAAAAACACCAGTTTAGAGCTCTGGAGGCCTAGTGGAAAGACGCTGCACTGCAATCTCAAAGGCACACGTGGTTCGAGGCCACCAGCCATCCTGGGGAGGATGGCCAATCTCCTCCCATGTAATTAACTGCCTCTGAAAACCTGCTGAAGGGTCAACTAGGGAATCAATTCTAACTCTATGGTTCACCACAACGACATATTATATAAGATCATAAGAAATGCCTTGGATATAGTACAGCTTTGATGGCATCAACAAAAGCAGCACAGCTGTGAAGTACCCTCAGTGGGTAACACAGGTGACAAACAAATTGACGAAACCACACAGTCTGAGTAGTAGAAGGTGGACATAGCAGTGGTCACGTGATAGCTGAAGGGGCTGCGTTCAGGGAGCTGATTAGACACTCAGCTGAGAATTTCTATTTCCAGCCTGTTGTTGTTAAGTGCTGTCGAGTCCTAGATAACTTATAGTGACCCTATGAACAAAAGACCTGAACACTTGTATAACTTTGGTTGTTTCTCCACCTTCATAGGATTTCTGAGGCAAGCCATTTCAGAAGTGGATGCCACTCCTGCTTCCAAGCTTGTTTTAATCGGGGCGCTCCACCAAACACTGTCCACCATGGGTAACCATTATTGCATGTGGCACATCAGTGTCATAGTGTTCAGCTTCACAGCAACGACAAGTTACCTCTGTACAGCAATGCACAGAGCAGTGTCATACCACTTAGAAGAATGTTAGGCAAAAACAATTTAAACCAGGCCTGAGGGTCACAGATTATAATCACTCAC
The DNA here is from genome assembly GCF_000299155.1 of Elephantulus edwardii. Lineage (NCBI taxonomy): Eukaryota > Metazoa > Chordata > Mammalia > Macroscelidea > Macroscelididae > Elephantulus > Elephantulus edwardii. The sequence continues at coordinate 4,317,927 of NW_006399807.1, forward strand.
CTTGGGCCTGGAAGCATACCTTTCTGTCCACTAAGCCAAGAATTTATATTTCCAGCCTAGATATGTTAAATCAGATCTTACATTTTAACAAAATCCCTAGATGATTCTTATAGATTGGTTAAGATCTAGATTGTTCAGTATATCTGGGGTTGATGTTGCTGTACAGCCTCAGGACAGAACGGACTCATAGCTAGTCCTACAGCAGGTTTTCAGAGGCAGTTAATCTCATGAGAGGAGACTGTCCACCTGTCCACCTTCCTCCCACAGACCAGCTGATGGGTCCAAACTGTGCTCCTTTGAGTTGGTAGCACAATTCTTTACCATTAAGCCACCAGAACTCTCTCTATCTGAGGTAGAAATGCAAATTCCCAGCAGGGATTGAAGACAGAATGCCTGCTTTGAAGCCCTGGTTTCTTTCTAAGTACATGTGAGGTAACAACTTCTCACTAAGTCCCCTGAGGGTTCCTGAGAGGGGGACGGGGGGGGGGGGAAGGAATTGCAGAGCCTCCACCATGAATTGAACTCTGCACATTCATAGGAAAAGCAGCACCTGAGAGTAATTTTTGGTAAGCTTTGCAGCCTTACTGTGATTTCACTTACTGCTCCTATTAAGGTAGGAGACGCTATTGTGGTAGAAGCATAGACACAAACCCCACAGAAGCGTAGACATTGTCCATGTGCACAGATCCTGTGTAATGAGGTTGGCACTACCTCCAAAAGCCAGCTAGGCAGACTTCCACGGAGCCAGGGCCCAAGCCAAGTTTTCCAGTATGAGCCACAGGCCCAGAGATAAGCCTGATTAAAGCTGAGTGGCTCCACAAGGACAAAACGGCCAATGAGCCAAAAACAGAGAATAAAAAAAAGGCCTTTAGCAGTACAGTCCTGGCTTGCTGAGTCACAGTCACCCTTCAGAGAAGGAGGAGGCGAACTGGGCGTGTGTGGGCCCTGAATGGACAATAAACAGCACAGAGGCCAAGGAGTGAGCCCTAAGGGATGAAAGGGTAAGTCAGGGACATGGTAGAGTAAGAAAAGAGGACACACATCAGTTACAATTTGAAGTAACTGAAGCCGGATGGGATAGAGTGACCCCAAACGTTTTCATTTTTTTCTTTTAATTAATGTTTACTGGATATCCCAGCATTTCACATTGAGGTTGGAACTATTGAAATTTAAATCAGTGCTGGAGAAAAGTGCAACAATGAATGAATGGAAATCCTAAGCCTCTGTATATTTTCATTAAAATTAATTAAAAAAAAAGAAATTTAAATCAGCACTATAAACTACAAACTAGTAACCTAGAACAGCATAGTTAAGTACCAGGAGGGATTCTGGGAATTAGATTCATGTGGGTTTTAGTTTTTTTATCTCTATTTACTACCTGTAAAGCTGCTAAGTCCAGGGTTACTATGAGCTGAAGTCCACTCTAGGACACCTAATAATATGATTACTAGTTTGCTCATAACCTCCTTCAGCTAAGGAATCCCCATGAAGCACTTTCACTATTATATCCTATTTAGGACTCAGAGGGACCATATATGTCAGAGTAGAATTGCCCTTTGAAGTCCCGAGGTGGGTACAGTTCCTTCTGTTAGTCACCAACCACTTCATCACTGTGCCACCAATAGCTTTTTCATCTAACATGTTGATGAGGTCAGGTGCTGCTGAGTAAACACTGCTCATAACAACCCTAAGAACAACCTGTCTGAACCTTGTGCCATCCTCATCATCTCTGACACATTTGAGCTCATTGCTGCAGTCGCTGTGTAAATCCATCTTATTGAGATTCTTTCTTTCTTTCACTGATCTTTCTCCTTCCCAAGTATGATGTCCCTAGGAATAGTCTTTCCTAGCAACATGCCCAAAGTACGTGAGACAAAGCTTATTGTTAGCTGAGCTGGGTCTGCTGGCATCCGATAGCAAGACAGAAGAAAAAAAAAAAATAGACAAACTTTTTAGGAGCTTAGATTACACTACTGTTGTTGTTGCTATGTGCCATCCAGTTGCCTGTGACTCATAGCGACCCTATGTACAACAACCCTAAACCCTGCTTTATCCTGTGCCAATCCTATTATCTCTGACACACCTACTCCCATTACCCCAGTTACTCAATCAATCCATCTCATCCAGGGTCCTCCTCTCCTGTGTAGTCTCTCCACCCTCCCAAGCATGATATTCCTCTCCTCAGACTAGTCCCTCCTTGCAACATGTCCAAAGTATGTCAGACGAAACTTCAAAATTCTTGCCTCCAAGGAGCAGCCTGGTTTAACCCTCTCTAGGATAAATCTGTTTGTTTTCTTGGCAGTTCATGGTATATTCAGTACTCTTCTCCAGCACCACAGCTCAAAGGCATCAATTCACCTTCTATAATACCTAGTCATAGTCAAGCTCTCTGATGCATAGCAAGTGATTACAAAGACCATGGCCTGTATCAGGAGCACCGTAGTCTCCAGACTGGCATAATTGTTCCTCAGTACTTTGGAAAGGTCTTAAATAGCAGACTGTCCCAATGCAATATGTCTTCTCATTTTTTGACTGTTGGTGCCAAGATTATTGTTTGTGGAGCCAAGCAAACTAAAGCTGTTTACAGTCTCAATCTCTTCACCATCCATCATGATGCTGCCAATTGGCCTAGTGGTGAAAATCTTTGGGGTTTTGTTTGTTTGGGTTGTTTTGCTTTGTTTTGTTTGGATTTTTTTTTTTAGAATCTTTGTTTTCTTGATATTTAGCTTCAGTCCATATTGAAGGCTGCAGTACTTAACCTTCTGCAGCAACACTTCAGGTCCTCCTCAGTTTCAGAGATATTTCACCAAACAGATGCTGCCCTGGATGTGCTCACCATATTGTGCCAAGAAATCTGGAGGACAAACACCTGGCCAACTGACTGGAAGAGATCTATATTTGTACCCATTCCAAAGAAAGGTGATCCAACAGAGTGTGGAAATTAGATAACAATATCATTAATATCACATGCAAGTAAGAATCTGCTGAAAATTATTAAAAAACCTGGAACAGCACATCAACAGAGAACTGTCAGAAGTTCAGGCTGACTTCAGAAGGAGTTGTGGTACTAGGGATATTGTAGCTAATGTTAGATGGATCTTGGCTGAAAGCAGGGACTACCAGAGGACTGTTTACTTGTGTTTCATTGACTATGCAAAGGCATTTGACTGTGTGGGTCACAACAAACTGTGGCTGACTCTGAGAACAATGGGAATCTCAGAATACTTGATTGTGCTAATGTGAAACCTATACTTGGACCAGGAGGCAACAGAGTCTGAACAGAGCAAGGGAACACTTCATGGTTCAAAATTGGGTCGGGTGTATGCCAGAGATGTGTCCTATCTCTATACCTTTTTCAATCTATGTGTAGAACAGATTATCCAGCAGGCTAGGCTCTATGAGGAGAAAATTTGGCATCAGGATTGGAGGAAGATTCATCAAAAATCTCCATTATGCAGATTTCACAACACTGCTTGCTGAAATTGAGGAGGACAATACTGCTAGAAGAAAAATTTGTTCCAGCCCTCAAATCATTGGATACCTGTGATAAACGGAATTTAACATAAGCAACTACAAAGCCCATACCAAGGCCATTCACAGACTAAATTGACTCAATGTCCCTCCATCATCCAGTGATTCGTCATACAAAGAGCCATGCCTTTTTCTAGAGACCTCAGGCCTCTAGTAGTTTGAATCTACCGGCACATCTGCAGGAGAATAATAGACTGTTTTTGCTTGTTAAGATTTGCAGTCTCTGAAACCCAATGAAGGGTTTTTATGAATCGAAATGGACCAGATAGCAGTGAATTTTAGTATTTGAAATGACCTTCTGATTAGTGTAGGTCAATAGATTACAATAGAAATCTCATTAAATCACTTCTCTATCGTGAGACTTTAACCAGGAGAAACTGACTCAAAGGCAGTGAGTTTGTTTTGGTTTTTTTAACATTAACTCATAAATCATGAAATAAGTAAAGAAGCATTAAAATGTGAACAGTTGTCAAGAAAGGAAATAGTCAATAGACTAGACCCAGCTATTATTTAAATGTTAGAGTTACAAGCCATGAACTTTAATATGACAACAATAAATTTACTAAAGGATCTACTGATGAAAGGTATACAAGCAGATGAGAAATATCACTAGAGATAAAAATTACAGACATAGTAAAATTAGAGTCCAATAAATGAATAAAGAAGATCCAATTTTTAAAAAATCCTATCAGAAACAAATAATCGTTTTAATGCCATTTTTAGCAGGTTGCACGTACACAGTATTGGAAAAATCAAAACAGATCCAAACGCTGTCGAAAATAAAATAAATCAAGCATAAATGAGAATAACTATTTCCACTGGGCAGATAGTTGAAGCCATATGTCTCTCAAGTTACTCCAGTTTCCCAATTCACCATGATGAGGGCCAAAGCAGAGTAACTTATGGGTCCTTTATCCTAACTTATACCTGGGAGGAGAGATCATAACTTAGTAGGAAGGACCAAGAGGAGATGAAAAACAATAACAACAAAAAACAAACAAGCAAACACTGAGAGCTTTAGAAAAAAAGGTGGGATTAGAATTTCATGTTCAGGCATAGATAGGATAGTAAATGTTTTAGGTGTTAAAAATGTATGCAAATAAGTTTCAAATGCTGGTTGGACTGGAGTCTCCTTAAATTCTGGGATTCAGTGATTTATCCTTCTGGTCTGTCAAGGATTTCACTAACTAACCTCAGTCTTTATAATCTTATTTATATCTGATCAATAAATTATAGAGTAGTATTCTTCACAATATGAATCATATATATAAATTTCACTTTCTGGTAGTCTCATTTTAAAAAAGAGAAAATGATTCATGTAATATCAATTTAATAATAATTTTAGCTCAGCATAGATAAAAAATTATCATTTCCTTGTGTGTCATCATGGAGAATGACCTTAAATGAGACAGATCTTCACAGAGGTACCAACAATAGACTTAAGCAGAACAGTAATTATGAGGAAGGCACAGTGTCAACAGAGGGGGTTTTTTTGCTGTTCTTTGGTTCAAAGCAACTCAGAGTTGACTCAATGGCTCCTAATGACAATACAAAATCAAATTATTCTTAGGCTATTTTATATTCGCCTTCAAAGTGTAATTGAAATCTGGTGTATATTTTACATTTCATCTTAATTTACAGCTTATCATCATTTATAGTGCATGTCAATTCTCCTTAGGCCCTTTCAAACTCTTGACAGTCACTATAGGACTGAGCTACTGCATCTATGGAGCCAATTCTACTCCATCATCTCATCTATTTCTCTTAGAATAGGGAATATTGTGAGAGAGGTTTATAAAAGTAGGTATAAGAAGAGAGGGAAATAACACTCTAAAAATGTAAAATCCACAATGACTGACAGAGGAGCCAAAAGTATAGCAAAATCACTAGGGAAGAGAAGCTATCAGGAGATTTGAAACCTCAGCCAATTAGCATGCCGTAACTTAGGACCAAATGCTATTGAGCAGCAAAGGTTTCAGAGTGGACAATTCTGTGGTGCATATTCCTGTCTTTACAGCTTCTAGCTTCGTGACAACAGGGAGGTCATTTGCCCCAATTGTGTCTCCACTTTCCTGATTTAAAAATTACAATAACAACAACCTAAGTTCAAGCAAGTCCAATCAGTCGAAAACAAGGAAAATAAAATTGTATTTATTGGGACAATGACATTTTGCCTAGTCCTAAATAATGATGCTAACCCAAAGGCAGCAATTTCCCATGGTTCAAGTCCATGAGTGGCTCCTCTGGAGAAGGATGGGTAATCTCCTTCCATCAGATTTATAGTCTCTGAAAACCTGTTCAAGGGTCAACTATAAATTGAGTCCAACTCAAAAGCGTGGAATTGTTGTTTGAGTTTGAGCTTGAACTTCTCAAATAAAAGCTCTATAACCTTTCTAAACTGACTTTACTGTCCCTCACAAAATGTTTTAGAGTTCCCATGGATGATTTTTGAGTGGACTCATAATAAAGCCCACTCTGACAGGTGCTTAGAATTTCTCTATCCTGAAACTCGCACCTCCCATAGGAAGGATATTACTCATGATGAATTTCATAGATTATATTAAAATAGATGCACATCTCCTCACTGTTGAATAGGAGAAAGTCAGAAAAAGTGTCATAAATTCACTATCAAAGCAATGTGAACCAAATTAATGGTGTGTTTTAAGTCCTGTGTAAAAGAAACAAACAACTAGTTATACAACTGTAGTCACCCCAGGAACAAGTTTTCTCTTTTCCAGGAAGGTCTAATATAAATATAAATGAGAAACCCTACTGAGATAAAGTTAGAGGTCAGATAACTAGATATAACTAAATTTCCCTAAAACCTTACTGTGAAAGTCAGTAGAGCATTCTGACATTAATATGTTTTCCACAGTCTTATCTCTATCTGTGACCTCTTCAGGAAAAGTTATTGGAATTTATTACTACTTGAATATTCAAAATATCCCTTCCCCTCTCTCTTGTCCTCCCTTTCCCCCTCATTCCCTTTTCTTCTTCTCTCCCTCTCTGTTTCCAATTCTCTAACTTTATCTAACTTTATTTCTATTTCTCTCTATCTGTATGTCTCTCTCTGTATCTATTCCTCTCTCTCTCTCTCTCTCTCTCTCTCTCTCTCTCTCTCTCTCTCTCCGTATCTCCCTATCTCTCTCCCTTTCTATCGCTATCATCTATTTCTGGTCTTTCTATGTTTCTCTGTCTCTTATATTCTCTCTCGCTTTCTCTTTCTATCTCTCTCTCTGTCTACAGAAATGAGAGTTATTTCCTGTCTCCCTGGCTATCTTGGCCGCAGGTGCTCTGGTCTGTTTGGTCATTATGGCATTAGCAACAATTCCCCCTGCCAAGCCAACAAGGATCTCAACGAGGGAGACAAGTCCATTTACTGCTCCTAGGGTTCTCTTCTTTCTATAAGTCTCGGAACTGTAGAATTCAGTCCTACCTTGAGGAAGGGTGATGTAGACTACAGTCTAAGTCCCTATAGTGCTGATAGGGTATAGGCACTGTTAGGATAGAACTTAACCACTTGTGGTATTTCCTAGAAATATCATTACTTTTGCAAGACATAGTTACTCATTTCAAACATGTGCATGAGAAGAATTTATACTTGTGTCATTTTCAGCAAGTCGGGGGAAGTCAATTCTCCATGATTGGGAATGTAAGAGGTCACATTCATGGTAATGTCCTCATGGTTATTTTTTGAATTATAGTTTGAAGAAAAGAAAATTTTATGTCTACAAAATATTGTTGGAATGTGTGGTCTCATACCCTTTTCCCTTGGATAGCTTACCTTGTACAATTCTAACACTGGGAGCCATTCTCATAGGTCTCATCACTCACTCCTCGTGTGGCTTGGTTATTGCTTATGAAAATGTGTGTAGGGTTCAGGACCACATGCAGGATCTGAAATAATTTAACTTTATTATAAATAGTATATGATTGAGGGATGGATTCTGAGGCTTCATCTGACATACTTTGGACATGTTGCAAGGAGGGACCAGTCCTTGGAGAGGTAAGCAAGGTTGTGTCATCTGCATAATGCAGGTTATTGATGAGTCTCCCTCCAATCCTGATACCACATTCTCTCCATAGAGTCCAGCTTCTTGGATAACTTTCTTAATATACAGATTGAATAGGTATGTAGAGAGAATACAACACTGACATTCTCTTCTCAGTTCTAAACCATACAGTGTTTCCCTGCTCTGTTCACACAACAGCCTCCAGGTCCAGGTATAGGTTTCATATGAGCACAATTAGAAATTAGAGCACAAAATTGGCAAAGAGGAGGTAAAATCATCTCTCTATGCAGATGATACAATAGTATACTTAGAAAACCTAAAGACTCAGCAAGAAAACTATTGGGCACAGTGGACCAATTCAGCAAAGTAGCAGGATACAAGATCAACATACAAAAATCAGTTGGAT
>NW_006399807.1:4325976-4327250 GCF_000299155.1 Elephantulus edwardii
GATCAACATACAAAAATCAGTTGGATTTCTCTACAGTGACAAAGAGAATACAGAGCTGGAGTTAAGAAAAACAATACCATTCACAATAGCTAATCACAAGATTAAATATTTGGGAGTAAATTTATCCAGAAGGACAAAGGATCTATACAAAGAAAATTACAAAACATTACTACAAGAAACAAAAAGAGACCTGTAAAAGTGGAAGAATGTCCCTTGCTCATGAATAGAAAGACTCAATATTGTGAAAATGGCAATACTACCAAAGGCAATTTACATGTTAATGCAATCCCAATACAAATACCAATCCCATTCTTCAACAAGATGGAAAAGACAATCTCCGGTTTCATTTGGAATGGGAAGAAGCCCTGAATAAGCAAAGCACTCCTTAAAAACAGAAGAAATGTAGGAGGCATCTCACTCCCTGATTTCAAATCCTACTACTCTGCTGTGGTGTTTAAGACAACATGGTACTGGTACAATGACAGACACATAGATCAATGGAATAGAATTGAGAACCCGGAAATCAGCCCATCTCCCTATGGTCAACTGATTTTTTTTTAAACCTTTAATTTATTTTTTTTATTGTATTATTTTTATGTGTACCATCAAATTGGATCTGACTGGTACAGGAGGTGATTTCTCCCTCCTTCTCTAGCAGAGCATCTGGTGGATTTGAACGATGTACCTCCAGGATTGCAAAGCAGTGTCTTGTCACTAGGCCACCAGAGCTCCCTGGTCAACTGATTTTTGACAAAGAGATGAAATCAGTTAAGTGGGGAAATGACAACCTTTTAAACAAATGGTGTTGGCAAAATTGGAAAAACATCTGCAAAAGACTCAAGCAAGATCCACACCTCACTTCATATAAAACACACACACACACACACACACACACACCTCAAGGTGGATCATGGACCAAGGACTAAAACCAAAGACTATAATCCTCTTTAGAGAAAAGCTTGGGAGAACGCTAGAAGTCCTAATGCACAACATCACAGTCTTTCAAGTATCCTGAAAAACCTACAATCAGGAGAAGATAAAATAGATGAATGGGACCTTCTAAGAATCAAATTCATATGCACATTCAAAAACTTCTCCACCAGGGGACCTGGGGGAGGGTTTGTAAAACAATGAAAGAATCTTTTCTTTTACTTTTCCATAATTTTTGGACTCATGTACTTGTAACTTGTTAGTCAAATTTGTGTCTTCTAGGTTGCAACACCCCCATGATACATCTTCAAGGATATGAACATGTACAGCCAAGCACAATCAAT
>NW_006399807.1:4327855-4343803 GCF_000299155.1 Elephantulus edwardii
GTCAGAATAGCAAAATTTAGCAGAACAGCAAGCAACAAATGCTGGCAAGGTTGTGGAGAAACTGGAACCTTTATTCGCTGTTGGTGGGAGTGTAAAATGGTGCAACCACTGTGGAAGGCGGTATGGCACTTTCTCAAAAAGTTGCAAATAGAGATACCATTTGACCCAGCAATTCCACTATTGTTGTTGTTAAGTGCCATCAAGTCGCAGGCGACTCATAGGGACCCTTTGAAGGAGAGTCCTCAATGTTTGGGTGCCTTTCATCCTCTCTCCAGGTTCATAGGGTTTCCGGAGGCAAGCTATTATGGAAGTGGATGCCTCTCCTCCTTCTAAGCTTGTTTTAATCGGGAAGCTCCACCCCACTCTCTGTCCTCATTGGGTAAGCAACCATTAAAGCATTTGACACACATCAGTGTCACAGTGTTCAGCCTCACAGCAACCACAAGTGACCGATGTACGGCAACTTGTACACCAGGGTTATACGACCTAGAGGAATGTCTGAACAAAAATAATGACAGACAGACCCGAGGGCCATGGATTAAAAGTCACCCACAAAAAAAAAAAGTCACTCACCTTTGGCTTGGTAGCATTGCTTTCTGTCCACTGGGCCAGCTGATCTCTCTATGTACTGGGAACATACTCCAAAGAGACCATAACTGACACCCAAGCAGATATATGCACACCCATGTTTATCACAACTTTGTTCACAATGGTAAGGAGTTGGAAACAACCTAAGTGACTATCAACAAACGAATGGATAGAGAAACTGGCCTCTGGAATACTACGCTGCATTGAAAACCAAGGAACACATGCAATATTATTCAAAACGGGTGACCCTGGAGGACATTATGCTGAGTGAAGTATCTCAGTCACAAAAGCACAAATACTGCATGGTGCCACTGCTGTAAAACAGGACTGACATCAGGGTTGGGGGTAGATTGAGAAAAATGGGTTTAACAATGTATACTGCATTGAAACAGATGAGGGAGAAAACAGTTTAAAAGGGATATATGTAATTAGGTATTTTTGTCATAACAGGAGTTCAGAGTGAATGCTGCATAGTCGAGAGGACCTAGGGGAAGGGATTGTAAAACAATGAAATATTTTTTTTTACTTTTCCAAGAGGGTAGTGTACTGAGGGGGGAAGGGTTGGGAGGGGAAAAAAGTGCAACAATGAATGAATGGAAATCCAAAGTCTCTGTACATTTTCGTTAAAATTAATAATGAACTTTAAAAAATTAAAAAAATAAACCACTAAAAAATTATAGCACAGTTAGAAAATTAGAAGTTGTAGTAAATGAACAGAAATACATGAATATCAACATTCTAGGTACTTGTGAGATGAGATGAACTGCCTCTGACCACTTTGAATTAGACAATCACATGGTATTCTATGCCAGGAATGAAAAACAGAAGAATAGTGTTGAACTCATAGTTTAAAAGACAATTTCAAGTTCTGTCCTCAAGTGCAATGTTATAAGGGATAGGATATTTTTCATATGTATACAAGAAAGATGTGAAAGTATTACTAATATTCAAATGCATACATAAACAGCTAAGGCCAATGAGCAAAAACCTAAATATTTTTACCAAATTTTGAAGCGTGAATTTGCAGTTTCAAACATACAATCACAATGTGTTAATGTTAATTGGTAACTGGAATGCAAAAGTTGGAAACAACAAAGGAGGATGAAAGTTGAAAAATAGACATTTGGTGACAAAAATGAGGCCAGAAATAGAACGATCAAATTTTGAAACAAGTATGAGATGCCATCTTACCCCAGTAAGAATAGCAAAATTTAACAGAAGAGCAAACAGTAAATGCTGGCGAGGTTGTGGAGGAACTGGAACCCTTATTTACTGTTGGTGGGAGTGTAAAATGGTGCGACCACTGTAGAAGGCAGTATGGTGCTTTCTCAAAAAGTTGCAAATAGAGATACCATTTGATCCAGCAATTCCACTACTGGGAATTTACTCTAAAGAGACCATAACTGACATCCAAGCAGATATATGCACACCCATGTTTATCGTGGCTTTGTTCACAATAGCAAGGAGTTGGAAAAAACCCAGGTGCCCATCAACAAATGAATGGATAGAGAAGCTGTGGTATAGTCACACAATGGAATACTTTGCTGCATTGAAAAATAAAGAACTCATAAAATATTATACAAAATGGGTAACCCTGTAGGGCATCATGCTGAGTGAAATATCTCAGCCACAAAAGGACAAATACTACATAGTGCCACTGTTGTAAAATGGGACTGACATCAGGGTTGGGGGAAGCCTAAAAAAAGAGGGGATAAATAATACACACTGCACTGAAACAGATGAGGGAGAGAACTGTTTAAAAGGAATATAGGATTAGGTTCTCATGACAAGATTACAGAAAAAGAAATGCATAATTAAGTGGACTGTGGACTTTAGGGGGATTGTATAGCAATGGCAGAATTTTTTTTTTCTTTTCAAAGAGAAAAATGAACTGGGGGAGGAGTGGGCAGGGAGGAAAATGTGCAGCAATGAATGAATGGGGGGAAACTTAAATGGAAAAAATATACTGTAAAAATTAAAAAAGAATGATCAAATTGTTTATGCTCAATGATTTATTTATCACAAACACCTTTTGTGAAGTGAATTGGGAAATGGAGAAAGCTGTATTGTGAGAATTATTGCAACTGCAGAATGATGTTTCAAGAGAAATATTGAATAAGGAGTGTGAACTTTAACACACAGACCATTGGGAGACCCTGGAAGCTAAAAATTTTTACCAAGAATTTAGTAAGATTATGATTCCATTCACAGACTCTTAAGGAAAAACAATCAAAGAAGAATTTTCATTATTTGTGGCTCAGTTGTATAGGAAGTCCTTGCTACTGAAGTCTCAGAACTGGAACCTCAGCTTCCTTTCAGGATTGTTGCTGTTGTGTACCATGGAGTCTAACTGACCCATAGCTCACCCTCCGGTGGGTTTTCAGAGGTTGTCAATTCTCCCATAGAGCAGCTGATGAATTCAAACTTGCCTTCAGGCTAGCCCTATTCATATTAGGTAGGCTATCAGGTAACGAAGGGGCAGCAACCTATTGCCTCCATGGCTGTAGCAATGAAGAGCTAAAGGGTCTTCTCACCTCATTCTTCCCTAAAAGTGGTCCAGGCTAAAGCCAGAAGGCTGTAGCCCACTCTTTAAACCCAGAGAAAGTTTTCTTTAACAGAAAGAGGCAAAGTTAGAATTGCTAGTGTGCTTTGAGCTGGAATTGACAAGTGACCACTGTACTGAAGGAAAGGACAAGAATTGAAAAAGGTCGGTGTAGCAGGCTGACTACAAATGGGAAGATGCAGCACATCTAAAAGAACTAAAGGGATAGTAAAGAAAGTTATGGAATTATTCTGCTCTGCAAAGCATACTGGGGGTTGAAGTTTTGTGAACTACATAGCGCAGAAGTAGAAAATCATGTACACTGATGGCCATTTTCCTCTTTATCTTGACTTGGCATCCACAATGGTGGTAGAAAAAGAAAGTGAATTTTAGAGAGAGAAATTTTAATCTAGCACATCTAAGATAGTGCATTTATTTCTAGTTTAAAAATTGTTTTCCAATAAAAAGCGCATAACATTGTAAGGAACATTGGTTTTTTTGTAATATTCATTTATCACATAGAAGATTAATATTTTTTTGTCTTTTTTATTGGTTTGCTTATAAAGTTTATATACACTGTGTTTTACACTATTTTTCATCCATATTGTGTTTCATACAATCATTCTCATGCATTATGTTTTATAAAATTAATTACCATTGGACCTTACCCATCATTACCCTTTCTTTTCACCTGGATCCTTCCCATTTGCCTCCATCCCACTCCCTCCATCCACCAAACTGTGCAGCCCAAATGTCCAACCATAACCCAATGGATGAAAAATTGTGGTATATTCACACAATGGAAAATTATGCAACAATCAGGAGCAACAATTTGGGAAAATACCACATAAGTTGGGAGAAGCTGGAGAGCGTTATGTTGAGTGAACAAACACAATCTCATCAGGATAAATACTACATAATACCACTATTGTAAAAATGGAAGGACAACTAGTAAAATATGTGTAGAAACTCAAGGCAGGGGGAGGAGAGAGAACAGAGGGGTGAGGATAAGTAAGGATGAAACCACAAGACTGCAAAGTTAATAATGTTTATAAGCATATTAAGTTAAAATGTACCATTATAGAACTATTATCTTCCATAATAGACATTTTAAGTTATGTTTGGTATAGATGTTTAGTTAGTAGTAGAGCATATGTGTGCTAAACTCAGGTATTAAAGAGCAGAAAGAATAAAAGATACTTCATATTAATAAATGACCTGTATGCTAAATATTTGTTATAAATTGAATATACATAAAATTTATGAGGCCCTAAATATACTGAAAGAAACTCTGGTGGTGTATTTCATAGAGTTGTGCTACTAAAAGCAGAGTCTGTCTGATGGTTTTGATTCACCAGCAGTTTTGAGAGAGAAAGGCAATCTCCTTCCGTGTGATATATAGTCTTCAAAACTCACTGAAGGGTTAGCTTTGAGTCAGTTCTGATTCAACAGCAATAGTAATTTTAAATGTACAGAGGCATTAAATATCTTGGAGGGATTAGACAAACAGGCATATCTTGAACATTTAATTTGGTTGTAAATTGGAGAACACTCATTCTTTACCATATGTCCTAAGCCTAAGAAACACAAATAAAATGACTCAGTCAACTATTCCGGCTAATTGACCAATTGCAACTATTGGTTGTGTGTACTTTTCCCTACATTGGTTGTGTGGATTTTTCTTGGGGAGCTCTGGTGGCCTTCTGGTAAGAAACTGCGCTGTAATCTCAAAGGGATATGGTTTGAATCTACCTGCTGCTTTGAAGTAGAAGGATGGGTAATCAATCTCCTTTCATGAGTTTAAATGCCTCTGAAAACCCATTGGAGGGTCAGCTATGAGTTGGTCCCAACTCAACCATACACAAAAACAACTTTCCCCTAAAACTTTGCGAAAGAGCAAATGTGTTTTATCAGCCATGCCATCTTCTCTCTAAGTTGGTTTCTTGTTCCAACTGACTCTGGAAACTATTATTCAAGAAGGTCAATAAAATAGGAGAGGGACTTACTGTTAACAATATCCCAGGCTTCAGGTGGCACTGTTCTCTTCCCCACCATTTCTCCTCAAGATATGTTCACTTATTCCATTTTGACCTCTTGGTCCTCACTGAGTGCTTCAATTGATTTCATAAACAGTATCATTGAAACACTTACATTTGATCTGTGAGTCTTTTTGTTTTATACCTTTTGAGATAGTCTGTGACATATGTAAAAGCCTAAAATTACATGAAGTTAGCATCTCACTCAGTGTTAATCAAAGGTTAGAATAATTGTGTGGGTTTTTTTCAAAAAAGATTCATATTTTATCCTCCTTTCTACAACGTTTTTTCTTTTTTAATCTGGAAGAAGATTGAAGTAGCTCTGTGAATATCAAGAACTGTTTTGGTTTGTTTTTTAACGGATTTACTTATAAAGCTTCCAACTGAAATGGATGTGGTTCAAATCCACGAAACTTGACTATCTTCTCCTATATAATTTACTGCCTCTGAAACCTGCTGCAGGGTGAGCGATGGGTTGGTTCAAACTCAATAGTACACAGCAACAACATCATTTTGGACAAGGAATAATGACACTGTCATACCATCCTGACACTGCCACTCTCTGGATTTCCTTTACATTACCAACTAGTACTTACCAATTAATACATCATGTTTAACCAACGTAAATGCTTTCATTGCTTTATATAATGCAACCTAATCCTAACTAGGGAGCTCTAATGGCTTAGTGGTAAGAAGTTGTGCTGCCAACCCAAAGGTATGCAGTTTGAATTTGCCAGCTGCTCTGTGGGAGAAACACGGACCATCTCTTCTCCTGTGATTTACTGTCTCTGAAAGTCCACTGGAGCGTCACCTCTGAGTTCTCACTTGACACTACATACAACAATCCTAATTGGTACAGAGTATAAAATTGAGATCCTATCCATAAATTGTTGTCCAAAAAGAGCAAGGGAACACTGTCATTGTTGTTGTTGTTATGTACCAACAAGTTTCCTATGAATCATAATGACACTATATACATTATTTCTACCTTAACCTGAGCCAGTCTCATAGTCTCTGGCAGCCGTATTCCCACTGCTCCAGTCATAGAGTCAATCTATCTCAACGGAGGCCTTCCTCTCCTGCGCTATCTCTTCAGTCTTCCAAGTATGATGTCTCTTTCTAAACATTGTTTCCTTCTGACCTCAAGGCCCAAAGTATGGAGCCTCAAATTCCTTGCCTCCGGGGAGCAGTCTGGTTTCACTCTCTCCAGGACAGATTTGTTTATTCTTCTGGCAGTCCACAGTATGTTCAACACTCTTCTCTATCACCACAATTCAAAGGCATGGGTCATTTTTCTATCACATTCTTAGTTATTTTACAGCTCTCTTATGCATAGCAAGTAATTGCAAAAACATTGGCCTGGATCAGGTGTACCTTAGCCTCCAGACTGACATTGTTGCTCTTCAGTTCTCTAGAAAGGTCCCTGACAACAGACTTTCCCAGGGCAATTTGTCTTTTGTGCCAAGAGTATTGATTGTGGAAGAATGCTAGCTAAAGTTATCAACAATGTTGATCTCTTCTCTATCCATCATAAAGCTGCCAATTGGCCCAATGGTGAGAATCTTTATTTTCCCTTGATGTTGATCTTCAATCCATATTGACCACTACAGTGCCTGATCTTCTGCAGCGAACACTTCATGTCCTCTTCAGTTTCATAAGCAAGGTTGTGTCATCTGCATAATGCTGCATGGTTTAAAATCAGAAAAAGTGTGTCAGGGCTGTAACTTTCTTCATGTTTATTCAATCTGTATGTTGAGCTAATCATTCAAGTAGTTAGAATAAATTAAGAAGAACGTGGCATCAGGATTTGAGGAAAACTCATCAGCCTGCATTATACAGGTGGCATAACCTTGAAACCCTGGTGAAGAAGATAAAAGACTACAGCCTTCAATATGGATTACATCCCAACATTAAGAAAACAAGAATCTTCACCACTGACCCTTAAGAAACATTGTGATAGATGGAGAAAAGATCTCTAAGTGGTCAACAATTCCATTTCACTTGGGTTCACAAACAACACCCATGGAATCAGCAGTAAAGACATAAAAAATCTTCTTTGGGAAAATCAGATTTCAAGGACCTCTCCAAAGTGCTAAAGAAGAATGGAATCAGTTTAATGACTAAGCTGTGCATGATCCAAGCCATGTATTTTTAATTACTTCCTTTGCAACTGTAAGTCGGGCAATGACTAAGGATACCAGAAGAAGAATAGATGCTTTTGAGTTGTGATGTTGGAGAAGAGTACTGAACATTCCACGGCCTGCCAAAAGAACAAACAAGTCTGCCTTGGACCAAGTGCAACCAGGGTGCTCCTCCGAGATAAGGAGAGGGAAATTTTGTTTCACATATTTTGGGCTTGTTGTCAGGAGGGACCAATCCTTGGAAAAATATATTGTTCTGGGAAAATTAAAGTCAGAGAAAGAAAGGATGACACCCAACGGGATGGATTGACACAGTCACTATAACAATGAGCTGAAACGTATCCGAGATGGTGCGGATGGTGCTATAAGGTGAGGTTCAGATCTGTTGTTCACAGTCTTGCTCTGGGTCAAAGTGGACTTGATGGCACCCAACAACAGCAACAATTCTCTTAAATATCTATAATCTTCCTGAGGAATTAGGGCGCTCTGGTGGTCAGCTTTGTCAGAATCTGCGCTACCAAACCAAAGGCAAGCAGCTCCAATCCACTAGCTGCTCCATGGGAGAAAGGTGGACACTCTCCTGTGCAATAGACAGCCTCTGAAACCCTGCTGGAGGGTCAGCTGTGAATCCGTTCCCACTCAGTGGTGTAGAACTACAACAATGGAGGAATTGTGAAAAATGTATCTTTCCAAAGGAAAAAAAAATGGAAATAGTGATTGTATTTTATTTTCTATGGTTCTAACTATGTACATCAAGTCTCTCCTTGGAGGCTAGTATTTTGAAGCTCCATCTCACATACCTTGGGCACGTGGCCAGGAGAGACCAGTCCTCGGAGAAGAATATCATGCTCAGAAGGATAAAGGGACAACACAGGAGAGGAAGATCCTGATGAGATGGATTGATACAGTAACTGGGGCAATAGGGGATTGGTGTGTTGGAATTAGTGAGACTGAATCAGGACAGGGCCAGGTTCAGAGCTGCAGTACATAGGGTTGCAGGCTACTCGATGGCACATAGTAACAACAACAATTACATAAGGGAACTCTGGTGATTTAGTGGTAAAAAATAGTGCTGCCAGCTCAAAGGCTCACTGTTCTGTTTGACCAGCTGCTCCACAGGAGAAAGATGGGTCATTTTCTCCCATACAATTTACTGCTTCTATAAACCTGCTGGAAGGCCAGCTATGGGACAGTTTTGAATCGACGATACTTAACAAGAACAGCTATGTAAGGCCAAGAGGATATGAGACAAAGAAAAATCTGTGGAGGCTGAAGTTGTACTTGGTTTCCTCTAAGGAGTTAAACAGAAGAAGCAGAGGTTTCAGGGTTGGGGGAGGGGAAGGCCTTGGAAGAAGCAGAGGTTTCAGGGGTGGGGGAGGGGAAGCTCACAGAGAAGACTATACTCAACACCTCAAGCCAATCAATACATGGAAAAAGCTCACAAAGGATAAAATGAACAAAACCCATTCAAGAGTATATAAGAGAGCTATGTTAAGAGAGTAAGAAGTGTGAAATTTCAAATGTGACAAAAGAATCAGCTCTCCAGTTAATGTGATGAAAAGAATAACAAAGTGTGATAGGAAATTTATGGTTTCTAAGATATGTTTAGTCTGGTCACTGCTGTGCAAATGGTCAATCTTTCATGTACTTCTATTCTTGATAATTATGAATAACTTGTCATGATGGGAGGGAAATGTTAAAGAATTTGTGAGAAAAATCTCAAAAATATGGGCAAAATAAGCACAAAGGAAGAAAAAATGTAAATGGAACCATTTTTACAGATGTGTGACTAGCATATATTTATACGAAAAAGATTAGTTATCTTAATTTTTTTCTTTCCTTTTTGTTCAAATGTCTTATTCTCCCCCTTTTCAATATTTTAGCTGCTTTTCCAAAAGAAAGAGAACCAAATCTGGAAAAAATTATTCTTAGCTGGAGTTGACTCCCATAGATGGCATGAATTTAGTTAACTAGCTTCGTAGAATGTCAAACTCCCAGATACTGTATGTGCATTGATTAACAGCCTTTTAGTTTCAAGTAGTGAAATGCAATTCAAGTTAGCTTAAGCAAGAAAGGTGAGTCGACTAAATAAATTCAGCTCTTTCATGCAATTTAAGGTAAGGAGTTGAGCAGCACCACATGGAAAGGACTGGAACAAAGAAGCTAGAAGCAATCCGATTTCTCTCTCTCTTCTTCTTCCCTGTCTTGTCCCGACTCTTTTTCTACACATCTGCTTTTATCTGCCTTTAAAGACAGATTTTTCTTTTCTCATTTTGGGGTTCAAGCAGATTATCCTTCATCTTCTCACTTATATTCCAAGACTCAAATGTTCATTGCAAAATGAAATTCATTCTGCTCCTCTCTTTAGCAAATTCCCAGGAAAAAAGGAAAATGAAAAGGTCAGTACTCAGACTGTTGGTCCAATGAGACCTACAAACCCTCAATGAAATGGCCCTTCACGAGTTTCCAACTTTAAGTTATGTCACCCACCCCTCCCTTGGCTAGACTCTTGACATAGCTATCTTTCTTAGCAAATGCCAAGATTTTTTCTTTCACAGGGACTTTGCACGGACTGTTCCCCTAAACAAGAACATTCTTCCTCCAGATGTGGGCAGGGCTGGTACTTCTTTCTCCCACATTTCACCTTAAATATTACAACCTCAGAGATTTGCCTTAAACACTTTACCTAAAAGGAGAACTTGTTATCTTCTTGTTCTACTTATTCTTGTTATCTTCTTGTTCTACTAATTCTTGACCATGTTTAGTTTCTATTAAGTTATCACAATTTGTAAATATTTACTTTTTTGTTTGTTAGTTTACTTGTATAGGGTTCATGCACCCTAACTGAGCATGAGCAACCCATTATAAATATCAGTAGCTTCCCACCCTTATTCAATTTCCCTGACTTTTGTACTAATTAATGATACACTACTATTGTCCAAATACCCAACCTTCCCCGAAGTCGTCATGTAGTTAAGCGAAAGCTGCCTCCTCACAGGTTTAGAAATAAATTTGATAGCTCTAACAGCTCTTTAATTTCCCATGTCGATGTTTGGCTTAACAATGGGATATCATTTTATTGTAACTCAATGAGTCTTGAATAGGAGTCCTTCCAGAGTATTCTGAGAATAAAAAAGGTCTCACTCCAAACATAACAGCAAAAGTAAGAATAAGTGAACGAATGTTTCTAGCTCTGGCAATCATTCTGTCGGATTGTAATCTCTAAAACTGCAGTGAGAATTTTGCTAATAACCTGAATATGTAGAACATTTGAGGGAGTATGGCAGAGGAGAAAAAAAGAAAAACCTGAGACTTGATAATGACATTAAACCACAAAATGGATAAACAGTAATGTATGTATGGTTGATCTCCCTGCTCCTGGGATTCCAGTTTAATGAGATTATCTGTCTTCATTTTGCTGTGCACAAGGTCACTACGAGTCAGAATAGGCTTGATGGCACTTAAAAAAACTATATGATTTAAGTAATTTGAGATAAGATTTAAGTTGCTTACAACCTAACTGCCTAACTTGTTCTGGAGAAAAGCATTATGCCTCTAATGTCTTTTCATTGTGTTTCTGGGGACTTCTACAGTGCCTGGTTCAGAACAGGAGCTTAAGAATTATTAACAGAATGAATGACTTTTTGTTATACTGCCTAAAGTAAGAAAGATAAAGCCATATATGGCTGCCAGAAGCAGTAAATAAGTTCAATAAGGAAATGAAAGTCTTTTTTAATAAATGGTGCTAAACCATTCTGTCTCTAACTTACTACATAAACAAGAAGAGATTGAAATGTACAAAGCTTCTTGGAAAAATACGTATAAGAATCATTTCATGGACAGTCAACAAATGCATAAAGAGATGCTTGTGATCATTATTCTTTCACTCAAAATACTCCAACTCACTATTTTTAAGTTAGTTTTGACTCATAGCAACCCTACCTTGGGTTTCTAATGCTGTAAATCATAATAGTAGGAGACTGCCCATCTTTCTCACAAGGAGCAGCTTGCTGCTGGTGGATTTGATGATGAGAGGCTGTTTGGCCTTTGGGTTGCAGTACAATGAGCAACAGACTATCCCCTCGAAGTGCCTTTTGTTATTCATTTCAAAGATGCAGGTCAAATAATATTGTTATATCTAAGCCTGGCAATAATAACAATGTTTTTTTTAAAAAAAAAGAAAAGAAAAAAATCACTGTAAGGATGTGAAGACATTGTAACTCTTACATGTTGCTGATGGGATTAAAATTTTTATTTATGATTCCTTAAGAAGTTGCTAATAGAGATATCATAGGACCTAGCAATTCTACTGCTTGATATACTAGAGAAATAAAGCTTCCAATAACACAAGAGAAGTGGTATAGTCGTTAATACTAACCAAGTATTTAGGCCAAAAGAACAGTATTTGCTCAAGAACAAAACCCTGAAGACAGAAAAAAGTAGCATAGAAGGATAAATAAAAATGAAAATTATACTGAAGAAGTGGGAAAGTCACTAATCGAGACATAAGCACCTCAAGTGTCACTATGCTCCGAGTGTAAATTTATGTATTTGACCTGAATTGTTGAAATTATCTCATTACTGATCTATTTATTTCCACAGTTGTTCTCACCAACTAAGCAAATTAACACCACACTTGGCACAAGTTATTTTACCAATGTTTCATTTCTCTATCTACAAAATGAGCATAGTTGTAATATTGTCAATTTTTTGGTGTTTAATTATTTAAACAGTTTTGCAGTTAATGGGACATTTTTGAAGGTAGATTTCCCCCCCCTTATAATGAATGATCCAATTTCTACAAGAATAAGAAGAAATAAATAACTGGACCTACATTTTTCTATTTATCCATCCCTTCATCCTTTCTCTCACTTAGCTATGTCAAAACTCAGGACAAATTTTAAATCTAGACTCAGCAGTGTTTACTGATGGATTGAATATGCAATGACAGAAAAAGATGAACCAAGAATATCTCCTGGTTTTAAGTTTCAACAACCACATGAAAAATGATACCACTTAATAAGATTGGAAAAATAGAACAGAAGTCTAGGTTGAGGATGTGTTGTTGTGTACTCTAGAGTCCAAACCGACCTGTAGCTGACCTTTCAGTGGGTTTTCAGAGGTATTGATGCCTTTAAGTAGTGGTGCTTGACAAGAGTTCAATTGAACATACTATGGACCACCAAGAAAGTAAATCATTCTGTCTCAGAGAGGGTAAAGGCTATTGAAGCTTTGTCTCACATACTTTGGGCACATGGCCAAGAGAGATCAATCCTTGCAGAAGGACATCATGCTCAGAAGGGTGGAGGGACAGGACAGGAGAGGAAGGCCGCAGATGAGATAGATTGATACAGTAACTAGGGCAGTGAGGGTAGGTATATTAGAGTCAGTAAGACTAGTTCAGGACAGGGCCAGCTTCAGAGCTGCTGTACATAGGGTCTCTATGAATGACTGGACACTCTAAGGCACATAACAACAATAATTGCACAGGAGAACATTGTCCATCCTTCTTCCTTGGAGCAGCTGGGGCCTCAAACCACCTGCTTTTGGGATTGCAGCATTACTTCTTGTTAATAGGCCACCAGAGCTTGCTAAAGGTTGAGGATAAAAATAACAATTTTTCCTTTATATAAATACCCACTCCTCATTTATCAACATGATTTATTTCCAAAGGCCATGCTAATGTTATTTATATGCCATTGAATCATAACCAATTCGTGGCTGACCCTCCACAGAGTTTTCAGAGGTTATAGATTACACAGAGAAAAATTTTTTTAGTGGTTGATTTACAAAATTTGAATACATTGTTTCTCATTCCAGCTAAAATGATTTTCCCTTTATATAAATACCCACTCCCCATTTATCAACATGATTTATTTCCAAAGGCCAAGTTATGGTGAATAACGCTGCTATTAACATTGGCATACAAGTCTCTGCTTGTGCCTCAGTCCTCATTCTCTCAGGGTATATTCCAAGCAGTGGAATAGCTGCGTCATATGGAATTTCAGCTTTTTGAAGACTCACAAAACTGCCTTCCAGAGTGGTTGCACCATTTTACAATCCCACCAAAAAGGTATAACAGTTCCTCTCTCTCCAAATCCTCTCCAACATTTATTACTTTCAGTCCAGTTAAACTTTGTCATTGATACTAGAGTGAGATGGTAACTCATTGTCGTTTTTTTATTTGCATCTCTAAGGTTGCCTAGGGAAAGATTGCTCATCTTTTTTCCAAAAACAACTGATGGATTCAAACTGCCTTCTTTTGGGTTGGCAGCCTCACTCCTGGTATTATGCAGAAATAGAGAATGACCACATTCAATCCCCAAATCCTACACCATTGTCAGATCACACCATTATAGCACTGCCAAATTAATCTTCTCATATCTGTTAAACCACTGAGAATCATGTTGAACCAAACTGACATATAACCTTACCCATCACAATAAATGTTACTCCCCCTTTGCATCTTCAGCATTTGCCAGACATAGGCTATTAATATTCAAAATAGGCATAACTGTAAAATATGAGATAAGAGACAGATAGTAAGTGAGAAGTAGATCTGTTAAGTTTGAGATGTCCTTTAGACAACTGGGGTGAGATGGCAGAACTAATAATGAAGCCAAGTAGGAGAAGAAAACCTGTATTCCAGGGCTAGAGCCATAAATTGAGAAGCATCAACATACAGAAAATATTTAAAGTCATGAGAAAAAAGAACAAACATATCCCAAGACAAGTTCTGGAAAACCACACATGTAGAAGACAGAAAAGAAAAAGATGCACCAAAAAAAAAAAAACAAACCAAAAAACTGGTCTGATACAGCCAGTAACTAAGTGGAAACAAAATATTTCTTAAAGGAGGAAACAATAATTTGAATTAAAGACTGTTGTTTTTGTTGTTATGTGCCATCCAGTCACCTTTGACTCATAGCGACCCTATGTATGACATCCCTCAACCCGGGTCTATCTTATGCCAATCTTATTGTCTCCAACACACCTACCCTCAGTGACTGAATCAATTCACCTCATCGTGGGTCTTCCTCTCCTGCACTGTCTCCACTCTCCCAAGCATGACGTCCCTCTCCAAGGACTGATCCCACCTTGCAACATATCCAAAGTATGTCAGAAGAAGCTTCAGAATCCTTGCCTCCAAGGAGCAGCCCGGCTTCACCCTCTCCAGGATGAACTTGTTTGTTCTCCTAGCAGTCCATGGTATATGCAATGCTCTTCTCCAGCACCACAGCTCAAAGGCATCAGTTCTCCTTCTGTCCTCCCTAGTCATCGTCCAGCTGTTTTATGCATAGCAAGTAATTGCAAAGACCATACTGATATATAAAGTAAGATGAGAGTCCACCTGATATGAAGATTTTTATATGAGCAAATTTATCAATTGTGATTCAGATCATGTAAAATAATGTTTTGTAAGATTTTGCATTGCAAGGACGTTGAGACTTACTCTGAATGAGAAGGAAGTCATTAGATGGTTCTGAAAAATGAAGTGAGATTTTTGTGACATCAACTCTAATGAAGTCACTGGCTTTCCTGGAAAGTCGGCAAGGACAAGCAAGGTGGTCTGCAAGGAAATGACAATAGTGATTCAAAAAGAGAATTATATCCTTTGCACCAAGTTAGTAGTGATGGAGGAGTTTAAAGTCAAACTTTAGATAAGTTTTGAAGATAGAATCAAAATTATTTTAGCATGGATTAAATATAAGGTATGAAAGGAGTTTTAGGTGACTCAAAAAATTTGGCCTTAGTAACTGGAAAGAAGTTACTGGCATTTTTAACTGCTCAGTAAAATAAGAATGTGGAAGTAAAGAAAATAAAGAATTACCAATGACACCGGGAAATGGACAAAACATCTAGGAGAAGAAAGTATTGATAGGAATTAAAAAAATAGTCAAATGCATCAACAGCTAATGATAGGTCAATTAAAGATGAGAAAAACAAATTAGATTTAGTAATATAGTGGTTGTTGGTCACCAAAACATGAATTATTTAAGAGCAATTGTGGAATAAAAGTTTGGCTGAGTTTAAGAGAAGGATTTATGTGTGTGTGAATGTTAGGTGTCATCAAGTTGAATATGGCTTATAGAGACCCTGTGATCAACAGATCTGGTTAGTCAGGTTTTCACTATTTGACTTATCCAAAGCATATAACCACATATTTCTTTCTAACTGACCTTGCTCTGTAAGCATCACGAGGCCTGTTGTTGTTGGGTGGCATCTAGTCAAGGGCAACTCATAGTGACTCTATGCACCACTAATCGAAATCCTAACCTATTCAGTGCTATCCTCATCATCTCTGACACACTTAAACACATTGTTGCAATTGCTGTGTCAATCCATCTCATTGAGGGTCTTCCTCTCTCTTTGCTGACCCTCCGTCTTTCCAAGCATGATCTCCCTTTCCTAGGAATAGTCTATCCTACCAACACACCAAAAGTATGTGAGACAACTTTTCACCATCCTTGCCTTTAAGGATCGCTTTGGCTGCACTTTTTCCAAGACATATCTGTTTGTTCTCTTGGAAGTCTATGGGCTACTCAGTGCTTTTCTCCATACACAACAACTCAAAGGCATCAGTTGGTCATCCTTATTCATTGTCCAACTTTCTGATGTGATTCAAGTGATTGCAAAGACC
>NW_006399807.1:4344643-4353068 GCF_000299155.1 Elephantulus edwardii
GCAAGCAACTCGATGGCACATAACAGCAACAATAACTCATGCTTTGTGCATGAAATAAGACATAATCAAATACTTCACAGGATGAAATTTGAAGAATTAGCAACACAGCCTCACGAGCTTACTCAATTGGCATGATATTTCAAAAAGTCATGGTCAGCAATTTAGTGGAGAGTAGAGAGTGGGGACTCAAAATCTAGTGGATGACACTTCTAAAAAACAAAAATGAAGTTAGAGGCATAACACTCCCAGACCTCTAAACATGCTATACAGCATTAGTAACCAAAACAGTATGGTTCTGGTACAATTACAGGCAGATAGACCAATGGAACAGAACTGAGAATCCAGAAATAGACCCAGCTAACTATAGTCAACTGATATTCAACAAGAAAAGAAAACCTATCACATGGGGAAATGACAACCTCTTCAATAAATGGTGCTGGCAAAACCCGACTGCTACATGCAGAAAGCTGAACCAGGATCCACATCTCACACCATACACAAAAATCAACTCAAGGTGTATCAAACACCTGGGAATAAAGAAAGCCTAGAACCATAAAGTTAATAGAAGACAAACTGCGACCGTGCTTAGAAGTGCTAGTCCAATGTATAAAGAGACTGCCAAATACAGCCAGAAAAGCTCAATCTGGAGAGGAATAAATTGATGAACAGAACCTTCTAAAGGTTAAATCCCTGTGTGCATCAAAAACATTATCCAACAGAGTGAAAACAAAACATACTGACTGGGGAAAAAAAACATTTGGCAATAGCGTTTCAGACACGGGTTTCATATCAAAAGTTTACAGAATTCTATAGGTCCTCCACAAGAAAGAGTCTGGTCAGTCACACAATTACAAAATGGACAAATTACATGGAAAGAGTTTCACAGAGTAAGATATTTGAAGGCAAACAGACACATGAAGAAATGCAAAAAAATCACTGGCAATTTGAGAGATGCAAATCAAAACCACAATGAGATACCATCTCACTTCAGTAGCAGTGGCAAAATTTAACTGGGCAGCAATAATACATGTTGGAGAGGAAGTGGCGAGATAGGAACGCTTATACATTGTTGGTGGGATTGTAAAATGGTACAACCACTCTGGAAGGCAGTTTGGTGTTTCCTAAAAAAGCTAAACATAGACATTCCATATGGTCCAGCTATTCCACTGCTTGAGCTATACTCCAAGAAAATGAGAACTGAGGCCCAAATGGAGACTTTTACATCAATGTTCATAGCATTGTTATTCACCATCACAAGAAAATGTCCAACCACAATTGAATGGTTTGAGAAATTATGGTACATTTATATGATGAACTATGACACAGTATGCAGAAGCAATGATTTTGAAATTATTATCTAACTTGGGAGGGACTGTAGAGCATTGTGCTGAGTGAAATAACTCGGTCCCAAAAGGACAAATATTGTGTGAGATCGTTATTGTATAATGAGTATGAGGATCCAAGGTGGGAGGAGTAGAGGGGTGAGGATGGGAGGGGGACTGAGGGTGGTTAATCATAGGGTTGCACAATTTGATGGGTAGAGGGAAAGAGTGGGTGAAGCAAATGGGAAAGATCCGGTGTGAAAAACAATGTATATGAACTTTGTAAATAAACCAGTATTTAAAAAAAAAAAAACCACTTGTGAATGGCAATCTAAGAATCTAATGACATCTATTAGTGAATGTTTACACAGAGAAATCAGAGGGAAATAAAAACCCAAAGCAGGAACTCATCTACAGGAGAAATAGTCCATCTTAATGAACCACCACAGTCTTATCAACCTAGAGACCAGAAAAACTAAATGGTATCCCGCAACCACCATCAACTGCTCTGATCAGAGCCAGAGTAGATGGATTCTAATGAAAAAGGGGTGGAAAGTGGACAAAATCTGAAATTCCCAAAACTAATAAGCACAAACACTGCTAGTATTTTTAACACTAGAAGATTTCCTCAGACTATTGTCTTAAAATAATTCACTCTTCAAACCTTCAGCCAAAACGGAACTCCAAGATCACCTTGTGACCAGTAATAAATTGACTATCACTCATGAATACTGAGCTCTTTCACAAAATCACCTATATGAGCTCAAAGAGTCAACAATTATTTAGGTCATAGAATATAAGGGTGCAAGGATAATAGATTAATTGGAACCAAGTAACAAGAACAGAAAGAATGAGAACCTTGACATAAATGCAACCAATACTATTGAACAGATTTTGTAGAAATTATTGAATGAAAACCTAAACTTCTGTGAAAGTTAATCTCTCTAAGTTGTGTGAGCACAATAAACTACTATATTTTATTTTATTTTGTTTCGTTTTGTTTCATTTCATGTTATTTCATTTTATTATTTTATTTTATTTTTAAAGAGGCAGTGAGAATGGTAAGGACTAAAGCCTAAAACCATAAAGACAAGGCAATTATTTAAATGGATCTTGCAGGCATGGAGTGGCTAAAAGCTGACAGAGAAGTTGTGTGAAATAGTTTTGGTTTTAGATAAGAGAAAGAAAAATATGACTGTGCTGGGAAAGGAGAGAGAGAGCAAGGGAGCGAGAGAGTGAGCGAGAGAGCGAGAGAGCGAGCGAGAGAGAGAGCAAAACATTGATGTAGAAGAAAGAGGAGAGGCTAGCAGGGAATTAGTGAGGAGGAAGTGGATGCCATGCGGAGCTGATGCTTGGAAACAAAAATGAAAGTAGACTCACAGCACAGGTGTGGAAAGATGCATAGCTGAAGTAGTTTGGATTTGTGGAGGTTATCTTCTGCGTGATTCCATTTTTCTGGTGTTAACGAAAGATGACATTATCTAAGAAGGAGATTTGGTAGGAGATGTTGGAGGTTTGAAGGAAGAGGAAAAGTCTGCAATTGCCATAAAGAAGAGTAGAAGAGTGATTAGATGGCGATGTGAGACAGCCTGGGGTCTGTGTGTCCTTACTAGCCGTACGTAAGAAGTCAAGCAGCATAATTGGTTGCAGTACAATTGATGGAGTGTTGGAATAATCAGAGATATGTTTTAGCCCTAGGAATAATTGTTGCAATTAAACTTGCAGAATCCAGCTGTGTAATGGGCTATGACAACTATGGATAAGGAGTGATGTGGCAAGAGGAAAATAACATTTACTCTAGTCCATTTCTGTGCTTTAGGAGCTTTAAATCGCAAATAGTTTAAAAAAAAAAAAACATAAAACAACCTATGAAGAAGATACTCCCCATTTCCAACACAAAGAAACTGAGACTTAGATCAAATGTTTGTGGGCTTTTGGTTCTTTGCTTATTTTGTTGTGGTTTTTTTTTGTTGTTGTTTTCCTGAGATAAAACAGCTAAAAAGCAGAGGGACATGGAGAAGAGCATGAATTTTTCCGAGACCCTCATAGAATGGATTGGAAGGGAAATTTGGTGTGGCCTTCTGGGGAAAAGCCTTGGCTCAGGGTTCAGACTGCGGCCGAGTCAGCTGGCCAGACACCAGGACACAGCTTTCTGCCATCAAAACCCCAGGTGGCAGACACAGTCACCAGTTTGGCTGGGAATGCGTGGCGCCACCACTCACAAAACCACTCATTTGCTCCTATAAAACAGTCATCACCTAGCAGGATGCCAAGAAAATCAATCATGACTAAACTCCCAATTTGGTTTGATTCACTGACCACGTGTAGACATGATCATAATGTTTGGTTATCATTCTTCATAATAATCATCTGCAGGTCTGCAGTAACTGTGAGCCTGAGCAAATCAATGATTTTTTTGTGTGAATCTGGCATGGAACAAATTTCAGTCTCGGGAATGGGTTGTTTAGATTGTTGGTGACCTCCAATTCGAATAGAGGGTTTGCTAATCTCTTAAAGCTGGAAGAGGCTTTAGAGATAATTGTACCCAGCCTGCTCATTTTACAACCATAAGGATCGTGATAGTGAACTAAATGGGGGATTCTATTCTAGGATGCCATCCTTCCTAACTTAACAAGAACCCACATGGGAGATATTATCGTCAAACATAAATAAATATATATATACATAAATATACATATATATGCATGCATATATACATACATATATAAAGAAAGTATACATCTTCTGAACCATTTGTTGTCCTTGTTAAATAGCACTGATTTGGAACCTGATGGGAGGAGATTGTCCAATATTTTCTCCCCAGGAGCAGCTGGTGGATTTTAACTTTGTGTCTTTGGGTTAATCATACTACCTACTGCCAAGCTACCAGAGCGATGAACTACTGGTTCCTTCCCCCTCCCATATAAAGACAATGTGATTTATAAGTAATATATGCTTAACCAGGCTGCTCCTTGTAGGCAAGGATTCTGGGGCTTCGTCTGACATACTTTGGACATGTTGTAAGGAGAGACAGGTCTTTAGAGAAGGACATCATGCTGGGTAGAGTAGAGGGACAGCGCAGGAGGGGAAGACCCTCTATGAGGTGGATTGATTCAGTGACTGGGATACTCGGGATGGGTGTGTCAGAGGCAATGAGATTGGCACAGGATAGTGCAGGGTTTAGAGCTGTTGTACATAGGGTCGCTATGAGTCACAAACGACTCGACGGCACATAACAACAACAACAAAAACAACAGCTGTTTTTTAAATTCTAAACAGCCTGGCTATAGGGAGTGAATCCATAGCAGCTAGAAAAATTATCAGAAAGAGTCCACATCTTCCTCCTAGAGAAGGGGACAATATGAAGAAAAGTAAAGATATTTGGTATGTTTCATGGGGAAAAGAAACAACACACACACACACACACACGTGCGCGCGCGCACACACACTCTCACACACACACACATACACCCAACCCCTGAACGTCACTGCTGCCACAACAGCCCTGTGGAATCCCTATAAACCCAAGTCGGTTGAAAGATCTGATATCCTAATTCTGACTGTGGGTAAAGTTACTGGGGAGTGAGGTCAGGGAATAATTCTTCTGATCTGACTAACCATTTTAAAGCAATCTTCTTAATAAAGAGATAAAGCTTAATAAAGAGATAATGGAAGCTTGTGAACGACTAAAAAAAAACAAAACAGAAAATTCTATTTCTTTAAATTATAAAATTCTGTACTCTTTGGCTTCTTTTTATTTGTTATTTTTAGGGATGTTGACAGATATAAATTAGGTATACTTCTTACACTAGAGTCTAGTAGGAGACAGAAGATATTTACTGACATGGTTATCTCACCACAAAGGGAGACACATTGAATGACATAGAAGCCATTGTTGTTTGGTACCATGAGTTGATTCTGACTCACAATAACCCCATACTTTACCCCCACCACCCCGTACACACACAGACACAATTTCTGTTGTCCTTGGACCTATTGCTTCTGACACTCTGTGATTTCATCTTATCCAGGAGCTTCTTCTCTTATATCAACTCTCTATTTTTACCAAGCAGAATTCTTTTTTTTTTTCCTCATGGAATGACCTTTCCTGGTAACATACCCAAAGTATTAAAGAGCAACTTTCACCATCTTTGCCTCTAAGAAGAACCCCAGCTGCATTCAGCTCTTCCACCACTGATGTGTTTGTCTTTTTGGCATACCATGGTCATTTCACCATTCTTCACCAACAGCATGATTCAAAGGCATCAGCTCTGCTTTGATCTTCCTTATTCATTGTCCACCATCCACATGCATATGAAGCTAATGAAAATACCATAGTTTAAGTCAAGTGCATTTTAGGCTTCAAAGTAATAGCCTTGCTCTTTACCAAAGGAGATCATTTCTAACACATTAGACCTATACGATATGACATTTAATTTCTTGACTGCTTCTTCCATGAATGCCATAAAAGTAATGCAAGTCAAATGATGAAAGAACTCAGAAATACTTTCATAGGGTTTTTTTTTTTATTATTTTCTAAAAACCAGATTGTTTATTAGTCCCAGCAGGGGTGGCCTGCATGGGGCGGTGGGTGGGCTAGATCAGGGTGTGTGTGGGCTGTGAGGAGTCTACAGTGATGGGGTGAGGGGTGGACCTTGGAGGGAAGGGGCTGAGCTTGTTGGCTAGATTCAACGGTGCTTCAGGTTTGCTAGTGAACACACTTGATGAAAGAGTCGTGGCAGGCCAGCAAAGGCCCCCAGTAAGATTAAGAAATTTTTGTAAATTTAGCTGCCCGTCAGGGTTGAGGTCCAATTTCTTTATCATACGATCAAGGACACCGGGGTCCTTCTGATTCTTTGTGAAGCCAGCCAGTTCTGTATTCATGAAGTTCAGGAACTCCCTTTTGGAGAGTTGTGACCATCCTGTCCAGCGTACTTCTGGAACACGGCAACCAGGGACTCAATC
This sequence comes from Elephantulus edwardii, assembly GCF_000299155.1. Classification (NCBI taxonomy): domain Eukaryota; kingdom Metazoa; phylum Chordata; class Mammalia; order Macroscelidea; family Macroscelididae; genus Elephantulus; species Elephantulus edwardii. Next base: position 4,350,931 of record NW_006399807.1, read on the forward strand.
CACCGCTCGGTCTCCGTGGGGCTAGTGTTTTTTGCCATGTTGCAGCCGACCATAGCACAGTGGCTGTGGCTTGGAGCAGAGGAGGGTGTGTCTTTCATAGGTGTTTTTAAAATTAATTTTGACAACAGCTGCTCCAGACAGTATTATTATCCCTATTATATGTCATTTTGTTGTTGTATGTCATTGATTTGACTATGACTCATAGTGACCTTGTGAATAATAGCTCTGAATCCTGCCCGGTTGTTGTTGTTGTTGTGTACCACCAAGTTGGAACCAACCTATAGCTGATCCTTCAGCATAGTTTCAGAGGCAGTTAATCTCGTTGGAAGAGATTTCCCCATCCTTCTTCCATGAAGCAGTTTGTGGATTAAAACTGTGTGACTTAGGGATTATAGCACAGCTTCTTGCTACTAGGCCATCAGAGCTCCCCCTCTCTTGATCAGTCTCACTGTCCCTGACACACCTGTCTCCATTACCACAGTCACTGTTGTCAATCCATCTCATAAGTGACTGTGACTAGAATAGACACTAAGATCTGGAGGAACAAAACATGAAGGATTGACTCAGCAGTGCTAGAGTCCATGAAATAAAAGGAAAAAGAGCTCTGAGGTGATGGAGAGTTGCACCATTGCGCAGACTCTGGTGGTGAAGAGAGCTCTGAGTGATGATAGGTTAGATCTGCAGGGTCAACTGGTACGTGTTTGAAGTGGGGTGATGACAACTGCTCTTGAAAAGAGCACAGGAACCGTGAGATGAAGCTTTCAAGTGGACAGGGGAGCTGATTAGGTCAGCAGATAGATCCTTGTGTCTTTATGAAAAAAATTGGGGATAGACAACAAAGACAAGGATGTAGAGAAAATAAAATCACCAGGATGATAATAGGCATCAATGTATAGGTGTAGCTCAATCAGATCAACCAGTGTGATTACTTGTAGTTCATTAAAATAATCACCAAGCTATTATCACTGGGTTTTCAGCATTGTAGGTATTTGGAAACTATGCATTTCCTATTTTGAAGTGGCTCTGGTGGTGACTCAGTGACTGGAGTAATGAGGGTAAGTGTGTCAGAGACAGTGAGGTTGGCAAAGAACAGAGCAGAGCAGGGTTTAGGGCTGTTGTACATAGGGTCTTTATGAGTCGCAGTTGACTCGACAGCACATAACAACAACAACAACTGGTGGTACAGTGGCTAAAGTACTAAGTTACTCACCAAAAGATCAGTATTTGGAAACCACCGATTCTGCCTAAGGGAGATGCAGCAGCCTACTTCTGTAAAAACCACAAAGGGTTGGAAACCCTTTGGGTCAAGTCCACTACATAGCACAGAGTCACTGTCTATGGCAAGGGTTTGGGTAGTTGCTATATTAAACCAGATTGTTATGAGGGTTCAGTTCTGGATGAGCACCTTTTTTTGTGATTTTGTGTTTGGTACATAAGACCTAGTGGTAATCCCTGGAGAATCATTGTGTAATGGTGTTGGTGGTATCTTTTCAGAAAAAAAATTTAATTGTGATTTTTATGAAGATTTACAAATAAATTAGATTTGTATTCATTGTTGCACATCGTATCCCCTCTACCCCCTCTCTCTCTTCCCCCTCCCCCAGTTCACCTTTGTAAAAAATATTCATTCATTGTTGCAGTTACCTACCTCCTCACGCTTCCACCCCTTCCCCCCAGTCCTTGTTGCAATGATAGTACTTATTCCAGGCTATTGTCATACATATAATACCTAATCATATATTCATTTAATCATGTATTTATTTTAGACAGTTTTTCTTTCATCTGTTCCAATGCAATTGCCATCATCTACCCACTCTTATCCTATTATCTTCCCAAGCCCCAATGTCAGACATGCTTTGTAACAGTGGTGTTATGCAGTATTTGTCCTTCTGAGATATTTCACTCAGCATAATGGGCTCCAGGGTACCCCATATTGTATAATGCTTTACAAGTTCATTGTTTTCAGTGCTGCATGGTATTATATTGTATGAATATACCCTAGTTTTTCTATCCACTCATTTATTGATGGACATTTGAGTTGCTTTCATCTCTTTGCTAAAGTATATAACACAACAATAAGCATGGATATGCATATATCTGTTTGGATGGTGGTTATGGTTCTGTAGAGTATACTCTTA
>NW_006399807.1:4353168-4372448 GCF_000299155.1 Elephantulus edwardii
TTATTATAGTTTATTTACAAAATTCGAATACTTTCTTTTACAGAATAGATTTTTCCAATATCCCTCACCCCATCCACCCATCAAATTGTACAACCCCATGATTAACATCCTCCCTTGCACATCCTCATCCCTCTGCTTCCACCTTCCCCTTTCCCCTCAGATCCTTATGCTCATTCTACAATAATGGGTTTATACAGTATTTGTCCGTGTGGGACTGTGTTAGTTCACTCAGAGTAATGCTTTACAGTCCCTCCCAAGTTACATAATAATTTACAAAGTCATTGTTCCTGCATGCTGCATAGTATTCTGTTGTGTGAATGTACCATAATTTCTCACTCCATTCATTTGTGGTTAGACATCTGGATTGTTTCCATGTTCTTGCAATGGTGAATAACGCTGCTATAAACATTGGTGTACAAGTCTCCTTTGTGCCTCAGTTCTCGTTTTCTCAGGGTATATTCCAAGTAGTGGAATAGCTGGGTCATGTAGAATTTCTATGTTCAGCTTTTTTGAGGAAGCATCAAACTGCCTTCCAGAGTGGTTGTACCATTTTACAATCCCACCAACAGTGTATAAGAGTTCCTATCTCACCACATCCTCACCAACATTTATTACTTTCTGCTTTGTTAAATTTTACCACTGTTAATGGAGTGAGATCATACCTCATTGTGGTTTTGATTTGCATCTCTCTTATTGCCAGTGATTTTTTAGCATTTCTTCATGTGTCTGTTTGCCATTCAAATATCTTCCTCTGTGAAAATTCTTTCCATATTTTTTGCTCATTTTGTAATTGGGTTATCAGTATTTTTCTTGTGTAGCCCCAAAAGTATTCTGTAAACTTTCATTATGAGACTCTTGTCTGAGATGGAATTACCAAATATTTGTTCCCAGTCGGTAGGTTTTCTTTGCACCCTGTTGGAAAAAAGGTTTTGATGCATGCATGGATTTAATATCTAGAAGGTCCCATGCATCGATTTTATCCTTTTCAGATTGTACATTTCTGGCTGTATTTGGTAGTCTCTTTATACCTTGGACTAGCACTTCTAAACTTGATCCCAGTTTGTCTCTTATGAACATTGTGGTTTTGGGCTTTACTCCCAGGTCTCTGATCTACCTTTAGTTGATTTTTGTGTATAGTGTGAGATGTAGATCATGTTTCAGCTTTCTACATGTGGAAGTCCAGTTTTACTCGCACCATTTGTTGAAAGAGGTTGTCATTTTTTAATTTGATAGGTTTTATTTCTTAGTTAAATATCAGTTGACCAGAAATAGCTGGGGGCATTTCTGGGTTCTCTATTTCCAACTATTTGAGAAAGTGCCAAATCATCTCCCATAGTGGTTGCACCCTTTTACACTCCCACCAGAAGTGAATATGGTTTCACTATCTCTACAACCTCACCAGCATTTGTTTACTGCTCTGTTGAACTTTGCTGTTGTTACTGGGGCTAGATGATAGCTCATAGTTGTTTTGATTTTCATCTTTCTGAAAGCTAGGGATTTTGAATATTTCTTCATGTGTTTATTTGCCATCTGAGTGCCCTCTTTGATAAAGTGTCTGTTCATATCCCGTGCCCATTTTGGTACTGAGTTGTTTACCTTTTTCTCGTCGAGGTTTTGGTGTATTTTATAAATTTTATATATGAATCACTTACCAAATGTGTCATTACCAAATCTTTTTCCCAGTCTATGGCTTTCCTTTTTACTTTGTTGGAGAAGTTTTTTATGTATATAGGGATTTGATTCTTAGAAGGTCCCATTCATCTATATTGTTTTCTCCTAGTTATAGGTTTTTTAATATGCTTGAAAGACTGCTCAGACTGTAGACTAAGGGTCGTAGAATTCTTCCAAGCTTTTCACTAGTAAAATTTATAGTCTTTGGTTTTTAGAGTCTTGATTGAATTGTGTTTGTCATTTATCACATTGCTATTGGTTTCATTGTCTTTCCTTGCCCTCGACCATTTCTCTTTGTAGCCAGAATCAGTGTTATTTTCCATTAGCATAGTTTCTAATATTTAGTTAGTGATCAAGAAAATGTTTATTGAATGAATTAAGTACTATTTCAGCTGAGTCATAAAACATAATAAACATTTTTCAGGTGACTTGGAAGGGAAGGAATATAGGAAGGTCGGGATCATTTTACTCAGAAGAGTGTGTGGTGAAAACTTGAAGGTCTAATAAGTACAGAATGGCTGTAGGAACACTGGTTTAGGAGGCAGAGGCGTAGGTTAAAATGCAGCATTGTTTGTATCTTAACAGCTAAACAATGTTTGGCTATAATTCAGAAAAAAGAGAGAAAATTATTCTATTCTAGAGAAGAGGCATAAAGAAGGAATGGTGAGAGTCAATATTTTCTACCTGATAGTCTCAATCATTTCATCTTGCTTGGATCCACAATTAACACCCTTAGTACTAGCAGTCAGGAAATAAGGAGCCGTATTGCACTAGGAAAATCTACAGCTAAGGACCTGTCCAAATTATTGAGAGTAGTGACATCAGTGTGAGGACTAAAGTGTCTGTTTTAAGCCATAATCTTTCAGATCACCTGTTATGCATCTGAGAGCTGGACAATGAATACGGATGAATTAAGAAGAATTGATGCCTTTGAGCTGTGGTGTTGGAGAAGAGCACTGAACATCCCAAGGACAGACCAAAGAACAAACAGATATATCTTGGAAAGGGAACAGCCTGAGTGGTCTATGGAGGCAAGAATGGTGGGGGTTTGCCTCACATACATTGGGCATGCGGCTAGGAGGGGCAATTCTTTGGAAAAGGACATGATACTAGGAAGAGTGGAGGGTTGTCAAAAGAGAAGAAGACTCTTGACCAGGTGGATTGATGCAGAGACTGCCACAATGGGCTCGCTCTTACGTGTCAGGAAGTGTGAGGATGGCCCAGGATAAAACAGGGTTCAGATCTTTTGTTCTTAGTGTCTCTATGAGTCATACTTGACTCAACACAGCTAACAGCAACAACAACAAAGTCTCAATCACTACACAAGAAAGATAAGATTGACATTGTTGCCTACTGATATTTTCTTTTCTAAAATATATTTGGCTGAATTCCTTATAAAACTATACTGTCTTTGGTACTGAGCAAGCAAAGACAAGTCGACTATAAAATGACCTAAAACTATAAACAAAAATCAGCAACAAATATCTCAACAAATCAATAAAATTTTGTCACCTAAAACAAAATTTTTACTTACAACATCATGAGACTCAAATGAAATCACAAGTATTAAAATACATTGTAAGCTATCACCTACCATATAATAATAACTTGAGAGACCGAATGGCACAGTGGAAAGCATATGGGAATTTAGAAAAATGGGGCAAATTTATCAGCTCCATTACTTCCTACTTCTGTGGATTTCAGCAGGTTACATAAACTTTGTGAAGTTACATTTTAGTAATGCAATGATGACCCCTTAAGATGATCAATAGAAATCAGCATGGAAATGTTCTTTCTAAGTTTGCCAAGTTCAGTAAATATTTCAGGAGAGTTTTGTTGTTGTTTTTTTTGTTTGTTTGTTCTTTTGTTTTGGGGTTGTTATTTTGTTGTTGTTGTTGTTGTTGTTTTGTTTTGTTTTTTTTTTTTGCTTTCCTGACAAAATGCAAGGAAAGAAGTGGGTTGATAATGGTATCTGAAAAGAGCTTGAAAGAAAACACAAATTTTTTAACTTTTAATTTTTTTTAAATTTTTTAACTTACAAGTTAACATGATCTTGTATTCAGCCAGTTATAGTTTGTGTGATTTTTGTTGTTATTGTTATGTGCCTTCAAATCACTTGTGACTTAAACAGTGCTTAATATCATCTCATTGAGCCTCATATCTTTCATCAACAAAATGAGAATGGTTGTTGTTAGTTTCTGTAAAGTAATTTCTAACTCACAGAGACCCCATATATGCAAAGTAGAAATGTGCCTCCTAGTTGACCATCAGACTTTTGTCTCCTAAAAAATCTCCAGCTGGGTTAAAACCACCAACATTCCAGTTAATGGTCAAATGCTAAACTATCTGCACCACTGAGTGACTCCTCAAATGGAACTAAGCCTATTTTGCAGAATGGTTTTTTTTAGAAACAGAAAATGAATATAAAATATTTGATACAAAATAGGTATCCAGTCAAGATGACTGCTGTTGTCATTATTATTTTCTTTATTAACATTATCATCATCATTTTTACTATGGTTTACATTTTCTCTTCTTATGAAATGTTCAACCAGGCACTGAGAAAGAAAGAGAAGTATTACCAATCCAGAACTGGATAAAGGCTGTGCAAATCTTATCAAGTTCTTGGCATATCATGAGGAAGTTTTGATTCAGAGCATACCGATTTGTCAATTTCTTCACTATGCTAATATGTTGTTGTTAATTGCCATCGAGTTAAGCACTACTCATAGCGACCCTATGAGCAAAAGGCTTGAAGCCGTTCTATAACTATCACCATTTATCAAAGTTCATAAAGCTTCCAGAATGTTGTTTAGGAAGTGGATGCCCTTGTAAAGTTTACAAATTCAATCTCTTAATCTTAAAAAAAGAAAGGAAGGCAACAAGTACCATAATTTTGTGAATGCAAAACTGAGCCTGTTTTAAAAAATTAAACAGTGCAAAAATCAAGGTAGAAAACCTTTCGGAAAACTTAGAGTCAGTGCTTATTTCCATAAAGTATTCAAAATTTGATTTACTTATTTGAGGTCGCAGCATAGAAAGTGCTAAATAAATATGAGCTATCATTTGGCAGTCTTAATGACTGCTACTTAAGTGTTTGAACACTGAACAATATTCGGAGAGTAAGCAATTTAATAAACTAGCAATTGCTCATGCAAGGGCAATTACCCCCATTTTTGTTTAATTATTAATGTGAGTATTTTTTTATATTCCCAACTTTAGCAAGCAATCTTTTTGTAATGAAAAAGAAAGTACAAAGTGTTACTTGCTATCATGATATATAAAATGATTATTTTATTAATTCTGTGGAGCATCCAGGAATATTCGGCTAATAATATCTCCTGAGGTCTTGAAAGTCTCTGTCTTCATCCATAGACAACACCAGATTTGGAAAGCCAATTTGTACAGGCAGAAATGCATAGAGTAATTTGAAAAGAACCTGAGACTCTATGACCACATATGTTTCTATGAATATTTTTATTTCGTTTTTGTTTCTCATATTCTTATTGACATGTATACAGTCATTTATATAAGATTTTTAAGTCCCCTCATTAAAGGGAATTTGTGCAAAGAAAAAAATGTTTCTGAACTACTTACTCTATGGAAAGCAGCACCGTTTAGAAATAGAGTTGTGGGAGGATAAGTATGTGAATACCTGCAGAGTGGAATGTGAGACAGGAAAGAGATCAAAAGGCAAAGGGGACAGCCTTAAAATCAGTTGGGCTTTCTTAATAAAATGATGTAGACTGGGAAGGACCACCTACCCTGGACACTATTACACACCAGAGGTAACATTGAAGATTATAATACTGGAACCAGTTTCCCTCTGGGACCACCCATCCTCTAAATCTCTCCTTGCTGAATTCAGTAAGAATTCAAAGTCCAAACTCACTTAGCCACTCTGCTTAACCTCAAACTGCATTTGCTTTGTACATCTTCTCAAACCCAATTTTTCACTTCTCTTAACTCTCCTAAATTATTCCTCTTTCCTTTCTGATGCTCCCACTCTTTAACCAATTTAACTCACTTGCATAACCTAATATGATTTCATACATCCTTCACTAAATTGCATTCACTGGAAAGTCATTGCATCTTGTAGTTACTTTCCTATGATCTTGCTCTAGGATCACTACTATTGTAGTTCTACATTATCATGATCTGCAATCTTTGCTTCTACTCCTTCCTTACTATGTATAAATTCCCTTCAGAATCCTCTTCCCTTCTTATTCTACCTGGAATCCATGGTTCATCACAGCAAAAACTAAGAAAGGGAAATGTATTGAGGACTTGCATAGTCCACCTATTTCACAAGAATTCATTCAATATGAAAAGCAGCTATGAGACGGAGAAGTATTCGTTATGCCATCTCTCAGAAAAGAAAATACGTCATGCAAGTGCTAATAACATAACCAAGGTAGAAATCTAATAAAACGACAGAACCTTCTAGCAGGTATCACAATTTTAGTCACTATACAATATTGCTCAGTCACTCACTTACATAAATCTTCAAATCCCTCTTTGCAGGATAATGCCAAAGGGTGTCTTGCAGGAAAGTTACACTTTCTATTTATCTACCTCCTTGACTCAGGCCCACTCATAATAGCTACTTCTCCACGTTCATTTTTCTGATCTGCAACATCATTACTAGGCTCCTTGTATCTAGACCTTTTGAAGCTGACACTACTTGACTTTCTCCCCAGTCGTAATAGTTCTTAAAATACAAACAAGCAGAGATAAAGACATCAGTCCTGTGTTCACTCAAATGCCCATCTATCTCTGTCATCTGAGTTACTTCAAACTGATGCATCTGAGAAACTTAACACTGATAGAAAAGGGGCATATAAATAGGTTGAAATTTTTCACATTAAATTATTCTTTCAAATTTAAGGAAATTCTACACTGTCTGGAAAGGCTCCCTTGTGTTTCCTGATTCCAAGGGGATGATTTCTTTCCTTGTTCTCTTCTCATAAATCATCCCTAAACTTCTAATAGTCCTGTTCCTTTATCCATCTGTACCTAGACATATGGGTTTTTGTTGTGTTTTCTTTCTTTCTTTCTTTCTTTCTTTCTTTCTTTCTTTCTTTCTTTCTTTCTTTCTTTCTTTCTTTCTTTCTTTCTTCTTTCTTTATTCATCACAGTGGATTTTTTTCCTCTATTTTTCTAAAGCAGCCTCCTCTATGGGTTCTGAATCTCTCTCTCCCTCACTTTTCTAAGTATCCAACATCTTAAGGAACTCTCTTCCTCTTTTCATACCATTAAATTCTCCCTTTTAATGCAAGCAGTCATCTTACAGAGACTCTCTATTTTCTCTTTTCTTAAAATAACTCGTCCTTGACATATTTCTTCTCTATCTCTCTTCACAAAGTATTTGAAAGAATTGTCTATTCTTTTCCTGCTTCCTTGCTTCCTTTTAGCTCTTCAAACCATTCCTGTCTGCTTCCTTCACTCACCACGCCACAGAAACTATGACTGCCAACATTACCAAGGACGGAGATTGACAGTTACATCTTCTTCCTCATTGTTTCCTTCCTTTATATTCTGTTCTCTTAGTTTTAGGTTAATCTCATTCTTCTGTCTTGTCTTTACTTCTAAGATCCTTCTGTCCAACGTCTTCTGAGGACTACCTCTCCTTTGCTTACCTCTAAAAATTGAACTTCATGAGCTCTAGATTCTGGATATTTTTCCAATTTTTTTTCTGTCATCTTTCTAAACTTATCCATTCTCATAATTTTAAATACTATTACTATGTTTTATGGTTCCCCACTTATTATATTCTCAGGTATGCATTCTTTTCTGAGAGGTCTTCTACAACAAACTGTTTTCTTGGACTTTTCCTATGAGATTTCATGGTTATCTAAGCATGAACACATTCCAATCCTCCTTCTTCACGTTAAGTCTGTTTCTCTCTCAGTCTTTCTCATTTTAGTACATAACAAAACAAACAAGCAAACAAAAGATTACTCTAGCTGCTCAATCTAAACTTAGGTTTATCTTTTATTTCATCTTCTCTGTCACTGGTGCCTAGTGGTAAGGAATTGTACTGTCAGCCCAAAGACTCACAGTTTGAACTCTAAGGCAAGGAGTTTGAATACACCAGCTGCTTTGCAGGACAAAGATGAGCAATCAATTTCATTCAATCCGCTGCATCCAAAAACCTGATAGAAGGTCGGCTCTGAGTGGTCCCAAACGGACATGAAAACAACAACAGTCAGGACAAATTCAGTCTACTCCAATGTCCTATAGATTTTTCTTTTCTAACATAGCTGGACTCTACCCACTTCCCTCCATCTTTTTTAACTTGTATTAAGCTACTATCATCTCTTACTCATGTTGCTAAGACACTTTCTCTATTAACTCCTGGGTTCAACTCTAATCCTCTTTAAAAGAGTGTTCCACATAATTGATAAATTACCATAAACTCATATTTGTCTTTACAATTCTTTTCATTAAACACCTTGTTTCCTTCCCTGCATAACATGGCTCCCACTCAACTTTTCATTCTCATTTGAGATTACGGCCCTGTCAATCAATTATTATTCTTCAATCGCTTTAGCGTCTTTTAACTTACTTAAATACATATTTTTTTATTCGCTCTACAACTACAATTTCTTATTCTTCATATATAACAAGAGAGCTCGAGTAGCATAGTCTGTAGTTACACTGCTCACTGAGAGGAAAAATCTCTCTAGTAGCTCAAATAGCCCCACAATTGCATAAGCAAAAAAGGAGTCATCTCTTCTCTACGGCTCTAGTTATATAATCCAAAGTTGTACTGCTATCGCTCTGAAGCTGTACCACTCTCACTTTGAATTTGCCACCTCTTCCTTGAGGGACAAAGATGGGCAATCTTTTTGCACTGTAATTTACAGCCTTAGAAACCCAATGGAGGGTCAGGATGAGGCTGAATTGACTCTGGAAGTAAGTTTCAGTGTCACTTTATTTTTCATAGCAGTGTCTCTGACACACACAAACTTTTAGCACACAGAACCAAATGAGTAAAATACTTGCTGAGTAAAAGTATGTCTTTCCTTTTAATTTGTTGAAATTATCTGAATGTTAGTTTCTTAGTATTTAAAATTAGAAAACTGTTGGTAATAATTATTGTAATGTTGTTGTGTTGTTGATTGCCTTCATGTCAAGCATGACTCATAGCGACCGACCCTATGAAAAAAAAAGCCTGAAGCTCCTGTACAAATATCGACATTTATCAAAGTTCATAGAGTTTTCAGAGGCAAGTTGTTTAGGAAGTGGATGTCATTCCTACTTCCAAATTATTGTAATAGTTAACAATTTCTATAATACCAAATGTTGTTGTTGTTGTTAGGTGCCATCGAGTCACGTGTGACTCATAGTGACCCTATGTACAACAACCCTAAATTCTGCTCTGTCCTGTGCCAATCGCACTGTCTCTGATACACCCATCCCTATTATCCCAGTCACTGAATCAATCCACCTCACAGAGGGCCTTCCCCTCCAGCGCCATCCCTCCACCCTCCCAAGCATGATGTCCCTCTCCAAAAACTGGTCTCTCCTTACAGCATGTCCAAAGTATGTCAGATGAAGCCTCACAATCCTTACCTCCAAAAAGTAGCCTGGTTTAACCCTCTCTAGGATGAATCTGTTTGTTTTCATAGCAGGTCATGGTACCCTCCATACTCTTCTCCAGCACAGCTCAAAGGAATCAATTCTTCTTTCCTCCCTAGTCATTGTCCAACTCTGACACATAACAAGTGATAGCCTGTATCAGACTCACCTTAGTCTCCAGAGTGGACACCATTGCTCTTCAGCACTTTGGAGAGGTCCCTAACAGCAGAGTTTCCCACTGAAATACGTCTTCTAATTTCCTGGCTGCTGGTGCCAAGAGTGTTGACAGTGGAGCCAAGCAAAGTAAAGTTGTTAGCAATCTCAATCTCTTTACCACCCATCCTGATGCTGCCAATTGTTCCAGTGGTAAGAATCTTTGTCTTCTTGATATTGAGCCTCAATCCATATTGAAAGCTGCAGTCCTTGACCCTCTGAAGCAAACGCTTCAGGTCCTCCTCAGTTTCAGCAAGCAGGGTTGTGTCATTGCATAACGCAGATTGTTGATAGATCTTTCACCAATCCTGATGCCACATTTCTCCTCATAGAGCCCAGCCTACTGGAAAATCTGTTCTGCACACAGCTTGAAAAGGTATAGAGACAGGACACATCCCTGGTATATGCCCTTCCCAATTTTGAACCATTCAGTGTTTCCTTTATGTCTTCTGTGATTCCCATTTTTCTCAGAGTCAGCCACAGTTTGTTATGATCCACACAGTCAAATGCCTTTGTATAATCAATGAAACACAGGTAGACATTCCTCTGGTATGGTGGCCTAGTAGACATAGTGTTGGACTACCAATCAAAAGGTAGGTAATTCAAATACACTCGCTGCTCTGCAGGGGAAAAATAGGTAATTTACTATCGTGCAAATTACAGACTCTGAAAACCTGATGGGCAGTCAGCTATTAGTGGTTCTGACTCAATAGCAATAAGTTGAGTTGAGTTTGAGCACATTCTAACTAGAATGGCAAAAATTACATAGACTGAACATAACATCTATTGAGGTTGTGGAGCAACAGGATTATTTTTTTTTATTTTATTGGTTTTTTGTGTATGTACCATCAAATCAGATCTGACTGGTACAGGAGGAGATTGTCCCTCTTTCTGCAGCTGAGCATCTAGTGGATTTGAACCATGCACCTCTGGGACTGCAGTGCAGCTTCTTTCCACTAGGCCACCAGAGCTTGCTGCAACAGGATTATTTTTATAGTTCCTTTAGAAGAACAAAATTACACGATTATTTTAGAAAACAACCTGGTAGTTTCATAAAAGATTAAATAATCACTATACAATTCACAATTCCATTGCTAGATATTTACTTAACATAAAATATATGACTACAAAAGACTAAAAGAACATATGTTGTTGTTGTTGTTGTTATTTGCCGTCGAGTCGCTTGCGGCTAAACTCCGCTCTATATTGTGCCAATCGCACTGTCTCCGACATACCCATCCCAATTATCCCAGTCACTGAATCAACCCGCCTCATAGAGGGCCTTCCCCTCCTGCGCTGTTCCCCCCATCCTCCCAAGCCTGGTGTCCCTCTCCAAGGACCCGTCCCTCCTTACAACATGTCCAAAGTATGTTAGATGGAGTCCCAGAATCCTTGCTTCTAGTGAGCTGCCCAGTTTAACCCTTTCCAGGATGAATCTGTTTGTTTACCTAGCAGTCCATGGTACCCTCAATACTCTTCTCCAGCACCACAGCTCAAAGGCATCAATTCTCCTTCTATCCTCCCTAGTCATTGTTCAGCTCTCTGATGCATAACAAGTGATTTTGAAGACCATGGCCTATATCAGACACACTTTAGTTTCCGAAGTGAACACTATTGCTCTTCATTACTTTGGAGAGGTCCCTAACAGCAGACTTTTTCATCGCAATACGTCTTTTAATTTCCTGGCTGCTGGTGCCGAGAGTGTTGACTGTAGAGCCAAGCAAACTAAAGTTGTGAACAATCTCAATCTCTTCACCATCCATCCTGATGCTGCCAATTGGTCCAGTGGTGAGAACCTTTGTCTTCTTGACAATGAATCTCAATCCATATTGAAGGCTGCAGTCCTTGACCCTCTGCAGCAAGCACTTCAGGTCTTCGGCAGTTTCAGGAAGCAGGGTTGTGTCATCTGCATATCGCAGATTGTTGATAGAATCTTGATCCGGCATTTCTCCTCATAGAGCCCAGCCTCTTGGATAATCTGTTCTGCATACAGGTTGAAAAGGTATGGAGACAGTACACATCCCTGGAGTACGCCTTTCCCAATTTTGAACCATACAGTGTTTCCTTGCTCTGTTCTTATGACTGCCTCTTTGTCCAAGTACAGGTCACATTATTCATAATTACCATAACCAAAATTATCTAAATGTCCAATAATAGGTGAAAGAATAAAAACAAAAACAATTAAAAAACCCTAAATTATAGTATGATCTTATAATAGGATACTACTTATCTGAAATAAATTAATTAGTTATATACAAGAACATGAATGAACTTCAGAAACATTTTGCTGAGCAACAGCAAAAAGGAATATAGACCTTATTTATCTCTTTTCTCTCTTTCTCCAATTGCCATTGAGTTGGAATTGCCTCAAGGTTACCATTTCATTACCATGAAGGGGATTGCCCATCTGATGAATTCCAACTTCCCAAGGGTCGGCCTTTTGTTAGCAGCGTAACTCCCTACAGGCTAAGTAACAAGAGCTCTCTCTCCCTTACATGCTTACTTACATGAAATTCAAGACTAGGAAAAATTCACTTACAATATATACAAAAAAGATCAGGGTCTTCCATCATGGAGGAAATTGAAAAGTAGGACAAGAAATTTTGTCTGATGCAAGTATCCTCCATTTTTATTACTATGGTAATTTTATAAGCATAATAATTTGCTATTCCCAAGAAATGTGATCCAACTGAATGTGGGAATTATTAAACAATATAATTGATATCAAATACAAGCAAAATATTGCTGAAGATGATTCAAAAATTGCTGGAACAGTACATAGATAGGGAATTGCCAGAAGTTCACGTGGGATTTAGAAGAGACCGTGACACCAGGGATGTCATTGCTGATGCCAAATGGATCCTGGCTGAAAGTACGGAATAATAGAATAATGTCTATTTGTACTTTTTGACCATGCAAAGGCATTTGACTGTGTGGATCATGACAAGTTGTGACTGACATTGAGAAGAATGGGAATCTCAGAGCACTTGATTGTGCTCAAGAAGAACTTATACCTGGACCATAAGGAGGGGAGCACTACATGGTTTGGAATTGGGAAGGGAATGTGTCAGGGTTGTATTCTATCTCTGTATCTGTTCAATCTGCATGCTGAGCAAATTATCTGAGAAACTGGTTTCTACAAAGAGGAATGTGGCATCAGGATTGGAGAGAAACTCATCAATAACCTACAATATGCAGAAGACACAACCTTACTTCTTAAAATGAGGAGGATTTGAAGCATTTGTTGCAGAAGATCAAGGAATGTAGCCTTCAGTATGGATTGTGTCTCAATACCAAGAAAACAAAGATTTTTACCACTGGACCAATAGGCAGTGTCATTATAGATGGAGAGAAGATTGAAATTGTCAACAGCTTCATCTTGCTTGGATCCACAATTTACACCTTTGGTACAAACAACCAGGAAATAAGGAGACACCTTTCACTGGGAAAATCTGAAGCTAGGGACCTTTCCAAATTATTGATGAGTTATTATGTCAGTTTGAGGACTAAAGTGCATCTGATTCAGGCCATAGTCTTTCCGATTACTAGCTGTACATCTAAGACCTGGATTATGAATAAGGATGACAGAAAATAATTGACATCTTTGCACTGTGGTGTTGGAGAAGAGCACTGAAATTCCCATGGATGGTCAAGAGAATGAATGGGTATGTCTTTTTTCTTTATTAATTTTAATAAAAGTTTATAGAGACTTAGGGTTTCCAGTCATTCATTGTTGCACTTTTCTCCCTGCACACCTCCTCCCCACCCCCAATTCACTTTTCTCCTTGATGAGCAAAAGAAAACCTCTTTCATTGCTAGAACAAATGGTTATGTCTTGAAGAGGATACAACTAGAGTGTTCTTTGGAGGCAAGAATGATGAGGCTTCACCTCACATACTTTGGACATATTCCTTGGAGAGGGGCATGATGTTGGGAAAGGTGGAGGGTCAGCAAAGGAGAGGCCCTCAAGCATGTGGATTGACAAGGTGACTGTTGCAATGGGCTCTTGTGTGTCAGGAAGTGTGAAGATAGTGCAGGACGGGACTGGACTCAAATCTTTTGTTTAAGAGGCATACTTGACAAAACAGCAGCTAACAACAACAACATTCATTTGCTAAAACTTAAAGAAACATATATAATGTATGTCATTTTTATTTGCCATTGTGTCAGAACTAATCATAACTGCCCCTCCAGTGTGTTTTAGAAATTCCATATGACCTAGCTATTTCAATGATTAGAATATACCCCAAAAAATGAGAACTGAGGTTCAAAAAGAAATTTGTGCACTGATGTTCATTGCAGCATTATTCACCATAGCAAGAACATGAAAACAACACAAAAATCCAACCACAAATGAATGTATTGAGAAATTATGGTACATTCACACAAATGGAATACTATGCAGCACACAGGAGCAATGGTTTTATAAATTATCACCTAACTTGGGAGGGACTGGAAAATATTATGGTAAGTGAACTAAGTCCCACAAGATCAAATATTATATAAAACCATTATTGTAGAATGAGTATGAGGATACAAGGGGGGTGGGGGGTAGAAGTAGAGGAACAAGAATGTAGGGGGAGGGGCCGGATTAATCATGGAGTTGTACAATTTGATGGGTGGGAGGGGTGAGGGAAAATGGAAGAATCTATTCTGGAAAACAATGTATTCGAATGCTGTAAATAAAGTAGTATTATATTAATAATTTGGAAGGAGGAGTGGCATCCACTTCTGTAATAGCTTGCCTCCGGAAACCCTATGAACCTGAAGACAGGATGAAAGGCACCTAAGCGTCGAGGACTCTCCTTCATAGGGTCGCTATGAGTTGCCTGCAATTCAATGGCACTTAACAACAACAACAACAACAACATAATAATAAAACTTAAAAAATGAAAGTGTTGCAGAATTCAGTCAGAGCACCAACGAAATGGGAAATCTTGGTCAATCTTATGACTATCAAAGACAGTGAAAGCATTCTCACTGACCTGACCCCTTAACAGAGAATGTGTGACTCTAATCTTCTATGAACTGCTATCTGATCACTACTATTGGTTGCCAAATTGGTGTTGGCTCTTCTTTCTAACATTTCTTTTTTTTTTTTTTTAGCTGTTGCAAAAAGCTTTATTGTTTCATTTGGTCTAACATTTCATCTTTCCCAATTCATGTGTCTTTTTTAATTGAGTAGTTACAGGGATCATTCTTTCATGTTAAATGATTCTATAAAAATGGAATTTTCTATAAAAATATTCTAGGAAGTGTGAAAACCATGGCAGCAATGAAGATTAAGGCATTACTGAAGGATTTCGTACCGTAAGAGACCAGACACCAGAGTAGAGGATTGCCGGACTTTCAACCAACTCAAATGCTTTTGGAATCATCTTGACCAGTGCCAGCAGATCCTCTCTGTGTGTTCAGAGGTGTACACAGAGATCCCACTCTCCACGGTAAGTCACACAAAATACCTGGGCATCCTGCATTTCTTAATGCATTGTCAAATATTTCAGAATTCAATGCTGTTCATTTTTTTGTCTACTAATAAAATAACTGTTGTTTTTGTTGTTATTGTTATGTGCGGTCAAAGCAGAACCAACTCATGGCAGGTTTTCAGTGGCTGTAAATTGCACAAGAGGAAATGGCACCAGTGGTGGATTCAAACCACCTGCCTTTGTATTGGTAGTGCAACTCTATACCCACTAGGCTATTAGAGTTCCCAGTTAAACAACTAAAGTTTATTTTTTAAAGTAGAATCCTATTTATCTTATAATTAAGACTGTGTTATTATTGTTGTTTTGTACCATAGAATCAGAACTGTCTCATAGCTGACCCTCCAGTGGGTTTTCAGAGGCAGTTAATTGCATGGGAGGAGATTGCCCATTCTTCTGTGGAGCAGCTGGTGGTCTCAAACTACGTGCCTTCAGGATTGCAGTACAGCTTCTTGCCTCTAGGCCACAATAGCTACAGCATAGTTTAATAAAAAGGCAATATTTCTACCAAAAAGTAGAGGATACTTTGGAGGAATAAAGGAAGAAAACACACAACACTTTGTTTTCTCAAGGAGATTTTTCATTCAGGAATACAGCCATCACTAGACACCTGCAGATTTTTATTTCAAAGCATCCTTGCTCACTACATTTGTTTTCTGTTTTTGTTCTTTTTTAAAAAAAAAACACACACACACATACACACACACACTCAAGTAGTAAACATAAAAGAAGGTCAGTTTTAAAACTGAAGTATGACTTACCCAAACCCTGGTATTTTCAATTACTTAATATGAATATAAAGTTTAGGCAATGAAGATCAAAGAAGAATCGATGCCTGGAATTATGGTGTCAGCAAAGAGTATTTGATATACCTTGGCCTGCCAAAAGAACAAATTATAAAGGAAGTGCAACCAGTGTGCTCTTAAGAGGCAAGGATAGGGAACTTCCTCTCACTTACTTTGGGCATGTTGTGGAGAGGTGCCAGATCTTGGAAAAAAGACATCTTTCTGGGACAAGTAGTTGTTGTTAGATGCCATTGAGTTGATGGCAACCCATTGCAATTTCATGAACAGCAGGTCCAAACTTTTTCCTATCCTCTATCGTTCTCATGATGCCTGGTATGCTTGAGCCCATTGTAACTTCATCAACCCATCTTGTTGGTGGTCTCCTCTTTCTGTAACCTCTCTACCTTTTCCAACATGATATCCTTCATATCATCACCCCTTCTTAATCCAGCTTAAGTTTCTGGCAGTTCTGCTCAATGTACTGTTCTAGCCATTTTTTAGAAATCTTCAGCAAGATTCTAATTGCATGTGACAGTAATAATATTGTTCAGTAATTTCCACATTCTTTTGGATCTCCCTTTATTGGAATGGAAGCAAATATGAGTTTATTCCAATCAATTGTCCAGGTAGCTTTCTTTCAAATGTCTTGACAGGAGACCACATTTCAAGTAAATGGTCACTGAAAGAGAGGAAGACTCTCAATGATAAGGACTGATGTGTCTGCAACAATGGGCAGGCATTGTCAGCATGGTAAAGATCCTGAGGATGGTGCAGGATGCCGTGAGATGTTTTTTCTCCAAAGGAGAAGTTGACGGCCTTGATCTGTCAAGCTTTTTTTCGGGGTTAGCAGTACAGCATTTAATCCACTTCTCAAGAGTTCCTGAAGCTGTAAAAAAATCCTCCAAAACAGATTGAGAATAGAAATGTTCTATAATTTTTATTTCTTATTTATCTAAGAGTTTATTCTGCCTATTATCAATTTGGGGGATTAAATTCACACTCCCTAGTTTAATATATGTTGCCACTGAATTGGCTTTGAATGGATCCTATTTTGCTCAGTCCTGTGCCATCCTCATAACTGATAGTATGTCTGAGCCCATTTTGGCAGTTGTTGTGTCCATCTAGCTCATGGGGGGTTGCCCTCGTTTTCACTTGCCCTCTCTTTACCAAGTGTGATATCTTGTTCTAGTGACCGATCTTCCTGATCATGATCATGTGTCTGAAGTAAGCAAGACGACGCTTCAGCATCCTAGCGTCTAAGGAGCATTCTGGTAGTACTTCCTCTAGAACTAATTGCTCTCCATAAGGGTTTCATTGCTAGCTCTTGTTTCTTTGTCTGTCTTGGTCTGTCAACATCACAGAAACCTGTCTGTCATGAATAACCCTGTTCATGATTAAAATATCAGTGGTATAGCTTCCAGTACCATAGCAACAAGCCAGCCACCACAATAAGACAAACACATTGGTGTATGGCATTTTTCAGCTAGCCTGATTTTTACATTCAGAAAATTGTGCATTCACTCTTCTCTTAATCCCTTAACCACATTGCCCCTGTTTCTATTCACCTCTCTTCCGTGCCTTCCTTCATTGCATCCTTTGAAGTTTCCATTGAGAAGATGGGATACCTCCAATGGACAGATGACAGAAATACTGGAATGAATGCTTCTCTTCCACTTCCACTCACTAGTCAACGTACAATGAGTTGTCATTCTGAGCTTGGAGAAATACATGGCATGCAAAGAGTGGAAATGTAAAACAAGCCCCACTGGCTTGAGCTCCTCATTATTCAAAAACAACCAGGCCTTCAGCATGCTGAACTTTTTTCTGCTTTCTGACCTGCAGCAGTGAGCACAAGGTTACCTGTAGGACACTTCTGCTCGCTTCATTTTCTCTGCCTGTGACTCAAATGGGCACGGGGATTTTTGAAGGGGAAGAAGATGCTGCCGCAGTCACCAAACCAGCCGCACCAATTAGAAAGCCAATAATGTGATCTCTATTTGGCTTCTTGTCTGCTCTTAATTGCTTAGAAGCCAACTCAGAGACTGGTGAGTGATTAACATCCCCCAAACACCACATTTCCCTCTTCTGCTGTCTATCTCTTTTATTCTTGCCTTTAATTAATTCTGTGCAGCATAATAAGTCCTAGGCATTTTTTTGTATCAAAGAAGCTAAAAAAAAAAAAAAGCAAACCTGCTATTGAAAACTCACGGCTGTTAGCAAGGACAGAATTGCCCATAGGGTTTCTGAGGCTGTAAATGTTTACAGGAGCAGACTGCCTCCTCACCTTTGTCCCTTTTTCTTGCAGAGTTGCTGCTGTGGTTTTTGAGCCTTCGACCTTTCCATTAGCAACTCAACTGTTACTCAGGCTTCTTTGAAAGAAGTTACTCAAAGAGAATTCATAGCCATATTTAAGAATTCAAAACTGCCTCCAAGTGTGAATGTTCTTTTTCCTGTAATATATGAAATAAATAGCATATTGCCAGTCATGCAAGATGCCTGGCGCATACTATGATTTTTTGTTGAATGAGTTCTAACTACAGGAATATTTTAATGGCTCTCTAGAGAGTGGCATAGGAGGTTTCTTGTGCATCCTTTCATTCCAGAGTTCCACAAGTCTGTTAAAAAGTTAAGTTTGAGTGTTTTCAAGTATGTTACTCTTAACAGTTAGGAGGGATTGCGTAGCAATGAAAGAGTTTTTCTTTTATTCATCAAGGAGAAAAGTAAATTAGGGGATGGGGTGGGCAGGGAGAAAAGTGCAACAATGAATGACTAGAAACCCTAAGTATCTATAAACTTTCATTAAATTCAATTTTTAAAAAGAAGCTTAAAAAAAGGTAAATTTTAACTATTTGACTAAAGATCTTATAGTGAATCATCCTCACATCAAAATGAAACATATTCAAACAGGTTCATTATTTCAAATATTAGGGGGAAATGTTCAAAAGTCATTCATTCATACCGCATTTGTCATTGGAATGAATTGACTCTTATTTAGAGCACCCATGTTTATGAAAGTAGAGATTTTCCTCATAGGAGGTTTTTTGTTTTACTTTGTTTTATTTTGTTTTAGAAGTAAATCACCAGGTCTTCTGCAGTATCTCTGGGTGAACTCAAACCACCAGTCAAAAGGTGGTGGTTGTGTTGTTGTTGATTGCCATCAAGATGAGCACAGCTCATAGAGACCCTGTGAACCAAAGGCCTGAAGCCTTTCTATTAACTATCTTTGTTTCTCCAGGTTCATAGAGTTTCCAGAGGCATGTGCTTTAGGAAGTGGATGCCATTCCTGCTTCCAAACCGGTCTTAAACTGGAAGCTCCACCAAACACTGTCCACCATAGGCAGCTCTTATGGCATTAGATCTCCAATGACATAAGGTTCACCTTCACAGCAAACCCAGATTACCTCGGTACAGCAAATTGACAGAGTAACGTAGAAGGATGTTCCTCCAAAATAATAATAATAGGCCCTTGGGCCAAATCAACATTTAAATACAAGAGCCCTCTCTCTCTCTCTCTCTCTCTCTCTCTCTCTCTCTCTCTATATAT
>NW_006399807.1:4372548-4389470 GCF_000299155.1 Elephantulus edwardii
CTATAACTCTCATCATTTCTCCAAATTCATAGAATTTCCAGAGACATGTGGTTTAGGAAGTGGATGCCACTTCTGCTTCTAAACCTGAAGCAATCTGGGAGCTCCACCAAACACTGCCCATGATGGGTAGCAAATTATGATGTTTGATACACCTATGGCACAGTTGTCCACCATCGCAGCAATTCTAAGTTATTTCAGTAGAGCAAGTAGAGAGATCACTGTTGTACCACTTAAAAGAATGTTTATCCCAAATCAATTAACATTTGGCTTGAGGGCTGCATAGTAGCTAAGAATGTTAAGCTACCACTAAGCTCTGATGGCATAGTAGTAACGAATTATGCTATCAATACAGAGGTATACAGTTCAAATCCACCAGCTGCTGTGCCGAAGAAAGATGCATAATCTTCTCCCATGCAGTTTATTGCATCTGAAAACACGCTGGAGGGTTAGTTATGTGTCAGTACCAATTGGACAGTATATAACATCAACAAGAATGTTAACTGTCTGTACTACTCATTTATTCATTAAGTAGACTGTCACTGAATTTCTATTATACACGTTCACACACTGTTGTCGAGTTAAAAACGACTCATAACCGACCCTCGGATGAGTTTTCAGACGTTGTACCCATCTTTCTCGCTTAGAACTGCTGGTGGATTCAGACTGCCAAGAGAGATGCTGCCTCTGCGTTAGAATCATTACTCGCTACAAACTTTGCCACCACAACTGTCTACAAAAGGCATCGTATTTCTACATAACAAGGTGAATAAGCCATTTTCCAGAAGCTTCACTCACTTATTCATTGACATCAAGTCAAAACCAATTCATAGCTGACACTCAAGTGAATTTTTAAAGGCTGTAAATCAGAATGGGAGCGATTGCCCATCGTTTTCTTGTGGAGTCACTGTTGGACTTGAATTCCCAGACAGGCACTACATTTGAGTTGGCAGCACAACTCTTTATGGACTATGCCATCAGCACTGCCTATAAGCTAATAGAAGAAATAATTCACATGAACATGTGATTTTAATATGAGAAATCATTTGATGGTCTCTGAGATGTACTTTATTTGTTTGAACAAGAAATATTATGTTTTCTACTAGGGAGCTCCGGTGGTCTACTTCATTAAAATGAGATGTACTTTAGGAGAGCAGAGAGGTGAGAACTGTGGAGGGACGGAAAAGCTAATTTCAGCCAAAATATTCAGGTAAATCCAAGACATGAACTAAAGAGTTTCATCACACTGATGTAGAAGAGAAAAAGAAGAGGAAATACCATAAGTAATAACACAGATAAAAATGTGTGTAGCATGCTATGTGTAATAATGTTGTTTGTGTTGTGTACCTTTGAGTTGGAACAGACTCATAACTGACTCTCCAGCAAGTTTTCAGATGATAGTAAATCACACAGGAGGAGATTGCCTATCTTTCTCCACAGAGCAGTTAGTGTATTCCCAGAACAACATAACTCTGTGCCGGGAGCGCAATTCCTTACCACCAAGCTACCAGAGCTCCCTAGGGAGGGTTAGGGGCTGTGAATCTCACAGGAGTAGATGGCTCATCTTTTTCCAGAAAAACAAGTAGCTGGCAGATTAGAACTACCCACTTTTGGGTTGGCAGTAGGACTCCATGTCAACTATGCCACTAGAGTGCCCAACTATTTGGCATGTTATTGTAGTTATGTGCAATAGAGGCAGAACCAGCTCAGAGCCGACCTTCCGGTGCACTTTCAGTGGTTGTTAATCTCATGGCAGGAGATTACCTTTCTTTCACTCTTGGAGCAGCTCATGGACTGAAACCTCCTGCCTCTAGACTACCAGTTATTGTACAGTAATAAACTCAGGAAAAAGCATTTTCATCAAAATGCTTAGTAGGATGAGACAGTTTAAGATTATACTTTGTGACTTAGTAAATAATTTAAATACAGCTTATCCATGATAGAATTTATTTCTATATTAATTTTCTTTTCTTACCAACTCCTTATGTACAGAGAAAATATCTATCAGTATGCCACTGTTGGGTCCTTGGCATAGGAGGAGGGAGGGACTCTAACGAGGGTAGGAACTAACTTCTTTTGGGCTGTGACTGCTGTTGGGGTCTTTTCTATCCATCAGGGGCAAGTGCTGTGTGAATGAACAGGAGTGAGAGAAACCAGTACTCAGTGCCAGCAGGAGAGACTGGGGTGGAGAGGTGGAGGCAACCTAGCCAGCATGTGAGTATTGTCTAGGATGCACTGAGGAATGAGTAGTGGGAGGGATTGTTCAGTATTCATAAATTTTCCATCTATAAGCCAGGGTGAAAAAATGGAGAAACAATGTATGTATTCTGCGCAAGCTTTTTGTCCCTTCAAAAACTGTTTTCTGAGGAACTACTATGTGCCAGGTCCTGTGATGTTTTCTGACAATACAAAGCCAAGTTAGATCATCTATAACTCAAATGGATACTCCTAGGTTATTCTGTTGCTGTTGTTGTTGTTATGATGTGTCATTGAATCACTTGCAACTCATAGTGACTCTATGCACAATAGTCCAAAACCCTGTCCATTCTCACTGTCTCAAACACACCTATACCTGTTACCCCAGTCACTGTGTCAATCCATCTCAACCAGGGTCTTCCTCTTCTGCACAGTCCCTCCACCCTTCCAAGAATGATGGCCTTCTCCAAGAACTGGTCCGGGATGGGGGTAAAGGAAAACATGCACAAATTATGTGAGGCAGAGTTTAAAAATCCCTGCCTTCACAAAGCAACCTGGTTTCATCCTCTCCAGGATGGACCTATTTGTTCTCTTGCTAGTCCATGGAATGTTCAGTACTCTTTTCCAGCACAACTCAAAGACATCAATTCTTCTTCTATCATCATTAGTCATTGTTTAGCTCTCTGATGCATAACAAGTAATTACAAAGATCATCGCCTGGGCCAGGCACACCTGAGTCTCCAGACTGACATCTTTGCTCTCCAGTACTCTGGAGAGAGGTCCCTGACAACAGATTTTCCCAATGCATTTTGCCTTTTGATTTCCTGACTACTAGTGCGAGAGTGTTGATTGTAGAACCAAGTAAGCTGAAATTATTAATAATCTCAATCTCTTCTCCATCTATATACTAAATTGAAATAGTCTGTCCTGACCATGACTGTTGGGAAGGGGGCCCAGTGGGGTCTGGGAAGGACCTCCTAGTCACTCACCAGCACTGCTGCCTTTGACTAGAGTCAGCTTGGCAATAGAGTGTTTCATAGAACATTTGTAATAGGATTTCGCCTATAATAGTTCAAAAAAGGATTTGCCAAGCAAATTACTGGTGGAAACAAGGGAAGTGTTAGCCTAGTTAAGAATGAGGAGCTTTAAAAAGAGCATTTGCATTCAAACAAAGACTATGCTAATTATAGCTGAATCCTCTCCACCTGTTAAAGCACTTACAAGAATTTCCAACAGAGGCATTTCTGCTCCCCCTTTCCACCTTAGCAATGTTACACTAAGTACTCTTGGTTAATAAGATCACATGATACATATATCTTTCCAATCTTCAGGTCTAAGATCCTGTCCTAAGGTTCTTTTTTGCATTATAATCCATGTAAGCATTCTGACATGAAGTAGCCAGTGCCTACTGCTGCCCTCTAAAAGCTGTTGCTGCTCCCAAGTTTCCAGTCCCAGTTACTGGCCACTCTGTCCCTCTAATAGGGAGTGTGGGAGTCTTTACAGATTCTTTCTTTTCCCTTATAACAAGCAACTGACCAATCCAGCCTGCTTTGTCCTAACCTAATTATCTCTGAAATTAGTCCCTCCTCTCCAGTTTCAAGTGCCTTGGTTGCTAGCCCCCAACATCTCCCAGGAACTTTTAAAATTAATTATATCCCTTTCCTTAGTAGTCTTGTGTCCAGTCTCTCCTGGTTTCATCCCACTCTCCTCAAGCCTCTGCTTTTTTAAAATGCAAATCAGAGTGCCTTCAAAGACCTTCTACTGTCAGAAGAATGAGCAAAATTCAAATCAAAATGCTTAACCATGAAAAAAAGCAGGCAGAAGATATGGACAGATGTTTCTCTGAAATAGAGAATCAGTGACTTTTAAACCTGTGATAAGATGTTCAGTCTCATGTATAATAAGATAAATGCATATGTAAATTATGTGACTCAGGTATCATATCAACAAAACAGTTCATCAGTACTTATTGCTGGACAGGCTGTAAGATACAGTACTATCCTACCTCATCAGCCAGAGCATGTCTTGGAATCATCCTATGGAGGGCAATGTGGGAATACCTCTGAAAAATACAAGCACACGGCTCTCTAATTCCATTGTTTAGAACGTCTGTGATGTGTAAGCTTGAGATTGTGTTCATGTGCAAAGTTATGAATTGCAGCATTTTTGGTAATAATAACTTATTAGAAACAAAGTGTTTCATTTAGTAGGAGATTGATTATTGCATAGACTATCAGATACTTATATAATGGAATTCTATGCAGCTGTTTTAAAAGTGGAGGGAGAGAAAGAAAATATTAGATAGAGAGATGATAGATAGATTATAGATGATATATGATAGAGATAGAAGCAAAAGTGCCATCACTTCCTAAATAATATGCCTTTGGAAACTCTATGAACTTTGAGAAACAACAATAGTTATAGAAAGGTTTTAGCTCTTTTGGTCATAGGGTCACTATGAGTCATGCTCAATTCGATAGCAGTCAACAACATTTAAATCTCAACAACGTGTGTGTGTGTGTGTGTGTGTATAAATACACACACACATATAAATATTTGTAGTTATGTGCCGTCAATTCGCTTATGACTCGTAGTGACCCCATGCACAATAGCAGCTCTGAACCCTGTCCTATCCTGTCCCAACCTCACTGTCTCTGACACATCTGCCACCACTTTCCAGTTAATGTGAAATCCATCTCCTCCAGGGTTTTCCTTTCTTTTACTGTCCCTCCAACTTTCAAGTATGATTTCCTTCTCCAAAGACTTGTCCCTCCTGGCAACATGTCCAAAGTATATGAGGGGGAACTTCCAAGTCCTTGCCTTCAAGGAGCAACTTGGCTTCACTCTCTATAGGATTTATATACATAAATTAAATTCTGCATAAGTACCCAAAGAATAAATAGGAATGATTACCTACACTGTGTGTGGTTTTTACCATATCATTTTTGATTGGTGAACCATGTAAATGTATCATGTATTCAAAGATTACAATATATTTTTAAAAGCAAACATGAGCATGACATAAATGTCCCTTCTTTATACTTCTTTATACCTACCTTGTTAGCTGTCCACTGTCATTCCACTGCAACAGTCACTCAAACATTACCATTGGTTATGGGCAACTGAAACTCTTACTAATTCCTTTTTTATTTTTTCTCCATTGTCTTAAAAGAGCAGTTTATTTTGTTTACATTACCTACTGCCTTTCCT
This sequence comes from Elephantulus edwardii, assembly GCF_000299155.1. NCBI lineage: Eukaryota > Metazoa > Chordata > Mammalia > Macroscelidea > Macroscelididae > Elephantulus > Elephantulus edwardii. The sequence goes on from NW_006399807.1 coordinate 4,377,952, forward strand.
TTCACCAAACTACCATCACAATGTTTGTCATGTTCTCAGCATTCCTAGAATTTGCTCCAATAGAACCCTGCAGAATGACATTGCTGGATCTATGGGGCAATCACATGCAGAATACCTCAGTGTGATTCCAGCTCATACATTCCATGTGTGGCTATCTCCCATCTGTCAGTCAGTCTTGAGTGTTGCTGTAAATCTGAACAATTCTCAGAGAAGCATCCAGACTAAGATGAACTAGAAAGAAAAGACAAGCAACCTACTTGCAACAATTAGTCAGTGAAAACCTTGTTGATCACAATGATCCAATCAGTCACAGATCACTGGAGAGACACAGGACAAAGCAGAGTTTCATTCCATTGTCCATGGAATCAAAATGGGTAGGAGGCTGGCTCAGAGAAACTAATCACCCATTTCACCTTCGTTGTCATGTTCACTTTATAGTCATACTTCTAATGCAGTTGAGGAACTTCTCCTGGATATGGATACCTGCCACTGCTTAAAAAAAAAAATAAAGTCCTCTTTTCTCTCATTTCAATACTCATCAAAGTTAGAACATACTTGGGAAAGTAAAGGATCAGCAAAAGAGAAAGATCTTCAGTGAGCTGAAATGACACAATGACTGCAACAATGGTAGACTATGGCAGAGATCATGAACATGGAACAGGATAAGGCAAGGTTGCATTCTGTTGTTAATAGGGCGGCTATGAAGTCATAACTAGCTTGAAGACACCTAGCAACAACAACAAAAGCCCTCCACCAATATGTTGTTGTTATGTGCCTTGGAGTTACTTGTTACTCGTACTGATCCTATGTACAATAGCTCTGAACCCTGCTCAATACTGTGCTAATCTTATTGTCTGACACACCTACTCTCTTTACTCCAGTCACTGAGTCAATCCATCTCATTGGGGGTCTTCCTCTATTGTGCTATCCCTCTACCCTTCGAAGCATGATGTCCTTCTCCAAGGATCGGCCCCCTCCTTGTCCGTACTTTGTCCCCAACCTGCCCAAAGTATGTCAGACAAAGCTTCATAATTCTTGCCTGTAAGGAGCAGCGTATTTTCAGCCTCTCTCATTTGAACTTGTTTTCCCAGAAGTCCATGGCATATTCAATACTCTTCTTCAGCACCACAGCTCAAAGGCATCAATTCTCCTTCTATTATTCCTAATCATTGTCCAGCTTTCTGATGCATAGCAAATGCAAACACTGTGGCCTGCATCAGGTAGACCTTAGTCTCTAGACCGACATTGTTGCTTGTCAGTACTCTGTAGAGGTGTAGAGGTCTCTGACAGGCTTTTCCAATGCAATTCATCTTTTTATTTCCTGGCTGCTGGTACCAAGAGTGTTGATTGTGGAGCCAAACAAACTAAAGCTGTTAACAATCTCCATCTCTTCACCACCTATCATGATGCTGCCAAGTGGCCCTGTAGTAAGAATCTTTGTTTCCTTCCCCCCCCCCTTTTTTTCCCCAAAGGGCAGCACAAGAAGACATAGTAAAGTAGTATAATGACACGTGCAAAGAGCTGGAATCAGAAAATCAAAGGGGCCAAACTCGGTCAGCATTTCTTAAGCTGAAGGAACTGAAGAACAAATTCAAGCCTCAAGTTGCAGTACTTAAGGATGCTAAAGGTAGAATATTGAATGACCTCAGAAGAATCAAAAGAAAATGGAAGGAGTATACAAAGTCATATACCAAAAGGAATTGGCTGATACAAAAGAATTTCATGACACAACACATGAACAAAAGCTTGTGGTGATGAAGGAGGAAGCTCAAGCTGCTCTGAAAAAATTGGCAAAAACTAAGGCCCCAGGAATTGAAGGCATACCAACTGACATACTTCAACAAATAAATGCTGCCCTAGATGTGCTCACCAAGTTGTGCCAAGAAATCTAGAGAACAATCACCTTACCAACTGACTGGAAGAGGTCTATACTTGTTCCCATTCCAAAAGAGGTGACCTGACAGAGTGTGGAAATTATCAAACAATATCATTAGTATCACATGCAAGCAAGAATCTGTTGAAAATGATTAAAAAATGACTGGAACAGCACATCAACAAAGAACTGCCTGAAGTGCAGGCTAGGTTTAGAGAAGGTCGTGGTGGTTGTTATGTGTTCTGAGTCATCTGTGACTTACAGCAACCCTATGTACAACAGCCCTAAACCCTGCTCTATCCTGTGCCAATCCTATTGTCTCTGACACACCTATCCTGATTATCCCAGTCATTAAACCAGTCCATCTCATGAAGGGTTTTCTTCTTCTGCACTGTCCCTCCACCCTCCCAAACATGAGGTCCCCTCTTCAAGGACTAGTTTTGCCTTGCAACATGTCCAAAGTATGTCAGATGAAGCCTCTGAATCCTTGCCACCAAGGAGCAGATTATTTTTAGCCTCTTCAAGATGAACTTGTATGTTCTCCCAGCAGTCCATGGTATTCAATATCCTTCTCCAGCATCACAGCTCAAAGACATCAATTCTCCTTCTATCATCCCAATCATTTTCCAAATTTCTGATGCATAACAAGTAATTGCAAACACTATGGCCTGGGCCTGGATCACACCTTAGTCTCTAGAGTGACATCGTTGCTCTTCAGTACTTTAGAGAGGTCTCTGACAGCAGACTTTTCCAATGCAATTCATCTTTTTATTTCCTGGATACTGGTACCAAAAGTGTTGATTGTGGAGCCAAGCAAACTAAAGCTGTTAACAATCTCCATCTCTTCACCATCTATCATGATGCTGCCAATCGGCCCAGTGGTGAGAATCTTTGTTTTCTTGATGTTGAGCTTCAATCTGTATTAAAGGATGCAGTCCTTGATCTTCTGCAGCAAGCGCTTCTAGTCCTCCACAGTTTCAGCAAGCAGATCTGTGTCACTAGGGAGATTACAGCTAATGTTAAATGGATCTTGGCTAAAGCAGACAGTACCGAAGGAATCTGTGTTTCATTGACTATGCAAAGGCATTTGACTTTGTGAATCACAAAAAAATCTATGGCTAACTCAGAAGAATGGGTATCCCAGAGCACTTGGTCGTGCTTATGTGAAACAAGCAATGCCGGAGATCTTTAATAGTATTTCTTTTCTGTATTCTAAAGAAAAAGGTACTCAGAATGCAAGTGACTAAATACTTGGATGTTGACTAAGATGTCTATGGCAGTAATTTGTGAGCCACTTCACAGCAGAAAACCATGGTAGTCTGTTTCCATTCAAACCCATAGAGCCACAAGCCAGAATAAACTCAATAGTTACGCACTTATACTCTAGGACAATTTTCATTGTTGAAAACAGGATGTTTTATTATTGTTATGTGCCATCAAGTTAAATATTCCTTACAATGACCTTATGAACAACAGATATGAGCCCTGTCTTATCCTGTGCCATTTTCGTCAACTCGGATACATTTAAGCCCATTACTATAGTCACATTGTCAATCCACCTCATTGAGGCTCTTCCTTTCTTTCAGTGACACTCCTTGTTTCCAAACATGAGGTCCTTCTCCATGGAATTGCCACTCCTAGAAAAAGAAAATAAGTCCACATGAATCAAAATATGACCTTGAGTCTAACCTACCTGAACTTAAAAATTTTCCTAAGAACAGGTTTCAGACAATGAACACCAATGATCAAAGACAAGAGGAGTTGTGGGATGACATCAAGGATATCACACAAGAAGACAAGAAAAGGTCATTAAAAAGATGAGAAAGAAAAAAAAACCAAAAATCAATGTGAGAAGAGACTGTGAAAATTGCATCAGAGCATCGAGAAGCCACAACAAAGGGAAGAGATACCTAAGTAAAAGAGCTGAACAAAAGTAATAATATTTTATAAAGATTAAATACTTTATGTCAAGCTGTAAAATATAGTGACACTAGCCACGTGTGCCTATTGAACACTTGAAACTGGAATAGGTGAGACTAAGCCATTGAATTTTTAACTTTATCTCATTTTAATTCCTTTACATTTAAATAGTCGCATGTGGTTAGTAGTACATGTGATTAGTGACAACATATCGTTCACTTCTGAGAGAAACTCATTGTACACATTATCTCATTTAAGCCTCACAAGAACTTATCATAGTATCTTTTTTCACTATTTGTTACAAATAATAAATCTAAACCTTAATGAATGTAACTTCCCCACACTGCATAGCAAAAAGATAATGAATTTGGGGTTTGTACTCATGGTTTTCTGCACCAATGCTTTTAAAATTTGGTTTATGGATAAAACAGTCCAATCAAACCACAAAGTAAACTATTAGGCATTATATGTATGACAATTAACGATCTAGACCAAGAAGTGTATTAAAAAGGGATGTATGATTAGGTGTTACTGTCATGACAGGAGTCCAGAAAAAATGGCTGCACAGTGGAGTGGACTGGGGGGAGGGATTGTATAACAATGAAAGAATTTTTCTTTTACTTTTCAAAGAGAAGAGGGAATTGGGGGTGGGGGGAGGAGGTGGGCAGGGAGAAAATTACAACAAACAATGACTGGAAACCCTAAGTTTCTGTAAACATTAATTAAAATTAATAAAAAAAGAAAAAAGTTAATCAGGAGAAGGGGAAGAGGAAAAGAGGGAGGACAATGTGTATCAATGAATAAATGAAAACCTAATCTTTCTGTAAACTTTCATTAAAAATGATGAAAATACAAAAAAGTAAAACCATACAAATTCAAAATAATTACTTTTTAAAAAATGTATTCATATTGCATTTGTTGCTGTTGTTGTTGTGTACTTTAAAGTCAGAACCAACCCATAGCTGACCCTCTGACGGGTTTTCAGAGGCAGTTACCAGAGATTGCCCATTCTCCCATGAAGCTGCTGATAGCCTCGAACCACGTACCTTCAGGATTACAGCTCCGATTCTTGTCACTAAGGTACCAGAGCTCCATTTAAGTGTTTAAATAAAATGCAGATTTTTATGACCTTTTTTGAATGTTGTATTGAGGGATAATGTAAACAGAGCAAAATGCACTGTTTTATAATTCAATCCAGCTTTCATAAATGCACAAACAGGTAATCTGCACCTTATCCAAAATTGTCTGGTGGGGTAGAGTCGAGGTCAAACTTTGATTCTTGTGCATTTGATTTTCTTTAGCTTCAGTTTGAACTTGCATATTTGTAGTTGATTGTCTTTTCCACAATCAGCACCTGGTCTAGTTTCACAGCTGATACTGGTCTCCTCCAGCGATCCCCCCCCCCACCTCCCACAGATGTAGTCAAGCTGATTCCTGTGTAGATCATCAGGTGAAATCCTTGTATATAGACACCATTTATGTTTCTTATAAAAAGTATTTGCAATGAATAGGTCATTGATTGTATAGAATTCTATCTTTCTATCTCCAGCCTCATTTCTGTCACCAAGTCCATGCTCTCCAACTATTGATCCTTCTTCTCTAGTCCCAACTTTTGTATTCCAGTCACTCATTATTATCAATGTATTTTGGCTGCAAGTTGATTGATTTTAGAATGCCAAAGTTGGTAGGAGTCATTTATTTCTTCCTCTTCGGCCTGGTTGTTGATTCGTATATTTGAATGATAGTGGTATTAACAGGTCTTCCTTGTATGGGTATGAATATTATCCTGTCACTCGCAACACTGTATTTCAAGAATGTGACTCTATTTTTTTCGCCTTTTCATTTCCAGCGTAGTAGATCATATTATCTGATTCAAAATGCCCCATGCCAACCCATTTCATTTCACCAATGCCTAGTGTGTTAATATCTGTGTTCCATTTCTTCCTTAACAATCTCCAACTTCCCTGCATTCATAAGTTTCACAGTACACCTTCCAATCAGTAGTGTCTGTCTGTAACTGTTCCTTTTCCTTTGTGAATCCCAGTAACAAGATTCTACTTCCGTTGCCGTATCAATTTGTCTACTGTTAGTATGCTCTATTGCACATAGGGTTTTTTGAGGCCTGTTATGTTGGAAGTGGATGGCCAATCCTTCTCCCTAGTCGATCTTAATCTGGATGTTCTAGTCTAGAATTATATTTGACAGGCAAGCATATTGCTCAAAAGAGCAGGTGAGAGAACTTTCCTATTATTCTGGTAATAATCAGGTGTGGGTCCTGCCCACCACCTTCTTAGGTGCATGTGTCTTGTCCCTACGCCCACCCTGCTCTAATAGCATCCAGCTCAGTTACCTCTCCTTGCCAGCACCTCCAATTCCTTGCCCTTAGCCAATCCTGACTTGGTGGAAACAGAGGTCTCCATCCACCTCTGTCCACCCACTTCCTCTCTGCTCCACTATGATGTTGGTATTCCTGTGCAGTGTGGACTGCAGAGCAAGCAGGACATCTTCTCTCCTGAAGTCTATTGTCCTCCTTTGTCTCAGAAGTATTGCAAAACCAAGGCACCAGTGTAATTCAGAATGTAGACAAATATTTATATTACTAAACTATGAACTTTATTGTCAAAGCTATTTTATCTTTTTGCAGTCAAACAAGGATGTATGGTAATTTAAGTTCTATATATGCAACAACATTTTACTGCGTTGGTCTCTGAAATTTTAGACATTTTAACAGCTATGTAGTAGTTTGAATTTCTATTTACCTAATGTCTAAAATTATCCAAAAACCACTGTAACAGCACATCAACAGAGAACAGCCAGATGTGCAGGCTGGGTTTAGAAGAGGTGGTAGTACTAAGGATAGTATAGCTAATGTTAGATGGATCTTGGCTGAAAGCAGGGAGTATCAGATGGATGTCTCTCAGTGTTTCATTGACTATGCAAAGGTGTTTGACTGTGTGGGTTACAACAAACTGTGGCTGACTCTAAGAAGAAAGGAATCCCAGAACACTTTGATTGTGCTTATGCAAAACCTATACTTGGACCAGGAAGCAGTCATCAGAATAGAGCAAGGAAACACTGTATGGTTCAAAATTGGGAAGGGTATATGCCACGGTTGTATCCTATCTCCATACCTTTTCAATCTATATGCAGAACAGATCATCCAGGATGCTGGGCTCAGTAAGGAGAAATGTGGTATCAGGATTGGAGGAAGACTCATTAATAATCTGTGTTATGCAGATGACACAAACCTGCTTGCTGAAACTGAGGAGGACCTGAAGCTCTTGTTGCAGAAGATAAAGGACTCTAGCCTTCAATATGGATCGAAGCTCAACATCAAGAAAACAAAGATTCTCACCACTGGGCCAATTGGCAGCATCATGATATATGGTGAAGAGATGGAGATTGATAACAGCTTTAGTTTACTTGGCTCCACAAACAACACTCTTGGAACCAGCAGCTAGGAAATCGAAAAATGAATTACGTTGGGGAAGTCTACTGTTAGAGAGAGCAATGGTGTCAGTCTGGAGACTAAGGTGCACCTGATCCAGGCCATAGTCTTTGCAATTACTTGCTATGCATCAGCAAGCTGGACAACGGCTAGGAATGATAGAAGGAGAATTGATGCCTTTGAGCTATGTTGTTGGAGAAGAGAATATGCCGTGGGCTGTTAGGAGAACATACAGGTTCATCCTAGAGAGGATAAGACCAGGCTGCTTCTTGGAGGCAAGGATTCTGAAAACATTATCTGACCTACTTTGGACATGTAGCAAGGAAGGACAAGTCCTTGGAAAGAAAGGTCGTTCTTGGGAAGGTGGAGGGACAGCGCAGGAGAGGAAGATCCTCAATGAAATGTATACTCAGTGACTGAAGTAATGGTGGTAGGAGTGTCAGAGATGATAAGATTGGCCCAGGATAAAGTAGGGTTTAGGGCTGTTGCACATAAGGTCACTATGAATCTCAGGTGATTCAATGGTACATAATGACGACAACAATAGCTAAAAATTTTAAGCATTTTTTCATGTGTTTAAAAATTATTTGCATAGCTTCTTAACTGAAGTGTCTTTTTTGTCTTTTGTCCATGTTTTATTGAATACTTCATATTTTTTAAACTGTTCTTTTCAGGAATTCTTTGAAGTATTTTGTCAAATACACGTATTACGAGTACTTCCAATTGTTGTTGTTGTGTACCACCACGTGGGAAACCAACCCATAGGTGACCCTCCCCATAGGTGACCCTCCAGTAGTTTTCAGAGGCAATCACAAGGGAGGAGATTGCCCATCCTTCTCCTGTGGAGCATCTGGTGGGCTCGAACTGCATGCCTTCAGTGTTTCAGAGCAGCATCTTGCCGCTTTGCCACCAAATAAATAGCAGCAAACAAATCATTCCTCAATAATTGAAATGGCAGTTAAATATTGTACCTCTAAAAGTAAAAAAATAAATACAACCAGGCATGCACACGAAACTTGGAAACATTTAGGAAGGAATGGTAGTTGGAAAGTATGGATTTGATGATAAAAATTAGGCTGGAGATCAAGTGATCAAATTTTGTGTGCTCAATAATTTATTTATAGTAAATACCTTTTTTAAAAAGCACAAATGGTGACTTTATGCATGGACCTCACCTGATTAATTTCAGAGGAATCAGCCTGACTATATTTGTGGAAAGACTCATTAGAAAACCACAATAGCTGGAGTCAAAACTAGATCAGGTGCTGATTATGGAACAGGCCATCAATTACTACTCACATGCACATTTAAATTGCAGCTGAAGAGAATTGAAACTTGTCCACAGTAACCAAAATACAAGGAACTGTGGAAGGACATCAGAGATATCCATGAAGAGAGTAAAAGGTTATTATAAAGAAGGAAGAGAGTCAGAAGAGACTACGAAAATTGCATTAGAGCATTAAGAAGCCAAAACAAAGGGAAGAGATATCCAAGTAAAAGAGCTGAACAGAAAAAATAGTGTCAGGAAGGGCCTGTCCTTGAGAAAAAGACATTCTGGGAAAGGTAGAAAATCATAGAGTGCTTTGCCTTCAATGAGTTGTATTGACAAAGTAACTATAACAGTGGACTTTAACATGCTCAAGAATCCTGTCAATCAAGACACAGGATGAGAAAGACACAGGAGAGGGCCATACACTGATCTGTTGTCCATAAAGTTATTATTAGCAATAGTCAGCTGTTAGATGTGGTGTTAAGATTTTAAAGAATAGCTTCTTCGATACACTACTTTGTCGTCCCCCCACTCCCACCCCTGGGTGCATGGTCTTTAGCTGCCTCAACATAAGGTATAGCTGCAGACATAAGATTTTCTGTCAATCAGTGTTTTCAACATCATCAATAGCTGTGAAGCCAACTTAAAAGAGCTAACTAGATTGTAATGAAACAGCCTCAAGGCATAGCCAGGGGCCAGGGCCAGAGCCCTTGAAATGAACTTCAGCACCAGGAAAGAAGAAGTAGCAGAGAAGACAGTGTGTGTTCTTCCTGAGTCAAAGGTATCTTGCTGTTAACTGAGAAGCTGCCTGGATTAAGGGAGTGTGTCTTGATGTTGACTAAGAATCTGTCTAAAGTAATTGAGGATTTGGGCCTTGCTGTTAACATGGTTTGGAATGCTATTTGCTAAACCTGGACTTTCACATAGTGATCTCTTTTGCCATCCCGATCCTAAACCCGTTTCTCTAATAAATTCCACAACTGTGAATGAAACAAGATTCTGTAAAGTCTATTTGATCATTTGCAATGAATTTCAGACCCAATAATTATAGAAGTAGGTGCAGTAGAAAGCCATATTTGACCTGATAGGGATCGGTTTTATACTGTTGATGTTTTTATGTACTAAGGGTTAGATCCAGTCTTCCTCACATTTTCCTTGTTCCTTTTATGGGAGGGCACCTAACAAAAATAACACTTTAGTTTCATTTGAAGCTATTATTTTTGTTGTTATTTGCTGCCAAATCAAATCCAACTCAATCAAATGTCAACTACATATGACATAGTAGATCTGCCCATAATGTTTCTAGGCTGTTATCTTTATGAAACTTAATCATCAGGTGTTTCTTCTTCAGAATGAGTGGGAAGGTTCAAACTGGCCATGGTATCACAAAGAAGTGCCTTGTTTCTTCCCTGCAAGCCTTTATTTGCTCATCTGCACTCTATTCTTCAACAACTCCTTTTGGAGTTATCTCTTTCCACATTGCTTAAAAATAAATTTCTATGCCAAATATCCTATGCCATTATACTCTGATTGAATTTTGACTGCTACAGTAGTGTATGATCTGGAATGTTTTTGAGAAAATGGAAAGAATAAGATATAAATGAAAACTACAAATAAAATTAGGATGTTGATGTTGTTCAGTACTAGCAAGTTATATATGACTCATAGAAATTCTGTGACAACAGACCTGAATTTTGTCCAATCTGTGCCATCCTAGCATCTTTGACACACTTGAGCTCATTGCTACAGTCGCTGTGTCAATCCATCTTGTTAGGAATCTTCTACTCTTTTGCTGACCTTCCACATTTCTAGGTATGATGGGTCTTTCCAAGGAAGAGCTTCTCTTACCAAAATGACCAAAATATAAGAAACTACCCTTCCAAGGAACACACTGGCTGTACTTTTTCTAAAACATGTCTGTTTGTTCTTCTGGGCATCCATGGGGTACTCAGCATTCTTCTCCACCACTAAAACTCAAAGGCATCAACTCTTCTTATATACTCTTTATTCATTCTCTAATTTTCAGATAGTGAGTGGAAAGACCATGTCCTGAATCAGGTACACTTTAGTTTTCAGATTGACATCATTGTTCAGTATTTTGGAGAGATCCTTGATAGTAGACCTATCCAATGCAATGTATCTCTTGACCTTCTGACTTATAGTACCAAGGATGCTGATTATTGATCAAAGCAAAATTAAATCATTGAGAATGTCAATCCTTTCTCCATCTATCATAATGTTATCTATTGGCCCAGTGGTAAGGACCTTGTTTTCTTAATCTTGAGAAGTAATCCAAATTAAAGATTGTAGTCCTTCATTTTCTGTTAGTGTCATCTGCATAACACAGATTGTTGATGAGTCTTTGATCCTGATGCTGCATTCCTCTTCATAAGGTTCAGTTTCATTAATTATTTGCTCAGTATACAGATTGAATGGGTATATAGAAAAGATATATCACTGGCATACACCTTTCCAGGTTGTAAATCATGCAGTGTTCCCTTGTTCTATTCAGATAAGAGTTTTTGGCCTAGGTATAGATTTTGTATGAGCACAGTTAAATATTTTGGGATTCCAGTTCTTCTCAATATTAGCCATAGATTGTGTGAAGCCAAAGTTCATAAAAAATATTTATAATAAACCAAATGTTATTTCAGAATATGAAGGAAGCATGCATACAAGCTGGAATTCACCCTGAAGTACTAAGGCAAAACTTTGATGTTTATAGATGTAGGCACTAAGGAAACCTTAAGTGTTTACAGGATTCTTGTATTGTATATTCTAAACCCTCCCTCCTGAATCAAGCATAAGGTTTTCAAGAGAAAGAGCTTAGCTTCATTTGCATTGAATTCTCTTTGTGATTTGCTACCTGGCAATTTTCAATAAAGGCACAGGGAAGCTGGGACAAGTGCTTCAGTTGTTGGATAACTGTTTGCCTCCTGCTTTACCTCTTTTTTTACTTATACATTTTTGGTGTTCTGTCTCATTATTAATACTTATTTATATACTTT
>NW_006399807.1:4389570-4390250 GCF_000299155.1 Elephantulus edwardii
ACCCTCAGTTTGCAATGGTAGATTATTTTGACATACAGAGTAAAATGGCTTTTCATAGTCAATAAAACACAGGTAGACATTTTTCTGATAAAACATATTCAAGTTTTGAATTGCAATACTGAAAGATGCTGTAAGTAAAATGTTGAATTATCCAGGAATCATCCAAAGAAGATGGAAGGAATACACAGTCACTGTACCAAAAGAATTGGTTAACACTACATATTTACAGAAAGTACCATAAGAATAATAAAAAAGAGAGAGAGAGAAGAAAGAACATAAAGAAAAATAAAAGGAAGAGACAGGATACAGAGAGAGAGGAAAGGAAAAAGAGGATGCAAAGGACACAATCTTGTTTGATTAAAATGAGGAGGGCCTGAAGTGTTTGCTGCAGAAGGTCAAGGAATGCAATCTTCAATATGACTCCAAAGATTGCCAATGCCATGGGCCACCATGATAGATTGAGAAGAGATTGAGATTAACAGTTTCAGCTTGCTTGGTTCCACAATCAACACCCTTGGCACTAGCACTCGAGAAATCAAAGGACAAATTGCATGGGAAAATTTACTGTTAAGATACACTACCATAAATGACATCCAAGTAGATATATGTACACCCATGTTTATCGCGGCTTTGTTTACAATAGAAGGGAATTGGAAACAACCTAAATGCCCATCAACAAA
>NW_006399807.1:4390751-4421420 GCF_000299155.1 Elephantulus edwardii
AAAAAAAAAAGATACTCTACAAAGTGCTAAACAGAAATGATGTCAATCTGAATATTAAGATGTTCCTGATCTAGGCCATGGTCTTTGCTTATGCATCAGAGAGCTGGACAGTGACTATAGATGACAGAAAGACTGATGTCTTTTAGTTGTGATACTGGAGGAGAGTATTGAATACTTTCATGAACTGCTGAAATAGCAAACAACTTTGTTCTGGAGAGAGTGAAGTCAAGTTGTTCCTTAGAGGCAGGGGTTTTGAAGCTTGGTTCACATAATTTGGGCATGTTGCCAAGAGGGACCAGTCTTTAGAGAAGGACATCAACCTTGGGATGGTGAAGGGACAGCATAAGAGGGAAGGATCCTTGATGAGACGGTTTAACACAATACTTGGGATAAAGGGGTCAGGTGTGTTGGAGAGAAAATGAGATTGGCTCAAGACGGCAGGGCTCTGAGCAATACTTGTCAATAAAGAAGAAGAGGAGAAGTCAAAATAGCATCAAAGATAAGAAGGCAAGGAAGGAAAAGAAAGCTACATGAATGAAAACAGAAAAAAACAGATTGACAGTACTGAGAATATAATACATTATAAAAATGGTAACCAGTGCCATAGAGCCATGTTTATAAAAGCTGCTTGTATAAAAATCATTTAAGTGATACCTAGCTGCTTGTGTTAACTTTCACCTAAAACACAATGAAAATATGTTCAGAAGTTAGCATTTGGGTAGAAAAGGAGAAATAAAATTCAAATGAGCAAGTGAAGGGAAGGTAGAAGGGAAGAAGTGAGCATTTGTTAGATGCTTTTATGTTCAAGACATTAAGCTAGGACCTTCTAATCCACACTGAGCCAACATTAAAGGGATCAGTGTTCCCATTTCATAAATTAGGAAAATAAATCTCATTAAAAATAGGGGTCAAGCAATGGAACTTATCTGTCTACCTATCTATCCCCGTCATTGATGTTAAGTCATAACTGACTGATAGGTGACCCTCCAGCAGATTTTTGGAGGTTATATGTCACATAGGAAGAGATTGCCTGTCTTTATCTCAGGGAGTGGCTGGAAATTTAATCACCAGAGAGGCCCTGCTTTAGGGTTACAGCATACTCCTTAAAGACTGCACCAGAGCTCTTCAGAAACTGAAGAGAGGAGGAAAAGAATACCCACGAAAAGCACTGTGTCAGAGTAGATCACATTTAGCCTCCATAATTCAAATCAAAACGTGAGGCATGAAGCCTATTGATCTTGTTTGTTGTTAAGTGCTGTCAAGTCACAGGCCACTCATAGTGACCCTGTGAAGGAGAGTCCTCTATGCTTGGGTGCCTTTCATCCTCTCTCTAGGTTCACAGGATTTCCGGAGGCAAGCTATTATGGAAGTGGATGCCTCTCCTTCCAAGCTTGTTTTCATCGGGGAGCTCCACACAACTCTCTGTCCCCATTGGGTAGCCAACCATTAACGCATTTGACACATCAGTGTCACAGTGTTCAGCCTCACAGCAACCAAAAGTGACCGCGTATTGACCTTATATTTTATTTTATTAAAATACAAATTGGAAAAGTTGAGACACATCAAATTGTTAATGAAGGAAATACCAGAGAGAAATCATTATTTTGCCCGCAGTAGAGGATTATCCTGGTTTAAGAAATGTTTAGAAAAGGTCCTCTAAATTCCTCTCCATTAGGGGGTTGAATCTTCCACAAAAGTCTGTAAGAATTGGAAGTAAGATCCTTCAACGTAAGAGTCAATGTTCTTTAGAGGCCTTTTGTTGCTTCCTGCAGCTAAAATGCTGTCAAGTCAAGGCTGTATTCTGTAGAGGACGTAGTAATGGGTTTCTTCTTTTCTATCATTTACTGTGTCTGCTTGGATAAGTCATTTTAATATTCATTATCTAGTTTCTCACTTTTTGATAGGAACCTCCTTGCAAACATAAAAAGTTATTTTAAGTATGTAATGAGATACCTTCCTGGTTGGCTCCTCCCAGGGTCTCAGTGACTTCTCCTTGCCAGATAGAGCATGGTGGTGCAATCACAGGAATTATGGCAAGCTTTTGGAGACGAATCAAGTGTTTTCCCAGCTTGTGTTTGACATGCAGGTTTGCTCTGCCCCCAGGAGTGAGGCAAGCCAAGCTTGGCCTAGGGTTTAAGGCAGAAGGCGGCCTTAAGCCCAAAGGGCCCTCGGGCATGTGGCCCTCGGCTGGGTTCAAATTGTTTTCCTGTCAAACATTCTTCTAGGTGGTATAGCCCTGGTCTGTGCATTGCTGTACAGAGGTAACTCATGGTTGCTGTGATACTGAACCGGAAACTCTATGTGTGAACTGTGCTCAGGCCTTTCGCTCATAGAGTCGCTATGAGTCGTCTATGACTCGACGGCACCTAACAACAACAACAACAAGACACAGTGCTTTATTGCTTCCTATAAATTTAAGGGAACTAGTGGGGTGAGCTCTATTAATTGAAAATGATACCCACCTCTCCAGCAGTTTAAATCCACCAGTCACTCTGCAGGAGAAAGATGAGTGATCTCCTTCCTTGTAATTTACGGACCCTGGAAACTCACTGAGAAGGTTTCAACTTGAAGGCATTCAATAAGGACCTTTTTTTGTTCTCTTTTTAGTTTATTCCAGTTGTGAGAATTATTAATTTTGTCATTGTCATCAACATCCTTATCATGATCTGTTTGCATCTCCTCAGGTAAGATACAACACTCAAGGAGTCAACGCTGTTGTTGTTACCTATGTTGTGGAGTCAGAATCAACTCTTAGCTGACTCTTCAGTGAGTTTTCAGAGGCTATAAATAGCACTGGAGGAGATTGCTAGTCTTTCTCCTGCACAGCTTCTGGCAGATTTGAACTGAATACCTTAGAGTTGGTACTACAAGTCCCTATCATTGGGCCAGCACAGAGCCCTCAACTAATCAATAATTATTTTAAAACAAAGATAAGAGCATAAGGACTCAAGTTAATGAATGCCACAGAATAGTTCTTATCAAAACTAAGGAGAGACAAAAATTTTTTAAATGGTCACAAACTGTGAAGACTATAACCAATTTCACTGAACAATTTGTGCAGAAATTGTTGAATGGAAGCCTAAAATGCTGCACAAACCTTCACTGAAAACAATCACACATTATTTTTTATAAAGACAGTATAGTCATCTGGACTACTTTTTAGCAGATCTAGGTGAGCTAAAGCCATCAAACTACTGTTAGGTTTGGGGATTAACTATGTATTTCTATTGTTTCTCCCATACCACCTCTGGTGACCACACAGACAAGAGCTGGTTGAACCATTCTAGCCCAAGGGAGAATTATTGTGTGTTCTGGGTAGGAAAACATGCTTGGCCCTTTGAAGGATCCTGTCTAATATGCTCTCAGCCACACCACAGGGCATCCCACTCAGAAGGATTGTACAATAGAAGCAAAGCCAGGAAAGTACTTCAGAGGGTAGAAGTTTAGTCATATGGATTTGCCCTTTTTAAACTGATGGACATTACAGTCGTATGTCTTTTCTTTGCCTCTCTGAAGGGTTGTAGGACTGTGGGGAATCTGAAATAACAACAGAAACAATGATTAGGTGAAAACAGGGCATAGTTGAAAAAGCATTGTTCATTCAGGAAGTCTTGGCTTGGCAAAAAAGCCTTGGGGAATTCTCATAAAGAAATTAACTTCATCCGTAGAACTATAGGGTCATCCATCCAAGTTGCCAGGTTCTGAGTTGGACACAGGAGTCTGGCCTAACCAGAGGAATAATCCAGGGGACAAAATTCTGGCTTGTGTGTCTCCTTTTCATCTAGATCAGCCTTAAACCTCTCTGCTTAATACTTCATAGAGCCCAGAATATTATTTCAAAATTATAATTCAGTTGCTTAAGGAAAAAAAGTTCATGTTTAAAACATGTTGTACTGGATATACTCTGAGATTACTTACAGCTTTAAACGTCTATGAAATGTAAGTTAATTATAACCAATTCTTCATTTTTATCCTAATAGAAGCCATACATTGGTTTCAATCATGCAAAACAATATTCAGTCATTCATTTATATGTTGATTAATTAATTCATTCAACAAAACCCTACTGAATACCAGATACAGAGTTTGGAGCTAAAGGAAGAAAAATGAACTAAAAGCCTCCCTTTACCCTGGGCTCTTATAGTTCTAGAGGTCAGACAAGCTATAATAAAATGTGATAAATGCTATAATATAGGTTAGTTAAAATTGCTACAGGAATACAAAGATTAGTAACTCATTCCTTCTACTCAAAGGCTTTTGAAAATGTATTACTAGATGGTGTTTTATTTCTGCAATGAATTTACTACCAGACCTGCATTTTGTTAGACTCATATTCAAATTATTTCTTCACTTTCTAAGAAGAAAGGAGTAGAGAGTCTTGTGATAGGTGGGGTACTGGAGTTAGGCCATCAGAGTTGGAAAACGTGCCACAGATAATTCACAAATGGAAAAATCCACATATGGGCAATCAAGAGATGGCTATATATTGCTTTACTGTCAAGCTGAAAAAAACCTTATGAAGGCTGTCCAAATAAACCCTTTCAAGTACATAATCAGTGCATTACTTTAATACAAAAAAGAAGTATAATGGGGAAAGGGCTATGTTTTCCAGGTGCCTGAACCATTGCATCATGTTCTTCCCCAACTATGAAAAAAGGTTTGCATTCACTCTCAGATATATATTTCACTTGGCCTGTTGACAGTTTATGAAGGGCAAAAAGAATTTTTCCCTCTCATGTCTGATCAAATGCACAAAGAGAAGTGCCAGCAATTAACTTAAAAATTTGGCAACAGTGGTGTCCCATGCCTCATTTAACAATAGGCCTGCATTTCCTGACCCCATAATGATATCTTTCATCAGCCATTTATTCCCTTGGGTATCCTCTGCTCACTTGTTACAGGTTTGTAGCCTTCAACCCTTCTTTGCCTCTACAAATTGCTCAAAGAACAACCCTTTACACAATTTGTGAAATCAAGTGAAACGTTTTTGTCTAGAACTAATGTATGGAAAGATTTACTTTCTTGTCTACATTTGGGAGCAGGGTGGGGAGGGAAGGCATAACCTATGTGGTATGAGGGTAGTTTTTTTTCCTCAGTAAGTTTTACATAATTCAAAATGTATATGTCTACAGACACCATTAATTTTTTAATTAATATTGATGATAACTCTAATAGGTTCCATTAAATGTGAAAGAATTTGACACAGCTCAAATATTATTCAACGTGCTATAGTCATATCCATTGCTTTCATTAGTAATACCTCATAATTTTCCACTCTGAGATATAACTTTAGTGAGATTAAAAATGGACAATTCAAATGTCTCTAATTCACTGCATTCAGAATCAATTATTAGATTTCTGTGATTATACCTATTAACTCTGATTCATCCGTATAGACTCATCTTAAATAGTGTATCATCCATGAAGCTACTCACCAATTCATCTCAAACATCCTTCTCCCTTCTAGAAGCTGAGAACACTCAGTTGATTTACCTCTAATTTTGCATTTAAAATGCACCATAGCAATGAGATAAAATGGTACTAATAGTCTATTGTGTGGATTTCCTCTCTCCGAAACTAAAAAATAAATATATACTCTGTTTCCTCAAGGAGATTATAATTATCTCACTTCTTGAGTTTCTTTGTGCCATACATGCTAGCAGCCACTCATTCAAGTATTGAATCACACATTCATTCAACAGATGTTTGATGAATGAATTCCATGTGTCAGAGCTTGCTTTAGAAACCAGAGTTGCAAACTCTGTGCCTATCCACAAGAAACAGTTTAATAACTGAAATAAATAAGAATATATGTATAAGATTACAACGCAAGTGATATGTGTATTAGTAAGAACTATGCTAGCACTTAGGAAAGATCTCTAAATTAGATTACAATTATTTTTTAAAAATTCTGAACAAAAGTAAAATCAAGAGCTAAAGCTAGTGGGACACACAGAAAGCTAAGCACAGTATAGATAAAGAACATCTGAAAAATATTTGCTATGTGAAATAGAATAAAGAAGAGAGAAAGGAGGTAAATAATTGAAGTACTAGTTTTTCTCTATTTCTGAGCACACCATATCAGAAAGTTTGTGTAAAGTTCTTTGTTAGAAGTGGTTGTGGAAAACTACTCTACAAACACAAATAAACTAATTACTAGATATTGGATTCACTTCTTATGAGAATAAATGAAAGTCTCATGGGGGGAAAAAAAGATGTTAGCTACCTGAGGCAGCTTGCCTTATACAGCAGCTAAATGTCTTTATTTCCAAGAATGAGTGTACTTTACTCACTAAAATAAGACTTGATTATACCTTTCTTTCCTAGGATCCCTGAAGGCTCGGTAATTACAAGATGGTGGTATTCTTCTTGAGCTAAATAACTGTGAATGTTTAGGATGACAAAGTAGAAACAAGGAATCAATCAAGTAAGATAATATGACTTATACTTAATTGAATTAGTTTACTCATTGCATAAAGGTTAGAGGTTCTCAACAATAGAATTTTTTAAAACTAATAAATAAAAAGGGCATTTGTTTGTCAAAGCTCATTTCTGTCAGAAGACAATAATGATAATAAGAATGGTTGGGTTTTTTTTACCTAAAAGTAGGCTAGAAATTTTCTATATATTCTTTTATCCTCATGATAACCCTGAAAATTCTATTTTATGTAATTAAAATTAAATTTTATTACTTGTTTTCAGAAAATATTCAATAGATGTGTGTTAAATGAATAAATAAATGCTCTGCATAGACAATTACTTCAGTAGCAACCAATTAACTTATCCAATAGTAAAAGCTATTGAGTGAATACCATGTGTCTTGTATCTAGCAAATCTTGAACTTCCTGTGAATTCCAACATAGTTGGTCCCTCTAACGATGGCAAACAACTATGAAAATATAATCCACCAATGCTTCTCGATAGATATGAAATAATTTCTGAATGAATGTAAAAGTGGAAAGTATACTAAAGAACTTCTTAAAAGGCCAAAGAGAGCTTCATATTGCTTTATCCTGAAATAGTCATGCTGAATTATTGAATTTCTGCTATGTGCATTCCCAACAGCCACCAAATAAATAAAATTCTATTAAAAAAAATATGGGGGTAGAAGCCTCCCTTCTCCATGACTACTTTTTCCATAGCTACACAGTAGCCTAAAGCCAAATGGAAGGAGGAATGTGACAATGGGAGGGAAACTGAACACCAGCATTGTCATCATTGCCTTAGCAATAAAAGAGTTGGGACAAATTCAGTGGATTTGATCAATGGATCTAACAAAATAATTTGAGACTTTATGGCTTATTGATCAAGAAACTATGCCTGAGAGGTATCCATCCATCACCTTTGAGGCAAGAGAACTCCCAGGGAAAACACTGCTCCTGCCACAAATCACAGTCACCCTTCTGAATTCGAAAGTTCAATGACTCTGCCTACCAGAAAAACCTCAGCAAACCCAATCAAAGTATTATTCCTTCTGCAGGAAGAGAGAACAACTAGTAGTCAGGAACATGAAGCACTAGAAAATGAGTATGCAGTATGATGCATCACAGCGTACCCAGAAAGAATAGAATTCTTATTCTTTAAATAAGGAAAGTGAGGCTCAAATCAGGGGAGAGGGCACGCTTCACATCACAACCTTTCAGTATCTGTATTCTTCTTTCAAATCAACTCACTGGACTCTGTAAGAGTCCCTTGGATAATACTAAATTAAGAATTTGTAATACCAAGGCAAAATTAATTTATCTCAACCCTTCAGGAATTCATGGTTGAGCACCTAAATGATGCCAAGATTTTTCTAAACACTCTGATACAACAACGAGCAAATGGAGACAAGACTTGCCCATGTAAAGCTTAGTTTTTAGTAAAAAGTATGATCTAGGAAAAGTAATAATCATAAAAAAATGAAACAATACGTTAAGATCCATATCCTAGGCATTAGTGAGCTGAAATGAACTAATTAATATTAGCTACTCTGACTCAGACAATCATAAGGTCTAATACATTGGGAATGCAAATTAAAGGCAAACAATGTCATATTAAATGCAAAAAAAAAATTCAAGATTTATCCTGAAGTATGACTGCATCAGTGATAGAATAATATGAATCTGAGGAAGAACAGTTAACAAGACTGCTGGTCAAATTGCTGCATCAGTCACAAATAAACAGTGAAAAAAAATTGAGGCTTTCTACCAACTTCTACAGTCTGAAATTGGTCATTCAGTCAAGATGGATTGATAACATTGCTGATTAGAATGTGAGAATTAGAAATAAGGATCAATAGTTAAGAAATATGGTCTTAGTGATACAAATGATGCTCGTGATCACATGATAGAATTTTGGGTGACCAATGGCTTATTCATTGCAAATACATTTTCTTTAAAACATAATCAGTGACTATACATGTTGTTCTTGCTAGTGTAATTCTCAGGAGTAAAATCAACTCCATCTGTGAAAAGAGACCAAGGAGAAGCTCATTGTCATTAGAACAAGGCTAGGGGCCAAATGGGGAACAGACCATTAATTGCTCATATGCAAGTTCAGATTGAGTCTGAAAAAAATTAAGACAAGTCCATGAGAACTAAAGTAGAACCTTAAGTATATTCCACCTGAATTCAGGGACTATCTTAAGAAAAATTTGACCATCTAAACACTGATGATCAAACGAGTTGAAGGATTACATCAAGGACATAATATGGAAGAAAGGAAAAGATTACTAAAAAATACAGAAAAGAAAGAATGCCAAAGATGGCACAAGAGATTCTGGAACTTGCTCTTGAACACAAAACAGCTGAAATCAATAGAAAAAATGGTAACGTGAAAGAACTGAACAGAAGATTTCAAAGGGCAGCTCAACAAGATCAAGTTTTCTAACAAATGACCAAAGACTAGAATTAGAAAACCAAAAAGGAAAAGCACATTTGTCATTTCCTGACCTGAAAGAACTAAAGTGGGGGGCGGGGGTAACCCAGATCTCAAGATGTAATATTGAAAGATTCTATGGGCAAAATAATTAACTCCTCAGGAAGCATCAAAAGAGATGAAAGGAATACACAAAGTCACTATAAAAAATAAAATGGATTGCTATTTAGTCATTTGGAAAAAGTAGTATGTTGATAAAGAATTAATGATATTAAAGGAAGAAGTCCAAGTTACACTGAAGGAACTTGGGGGGGGGAAGGGGGGGAGGTTCCTGGAAGTAATGCTGGGAGTATTCATTTGTCTATGCTAACAAATTTTGAAGACAACTACTGACCTGAAGAGATCCACATTGTACCCATTCCAAAGAAAAAGAATAGGATAAAAACACAATTTAAAAATATTATTAGTACTAAGTAGAATTTTGTTGAAGATAATTTTTAAAACTATTGCAGTAATACATTAACCAGGGGTGGGCAGAAGTTCAAGTTGAATTCAGCATAAAATATAGAACTAGGAAGATCAATGTTGATGTCAGATGGGTTTTGACAAAAAGCAGATGATACCAGAAAATGTTTGCCTGTGCTTTGTTGATTATGTAAAGTGATATGATTATAGCAAATAAATATCATAGAAAATTATTAATAACATTGGGAAGAATGGAAATTCTAGAATACTTAATCGTTGGTTATGTATTCAAATCATAAGAGTCATAAGAAAAAATAAGGAGGATATTGTGTGTTCTTAGATCCAAAATATTGCTCAGAACGTATCCTTTCACTATACGTATTCAATAGGTATGTAAACCAAATAAATAATCCAAGAAACTGCACTACATAAAGAGAAATTTCACATCAGGATTGGAACAAAATTTATAAGCAACCTACAATATGCAAATGACAGGACCTTGCTTGCTGAAAATGACAACTTGAAGTACTTAATAACAATGATCAAAAACTATTGTTTTCTGTATAAACGATACTGCAACATAAACGAAACAAAAATTCTAACAAAAGGCCAATAAGTAATATCATTATAACTAGAAAAAGTTGAAGTTCTCAAAGATTTTATTTTACTTGGATCCACAACACCATCCATAGAAGCAAATGCCAAGAAATCGAATTTCCATTGAGCAAATGCTGTTGGAGGGATTGTAAAATGGTACCACCACTCTGGAAGGCAGTTTGGCATTTCTTCAAAAAGCTGAACATAGAAATTCCAAATGACCCAGTTATTCCATTTCTTGAAATATACCCTGATAAAATTTGAACTGAATCACAGAGATTTGTACACCAATATTCATAGCAGCATTATTCACCATCACAAGAACATAAAAATAGCCCATATGTCCAACCACAATGGAATGGATTGAAAAATTATGGTACATTCACACAATGAAATACAACACAGCATGCAGGATTTTGAAAAGTATTACCTAATTTTCAAGGTCTGGGGAGCACTATGCTAAGTGAATTATGCAAGTCCCAAAAGGATAGACACTGTTTAAGGCCATTACTGTAGAAATAGAAAGATAACTAGTAAAATGTGTATGAGGATCCAAGGCAGAGGGGAGGGGAGGAGCCGAGTGGTGAGGATGGGGAGGGAAGTAATCATAGGCTGCACAATTTGATGGGTAGAGGGAGAGGTGGGTAAAGGAAATGGGAAAGATTCAGTGTGAAAAACAAGGTATATGAATTTCGTGAGTAAACCAGTATAAAATAAACATTTCTTTAAAAAAAAATCTCTTCTAAAGTCTTTAGAAGCAAAGATAGCACTTGATTAAGATGTGCTTGAACCAAGCCAGGTATTTTCAATTACCTGATGTATATGTAGCAACTTAAATGCATACAATCAATAAGAAGAAAAAGAATGGATGGCTTTGAGTTACAGTGTTGGCAAAGAATATTTAAATCTATCATAGACCAGAAGAACAAAGAAATATGTCTTAGAAGTACAGTAAGGATGACTGACTATACTTCTAAGACATATGGCTTTGTCTCATATACTGAGGCGTATTCTCAAGAGGGACCAATCTCTAGAGGAAGACACTATACTTGGTAAAATAGACGGTCAACAGAAAAAGTAGAAAGATACTCAATGTTACCGACTGACAGAATGGCTACAACAATGGGCCCAGATGATGAAAGTTCTGAGCAATGTTTCATTTCACTGGTATAGGATTGCTATGAGTTGGGGCCAAGCTGAAGGCATCTGAACGCAGAACAATTGTTTCTGTGGATGAAAAATTTAGAAGAGACTTAATTAAGTTGTTCTGGCTCAGAGTCTCTCACATATTTGCAATCAGATGGAAATCGAAACTCTAACAATGGGGGAAGAAGCGGCTACTGACTAGTTTGTTATTGTTGTTGTTGGTGGCGTTAGGTGGTGATGTTAGGTGCTGTCAAATTGGCTATGAGTCATAGTGACCCTATGAAAAATAGATTTGAATCCTGTCCAATCCTATGACATCTTCATCACCTCTGGTATCCTTGAGCCCATTGCTGCAGTCACTGTATCAATCCGCCTTGTTAAGAGTCTTCTCTTTGCTGTCCCTCCACATTCCCAAGTCTGATATTCCTTCTAAGGAGTGGACTCTCCTACCATGCCCGAAATAAGAAAGCCAAAGCCTCATTATCCTTGTTTCCAAGAAACTCTCTAGCAATACTTTTCTAATACATAACTATTTGTTCTTTTGGCAAGCCATGTGATCTTCTCCAACACCACAATTCAAAGGTATCTGTTTCTCCTCTGCCATTCTTATTCTATTCAGTTCTCAGCTGCATAGCAAGCAATTGAAAAGACCATGGCCTAAAACAGGCATATCTTAGTCTTCAAACTTATATTGTTACTCTTCAATATTTTGGAGAGGTTCTTCACAGTAGACTTGTCCAAAGCAATGCATCTCCTTACCTCTCAATTGCTAGTACTAAAGATGTAGGTTGTAGGTCTAAGTAAGAGAAAAATAATTGACAATTTAAAACCTTTCTCCATCTATCATGAAATTGCCTATTGGCCCAGGTAAGGACCTTTGTTTTCTTGACATTGAGATATAATGCATATTGAAGGCTATTGTCTTTGATCTTCTGCAGCAAATGTTTCTTTATTTTTTTTTTTTCCACTTCCAGCAAGTAAGGTAATGTCATCTGTATAATATAGGTTATTGGATGAGTCTACCTCTGATTCTGATGCCACATTGTTCTTTACAGAATCTAGCTTCACAAGTTGTTTGCTCAGCATACAGATTGAATAGAGAAAAGATACAACCCTGAAGCCCACCGTTCCTGATTTTAAGCTCTGCAGTGTTTACTTGCTCCATTCAGACAATAGTTTCTTGGTTTACAGATAGATTTTGCATGAGCACAAATAAATATTCTGGGATTCCCATTCTTTGCAATCTTGGCCATAGTTTGTTGTAATCCATACAGTTAAATGCCTTTGCATAGTAAATAAAATGCAGATAAACATTCTTCTAGCCAGGATCCATCTGACAGCAGCAATGATATTCTTGGTGCCATAGCATCTTCTAAACCCAGCTTGAACTTCTGAAAATCCCTATCAATGTACTATTTCAGCAATTTTGGGGTGATTGTCACCAATATTTTACTTGCATGTGATTTTTTTTATATTTACACATTCTATTAGATCACTTTTCTTAGAAGTTGTCCTCCAAATTTACTGGCATAGACTGAAAATCACATCCAGAGTTGTAAACATGTCAATCTGTGGTTCTTCAACCTGGATAGTTAGGTGTGGTAGCCTCAGAGCTGTTTTGTTGCTCATGGAAGTTCATATCTCCAGAAAAAAATGTTCTAGATAACTAGATGACAACTATATGGCATCTATTATGTCCTGCTGATTACAAGTGAGACACAATCTTTCCATACTTAAAAGGAAGGGACGGAGGAAGAGAAGATCGTCAAAGCCATACTGCAAGAAAATGTGGAATTGAAGATACTATTGCAATTATCACTGGAAAATACAGTCCGGTCATAACAACTAAAGTGGAACAGAGTAAATGAGAAAGAGTTGAGTATAAATTAAAATGTAGCTATAGAACAAAGGAAAATACTTTTGACAATCAAAAGGATGGGGGAAATGGAGATGAGATTGATTTTTTTATTGTATCTAAAACTAGGCACACAGTGAAATGAGCCTATGTGTAATCCTTCCACCGACATAGAGCTGTGTGTACGTGTATGCACATGAAAATGCACACACAGAGCCTTCTACCCAAAAACCATAATGCCAGTCTAACAAGTACCATTTACCAACAGCTGCTATGGCAACAGATGACTCTGTGCCACCACTTTCACATACTTTCATGTATCCTTGGAGAGCTTCCTCTGACCTACTGGTGAAAGTTTGTTGATGGTTGTCCTCTTAGCTCAGGGCAAAGTAATTTCTTTGGAGTTATGTTGTCATCCATCCTTCTCACATGAAAAGCTTGGAGAAGTGGAGTTGGAAAGTACATGCGCTAATGCTGGTGGATTGGCTGGGCTCCAGTTTTTTACTCTTGGTGACCTTGTTCTGCCATCTGATGTTAAATATAGAATGTAAGGAGCAGGGTGAGAACTCCAGAGTCCTGAAAAAATTCTAATTCTTTCTGTCTCTCCATCTATCAACACCTGCTTATCTCTCTGTTTTATAGTTTATGATCATAATGTTATTTTTCAATTGCTTTATTTTGCTAGTAGGACATCATGTTTAGTAATAGTACTACTTCTAAAAGCATAGTAAAATAGCAAGTAACAGAATTCATCTTGTTAGAGCCTTAGTGAAGCATAACTTGGAAGGGGAGAAAAAATAAAATTGTGGAAAACAACTTTATACAAAAGCTTTCCAAAGGGAAACTTCCAGAGTTTCTGCAGAGTATTTATATGTAAGTTACTAGAAATGTCCTTGTATTGCTGTTGTTGTTATTATTGTTAAATGCTATCAACTCAACTCTAACTCATAGTGACCCTGTGAAAAAGAAATCTAAATCCTGTCCTACCTTTTGGCCTCATCATTTTCTCTGCCATACTTGAGCTCACTATTGTGTCAGTCCGTCTCACTGAGAGTCTTCCCCTCCTTCACTAACCCCTCCACCTTTCCAAGCATGATTTCCTTTTCTAAGGAATGACCCCCTCCTAACAACATTCTCTAAGGAAGTAAGATGAATGAAGTTTTACTATTCGTACCTTTAAGGGGAACCCTGACTGCATCTTTTCCAAGATAGATTGTCCATTCATGAGATAGTTCATAAGATAGTCATGAGACAGTCCGCAGTCTTTCCAATACCACAACGCAAAGGCATAGATTATTCTTTCGCCGCCCTTATCCATTGTCCAGTTTTCAGCTGTATAGCAAGTAAATGAAAAAGATCATGGTTTGGATCAGGTGCACTTTAAACCGAAGTCATTGCTTACCAGCTTTGGAGAGGTCCCTGACCGTAGACTTTCCCAATGCAATATGTCTTTTGAATTCTTGGTTGCTGATTCTGAGGGTGTTGATTGTGGATCCAAGCAAGATTAAATAACTGTTTTTTTCTATATATCACAAAGTTGCCTACTGACCAAGTGGTAAGAATTTTTGTTTTCTTAATTTTGAGATGTAGCCCACATTGAAGGCTGTATAGTCTTTGATCCTCTGCAGTAAATATTTCAAATCCTTCTCACAATCTGCAAGCAAGGCTGTATTATCTGCATAATGTACGTTGTTGATAGCCTTCCTCTGATCCTAATGCCACATTTTCTTCATCTTGAATAATTTGCTCAGCATACAGATTGGATAGGTAGAAAGAAAGGATATAGCCCTGGCACACACCTTTCCTGATACTAAACCATGAAGCTCTGGTGGCCTAGTGGCAAGAAGCTGCACTGTAATTACAAAGACACATGGTTCGAGGCCACCAGCTGTTCCTCGGGAGAAGAATGAGCAATTTCCTCCCGTGTGATTAACAACCTCTAAAAACTGCCTGAGTGTCAGCTATGAGTCAGCTCTGACTCAATGGTACACAACAACAACAAATGCTATTATATTATAGTGTTGCAATAATATTTAAAGATACATGGAAGAAATACCTGAGCTCTATTATAAACTCAAGTCAAAGCTAAGTTTCAATCAACTATATGAAAACAATTCCTTATATCTATGGAACACTTAAAAATTCATAAACCGTTTTCACAAAAATTATTTCATGTGAACTTCACAATGGCACTGTTTTTGTTGTTGTTAAGTATCCTAGTTGGAAATGACTCATAGCTGACGCTCTAAATCACACAGGAAGAGATTGTTTAACTTTCTCTTGTGGAATAATAGTGGATTCAAACTGAAGGCCTTTGAGTTGCCAGCACAAATCCTGACCACTCAGCCATCAGAGCTCCCTCCATGGCCCTGAGTCATGGTTAATTGAAACTGTAAACCTAGTTTTACAAGATGAATCAGTTGAGACTTGAAGAGGATAATCAAGTTGTGCAATCCACAAAAGTAAGTAAAGATGTGGTTAGGATATACTAGTAGACCAAAGAAAGTCAAGGTTTGTTGGAATCTTAAAAGTCACCTACTGAAACTTGGCATCTGAGACTTCAATCCTGTGACAGTGATGGTCAGCTCTCCATAGACAAGGATGGATTAAGATCCATCTAGCTAAGAATCACATTTTCAAGATCCTTTCTAAATAAGGACATATAAATGTGAGAGGAATAGTCTATGCCACTTCTTGGACAAGATTATTAAGAGACAAGTATAACTTATCCCCTCTTTCTTCCTCTTACTTGGAGGATGAGTAGAGTTAAAGGGCTTGGTACCATGGATGACCACAAGGAAAAAAAAGTAATCTGTCCACAGGAGCAGTTTTATTAGACTCTACTGAGGTAAAAATAATCTCAAATTGTACTGGGACACTGATGTTAGGGATTTCTTTTTATTCACAGGTTTGCAGTTCTAACTCATGTCTGGCAATCTGCTACAAAATGCTTACATTCCTCAAACACTATAGATCAGTTCTTTTCTGAACACATGGGATTTCCATGAGTAAACTGGGCAATAACTAACAATAAAAGTACAACATGAACACATTTCAATCCCCCTCCCCCAAAGCTTCCTGATTCCGGTAATCTAGATTAGCAAGTGATTTGTTCCTACCACACATGAGAGTATATGCTTCTTGAACAGATTCTGTTTGCTAAAAAATATTTTCCTTACATTGGGTTGATTTTTTTTTCTACTTGGTCTTGGTGTGCGTTTTGAGCAGATATAGAATTGTTCTACCACTTCTTTCATGTGACTTATGTCTGTACCTAACATGCATGACAGAAATCATATTTCCACAACAGGATTTATTCTTCCCTATCCAATTGTAGTGCAGTTCTAAGCAGATGACAGGGTTATGATGGATATCGAGATACTAATGGATATTGAAGATCTACTGAAAGCTTGTCCTGATGTTAGAATTCAGTTATCAACTTCTTTGGAAGCATTTTCAAAATTGCCTGATCTAAATTAGCTGCTTCTCCTTCTATTCCTACAGTAACTCATATATTTGCTACTGCACACTTTCCATGTCTTATCATGGTGCTGTACTCTTGTATCATCTAGACTAAGTGAATTACCAGAAGAAAGTCCATCTTACCTGTAGTTCATTGCATATAAAGCCTCACACACAGTCCCATTATAGTCCAGAGGTTTGTGATACAAGATGCTCATTATCACAGAGCCTCTTGGAGGATGGAAGTTGAGGCACACGTGTTCTTTTTCAATTCTTCTCTCAGCTTCCTTATGAGTTCCACTCTGTAGGTGTCTTAAGACCTTGGGTTTCTTATCATTGCTCTTTTCTGTAAACCCACTCTACTCACATAAACCCCACATCCTACACATCCTAAATACTCTTGTGTTTCAACAAAGCAGACATGATCTATTCAAAATGGTTCAACACAAACAAACAAACAAAACCCTCCCTCAGTCTTGCTAATATTGACATCTCCCAGGCCATAACTTGAGAAATCTCACTGGGAAATGTCTAAAGCATGGGGAGGGGGGAGAGGGGGAAAGAAGCTGCACTGAATCAGGAGGGTTAAGAGAGCAAAAAATGCTAAAAGTTCATGACCACAACTTTTTAGTTTGCTTCCATGTTTTCCCTCTTATTATATCTTCATTATTTCATGTATTTATCATTTCTGTAATAGTTCAATAATTAATGTGTCAAGCATTATGCTAGAAATTCTACATTTTTAATGACTAAAGTGGTTGGCAAAATCATCAATACTTCCGGATCAAACCCACCTGTTTATTTTCTTCAAGAAAGAGGAGGCAATCTGCTTCCATAATATTTACAGCCTCAAAACCCCTGTAGAACAGTTCCACACTGTCTTGCAGAGTTTCTGTAAATCAGAATCTACTCAAAGGTGGTTTGTCCTAATCCTTGCAGAAGATAGGTTCTATTGTTAATTCCATTGTACAGATTAGGAAATTAGGGACTAGGAAGCTTTATAACTTGCCTATAGTTACCAGCCATTAAGAGCTCCAGGAAGATCAGAATTCATAACTCATACTCTTAACTACTCATTCTTTGATATCACTTTCAGGAACTCTTAGTCTAGATCATATATTATTTTGTATTACCAGGCTGCTGGCAGTATTTTCTCATATATAATAGTTTCTCCTTTGATGCTAGGATTTTGAAGCTCCATCTCTTTGAGCAGGTGGCCAGGAGAGACCAGTCCTTGGAGAAGGACATCATGCTTGGAAGAGTAAAGAGTAAAGGGACAGCATAGGAGAGGAAGACCTCAGATAAGATGGATTGATATAGTAACTGAAGGAATGGGGGTTGGTGTGTCGGAATTAGTGAGACTGGCTCAGGACAAAGCAGGGTTCAGAACTGCTATACAGAGGGTCACTATGAGTTGCAGATGCTTCAGTGGTACATAACAACAACAATATGCTTGAAAATTATTTGTAGATGTAAACTTGTTTGCAAATTGTTCTTTGAAGGTGTAACTAGCTAGACTATCATTAGATCATACTGGAGCACAGTGAGTCAAACCCAGACATAACTAATGTCTTTTATAAAGGAGAAGATAAGCAGAAGCCAAGAGAGGAAAGATGCTATATGATAATCCAACTAAATATCAAAGAACACTCAGAGGGGAAAGTCATTAAAGAGTTTCTTTTTCAGGGACCTTGTTGTGTTGTTTTGTGCTGTCTAGTTGCCTGCAACTCATAGCGACCTATGTACGACAGCCCTAAACCCTGCTCTATCCCTTGCCAATCTTATTGTCTCCAACACACTTATTTCCATTACCCCAGTGACTAATTCAATCACATGAATCTATCTCATCGAGAGTATTCCTCTCCTGTGCTGTCCCTTCATTCTCCCAAGCATGATGTTCCTCTCCAAGGACCGATCCTGCCTTGCAACATGTCCAAAGTATGTCAGACGAAGCTTCAGAATCCTCACCTCCAAAGAGCATCCTAGCTACACACTCTCCAGGATGAACTTGTTTGTTCTCCTAGCAGTCCACGGTATATTCAATTCTCCAGCACCACAGCTCAAAGGCATCAATTCTCCTTCTATCATCCTTGGTCATTGTCCAGCTCTCTGATGCATAGCAAGGTATTGCAAAGACCATGGCCTGTATCAGACTCACCTTTGTCTCTAGACCGACATCATTGTCCTTTGGTACTTTGAAGAGGTCTCTGACAACAGACTTCCCCAATGCAATTCTTCTTTTAATTTCCTGGCTGCTAGTACCAAGAGTGTTGATTGTAGAGTCAAACAAACTGAAGCTGTCAACAGTCTCAATCTCTTCACCATCTATCATGATGCTGCCAATCAGCCCAGCGGTGAGGATTTTTGTTTTCTTGATGTTGATCTTCAATCCATATTGAAGGCTACAGTCCTTGACCTTCTGCATCAAGCACTTCAGGTCCTCCTCAGTTTTAGCAAGCAGAGTTGTGTCGTCTACATAACACAGATTATTAATGAGTCTATCTCCAATGTTGATGCCACACTTCTCCTCATAGAGCCAGGTCTCCCAGATAATCTGTTCTGAATATAGATTGAAAAGAAGATAGGAAATATCCTTGATGTACACATTTCCCAATTTTGAACCATGCAGTGTTTATTTGCTCTGTTATGATGACTGCCTCCTTGTCCAAGTATAGGTTTCACATAAGCACAATCAAGTGTTCTGGGATTCCCATTTTTCTCAGAGTCAGCACAGTTTGTTGTGATCCACACAGTCAAATGCCTTTGCATAATCAATGAAACACAGATAGACATTCCTCTGGTACTCTCTGCTTTCAACCAAGATCCATCTGACATTAGCTACAATATCCTTTGTACCATGACCTCTTCTAAATCCAGCCTGCACTTCAGGCAGTTCTCTGTTGATGTGCTGTTCCAGTCCTTTTTGGATAAACCTCAGCAGAATCATGCTTTTCTGTGATATCAATGATACCCTTTGATAATTTTCACACTGTGTTGGATCACCTTTCTTTGGAATGGGAACAGATCTAGATCTCTTCCAGTCAGTAGGCCAGGTAGTTGTCCTCCAGGTTTCTTGGCATTACTTGGTGAGCATATCCAGGGCAGCGTCTGTGTCTTGAAATATGTCAATCGGTATGTCATCAATTCCTGGGGCCTCGTTTTTTGCCAATTCTTTCAGAGCAGCTTGAACTTCTTCCTTCATCACCAAAGGCTCCTGCTAATATGTTGTTTCATGAAATTCTTCTGTATCCATCAATTCCTTGTGGTATAAGGACTCTGTATACTCTTTCCATCTTCTTTTAATGCTTCCTGGATTATTTAATACTTGAGGTTTGAATCTGTTCTTCAGTTTCTTCAGTTTGAGAAATTGTTGCAGACTGAGGGTAAAATATATTAATAAGTATTAATAACGAGACAGAACACCAAGAATGTAGGAGAAAACAGGTAAAGTAGAAGGTGAACAGTTCTCAAACAACTGAAAGCTCCCACCAAAGTTTCCCTGTGTCTTTACTGAAAATTGTCAGGGAGCAAATCACAAAGAGAATTCAATGCAAATGAAGCTAAGCTCTTTCTATTGGAAACCTTATGCTTGGCTCAGGAGAGAGGGGTTAGTATAAACAATACAAGAGTCCTACGAAAGCTTAAAGATTGTCTTAGTGTCTACCCCTGTAAACATTTAAGGATTGCCTTAGTGCTTCAGGGTGAATTCCAGCTTGTATCAGCCTCTCTCATAACCTGAAGTAGCATTCAGTTTATTATAGATATTTAGTATGAAATTTGGCTTCCCATAAGAAATGCTGAGTGAGTTCAGCCCTTTTGATTTTCTGACTCCAGCTACTTGCACATTTCATTGTAATACTTTACTTTGTCTTCCCACACTTCCCTCTGGAACCTCCTGTTCAACTCCTTAATATTTTTATTTCTTCCAAAGATGAGGAAATAGAAGATTTCTACATAGTTTTGCAGTCAGAGAATGATTAAACATGCAATCAAGATGCATTAATAATAATGGGTGACTAGAATGCAAAAGGCCAAAATAGAGAAGGATTAGAAGTTGAAAGTGTGGACTTGGTGAAAGAAATGAAGCTGGAGATAGAATGATAGAATTTTGCACAGTGACTTATTCATTGCAAACACATTTTACAAGAAACACAAGCTACACAGGGATTTCACCTGATGGTATGCATAGGAACAGATCAATTACAACTCGAAAGAACCACTGAAGAAGCTCAGTATGAGCTGTGAAAACTAGGTCAGGTGCTGATTGTGGAAAAGACCACCAACTACTCATATGCACATTCAAGCTGAAGCTGAGGGAAATTAAGTCCACAGGAACCAAATTTTACTTTTAATCTATCCCATATGAATTTTCAAACCATCTCAGGAACAGGTTTGAGGCCTTGGACATTAATAAGTGAAGACCGGATGAGCTGTGAGAGAGTATAAGAATATCATCCAGGAAGAATGCAAAAGGTCTTTACAAAGACAGAGGAGAAAGAAAAGACCAAGATGAATGGCAGAAGAAATTCTAAATATTGCACTGGATCTCCAAGAAGCCAAAGCAAAGGGAAGAAATCAAGATATTAAGGAGTTGAACAGGGACCATAGAAGGAATAAAGAGAACGAATACCTTGATTTAGATTTGCAACTCCTAAGATGATAAAATAGCATACTCTGTTCTTACAAAGCACTCAATCTGTGGTAGTGTTTAGAACAGCCAGAAGAAACTAATACGACTATCCAAAAATGAGCTGAAATCTATCTACCCATTTTCAAGTATAGATATCGTAAGAAAAATATTCTTTTTCACTTCAAAGTTTATTTTCTCCATGCCTAGCCCACAAAAGACACCTACCTACAAGAGAAAAGCGTTAGACCTGTTTATTGGATTCCTAACTCTCCCACCTAGGAATTAACATCTTGGGGATTTGGCAAGTGGTATAAATCACCCGTATTGCCTCTTTTTCTTTATTCTCATTAACATGTTGGAAAATATTTCAAGCTTATCATTTTAGAGAGAAGGAAACTAAAGCTTTCATAAGTTTGCACACTGCTGAACTGAACTTTCGACTTGACTTGATTATCAAGTTCTTGCTTTTCATTCTTGCAAATACTATGGGAATTTTTATGTGGACTAAACCTTAAACAGACAAGAAATAACACCAGAATCCTGTGTTTCCAAGTGGGTTCAGACTATGACCTGACCTTCCTTTCTTGAAAACATTATCAGAACAACCTCTTATTGCCTCTTTTTATGTTGTTGTTGTTGTTGTTGTTGATTGCCATTGAGTCAAGCATGACTCATAGCAATCCTCTGAACAAAAGGCCTGAAGCCTTTCTAAAACCATCATCATATATCAAAGTTCATAGAGTTTCCAGAGACATGTTGTTTAGGAAGTGGATGCTATTCATAGTTAAACTGAAAAACTCCACTATGGAGGTAAACAATTTCCCTTTGATTTTCAAATCCTGAATATTATGATGTCATGTAATCCTTAGGGAACTGGAGGAGAGCGTGAAATCAAGCCTAGTTCTTCCACCAAACAACTTTGAAAGAGTCTTTTACCTCTTTGGTCTTTTTCTTTTTTTTTTGTTTTTTTTTTCATTTTCTACTTTTATAAAATAAACATATTGAATTATATATATTTTATGCCCTCTGTGGGTTGACAGAGAAACCATAGGTGAGTTTTATTGTAGACAAGTATAACAGAAAGTAACAGAATTAGAGAATTAGGTAGAAATTATCTAAACCTGAGCCACAGAAAAAAAGACTGTGAGCTCTCAGTTGTAGTCTGAGAAATGGATTTGAGAATTTATTGACTGCTGGAGATATCAGCCCCATTGTACTATGGTCTGAAAGGTCAACAAAATGATGAGTATTATCCAAAAGGGTACTGTAAAAGAGAAAGCAGAATACATTTAGCATTTATCCCATGTGTTCCCTTCTGAAATGCAATCTTTTCAAGCTACTACACCTCTAGAAATAGACTGAGGAATCGGAGCACTCTAGAAGGGGAAACATGTTAATAATGTAGCATTAAAAAGTGATAATCATTGGAGGACAGTCTCAAAACAGATCATATTATACTTATGAAAAACTGCTGTCATTTGTAGCTCATATATTTAATAATATTTCTTAATTTAGTTATAAATACATACATCGACTTCTCAATTAGAGATTATCTCATTATCTGACAGTCTCTATTTACAACATAGTGAAAACATTGTTGTTTAACTGTTTTGACCACTAAAGACATATAACTGGCAGCAGCAAACACTGAATTACAAAGTGAGAGCAAGGTAGCTGCGATGATTAAGGTCATGTGTCAACTTGGCTGCGCCATGATTTTCAGTGGCTTGGCAGTGAAGTAAGGGTATAGTCAGTACCCATTTGGTGATCTGATGTGGTCATCTTCTATTTGTACACAACACTGATTTTTGCATAATGATCATGTCTCACAAACGACTTTGCCTTTGGATCCTATCATTGTCAATAAGAGAAGCTGTATTTAAAATCTCAAATTAAATAAAGTAAAACATTATTTTAGAAATAATCCCTTTTCAAATCCTCACATTTCATGAAACAATTATGCTCAAATTCTTCAGGGGCACCTTTAACATGAATACATTTTCATCATTCAAGTCACATTTTTAATCTTCTAACATACTTTTTCAAAGTATATTCTGCTCATTCTCATCTAAGTTATTTCAGATTCTGTCCTTTTAGATCCATTTATGATTCTTTACTGGAAATTGTATTGCAAATCTACTTACATACAACTTGGACACTAGATTGTTTTATCAGTCCTATAATAATCTTAGCACTCTAATTTATCTTACATTTTCTCACAATCACTTTTGTGCTCCATTGTAAATAGTTCAAAATTACATTGAACACTTGTAATTATAAGTTTAGGCCTCAGGAAACAGTAACTACATTACTAACATCTTTCCTTTCATTTTTTAAACAATATTGTCAAATGTGATATCTGAGCAACCCAAACTAACATTGATTGAAACAATGGAAGAGGACTATGGGGGGTGGGGGGAAGCATCTGCTTTGCCTTAGAAAGAACTTTGTTGCTTAGGGGGAAAAAATTGAAAGTACAAGGCATAATGTAAGAAATTATAGGATCTAAGATGAAGCCATTCTTTGTTTTAAAAGAGATAATTTTAGAAAAATAGTTCACTTTCTGTTATTACTTTGTATCAACTTGATCTCACTGTAATCCTCAGGATCCTGGCACACTGCATACATATTACCTCCTATCATGGGATTGGATATGAGCAACTGCTGGTGGATTGGAACCTTCGAGACATCGAGACATCGTTAACAGTGTGCATCACTAATGAGGATGGCAGTAAAGGACATCTTTCAGCATACAATGTAGCTTTTCAGCCATTCCTTGTTATCCA
Organism: Elephantulus edwardii; assembly: GCF_000299155.1. NCBI lineage: Eukaryota > Metazoa > Chordata > Mammalia > Macroscelidea > Macroscelididae > Elephantulus > Elephantulus edwardii. Next base: position 4,414,552 of record NW_006399807.1, read on the forward strand.
GTCTTGCTTTGGATATGTTGTCGTTAGGTGCCGTTGAGTTAAGGACAACTCATAGTGACCCTAATTACGACAGATTTGAACCCTGTGCCAACCTCCCAATCTCTGGCACACTTGAGCCATTGCTAAATTCACTGTGTCAATCCACCTGGTTGAGAGTCTTCGTCTCATTTTCCATCCCTCCACCTTTCCAAATACGACATCCTTCTCCGACGAATAGCCTCTCAGCAACTTGCCCAAAATATGTGCGATGGAGCTTTGCCAACCTTGCCTCCAAAGAGCACTCTAGCTGCACCTTCTCTAAACATATCTGTTTGTGCTTTTGGAAATCCATAGAATATTCAGCACTCTTCTCTAACATGATCTCTAACATGACAGTTCAAAGGTATCAGTTCTGCTTGTGAGGGTCTTCCTCTCCTTCACCAAACCTCCACCCTTTCCAGCACCATGTCTCTCTCCTAAGAATAGTCCTCCTAGCAGCATGTCCAAAGTATCTGAAGTGAAGCCTCATCATTCTTGCCTCTAAGCACACCGGTTGCACCCGCACCAGGACATATCTGCTGCTTTTTCTGGCTGTCCATGTTCAGTGCTTTCTTCCAACATTACAGCTCAAAGACATCAATTCTTCTTCTGTTATCCTTACTCATTGTCTAGCTCTCAGATCCATAGCAAGTGATTGGAAAGACTATCACCTGAATCAGACACACCTTACCAGTTTGTATTCTGAAGAGCAGGTTGTTTTGAATTAATTGAAAGTTGGGTATAAACTGTTAGAGCATTTTTTTAACAATCCAGTGTAAGCAGATTGGCCATTTTTATTTAGTTAACAATTAGCACTGGGCTGGAAGCCTCTTGTTTAAGTAATCAGGACCTGGTGGGAAGGCGTTTGTATTTAAAAGTCCATTATATACCAATGAAGGAGTTTTTCTTTTGCTTTTCAAGGAGAAGAGCGAACTGGGGGTGGGGGTGGGGTGGGCGGGGAGAAAAGAGCAACAATGAATGAATGGAAATCCAAAATCTTTGTAAATGTTCATTGAAATTAGTTTAAAAAAATAAAGTCAATTGGGTCTTGTTGTTTTTATTTAATTGAAACTCTTGGGCCAGTCATTAATTGTGTTTGGTCAGAACATTGTTTTAAGTGGTACAGCACTTGTCTATTATTTTGTTTTACTAAGATAACTTGGAGTTGTTGTGATATTGAAAGGTGTACCACTGGTGGTGTCAAATGCTATAAAGGTTACCCATGGTGGACAGGTTTGGGTGGAGCTCTCTAATTAAAAAAGACTAAGAAGCAGGATCGGCAATTCCTTTGAAGACCCTGTGAACACTAAAGGAATGAGGATGTGTTCTTGAGTTCTTTGAAATTTTCTTATTTTATTCCTTCTTCTTGTTGTTGTATTACCTTCTGGTTGTTGAGTCAGAACTGACCCACAGCTGATTCTCCAGTGCGTTTGCAGAAGCAGTAAATCACATGTGATAATATCATCTATCTTTCTCCCATGAAGTAGCTGGTGGATCACACCCACATATCTTTGGATTGGCAGCACAGTTCCTTTATGTTTAGTCTACCAAAGCTTCCTAAAAGTCTACCAACTACTATCAATCATTCCTTACATGATAGCAATGCCCTATGGTGATACCTATCACCTGTTTCTTTCCAATCTAGAAATTATCAATCTGTTGTTGCATTTATACTCTCATTTATAAATAATTTTTGATAGATTTCCATTAGTTTAGTTTGTCCTACATTGTAGCAGGTGGTATCAAACATATTCTCTATTTCTTTTATTGAAAAATTTTCATCTGTTATTATTTTCTAAAACTTTTTTCCTAGAATGTCCTTTTACACTATATTTCTGTACTTATTTCTTAGAAGTTGTATTTCATCTTATTTCTTAGCATATTAAAACTCATATTTTAAGGTTTTTCCCTTCAATTTTTGTTTCCTCTTTATGAGAAAGATAGAGAGAGAGAGAAAGAGAATACATAGGTAGATGATAGATAGATAGATAGATAGATAGATAGATAGATAGATAGATAGATAGATGATGTTGTTGTTATTAAGTGTTGTCAGTCATAGATGACTCGTAGCAACTGTATGAATAAAAGACCTGATCACTTGTATAACTTTCATAATTTCCCCAAGTTCATAGAGTTTCTGTAGGCAAGCTATTTCAGAAGTAGATGCCACTCCTGCTTCTAAGCTATTGATATAGTTGATATTCAGTGATGATTTAGATATATATAGATATATATATAAATTTCTCACATACCCCTCCCTCTTTTTTGTTCTCTTTCTTATTCTCTTTCTCTCTAGTTACTCTCTTTCATTTTGGAGAACTTTCCCAACTGCCTGACAATCTATAACTTTCATATTTAAGAATAATCATAGTTCTTTGTGCAGGGAGTCTTCTCTCAAGATTTCTCTGTAAAATGACTCATTCATAGGTGAAGTTGTTATTCATGGAAGTCAACAAGCATCAGTATCTAGACTTCCTTTCTACAGAAACAAATCTTCTACTCTACTGTGAAGTAAAGGTAGCTAGAAAGAAGAAACATAGTAGCGAATTCCAGCTCCTGGCATTCTAGGAACTAGGCATGGGGAGACAGTTGGAGTCTCACAGATTTCTATGAAGGATTTCACATAATCCCTTGTTCTAAAGCCCATATCTCAGCCCTCAGCTCCATTATATCCACTGCTGTCTATCTGTTCTATTATTTCTCAGTATAAACATTTGTTGTAGCAGGAGAGGAAAAAGGATGCCAATTAGCTACTTGGTTTCATGGGCAGAGCAGGATACCTGTGGATCCAACCACTCTGTACACAGATTTTTCAATTAATCTTCCTGCCTTGCTCTCTACATATATCTATGTTGAATACCTCGGGGGTTTTCAGAGTGAAGTGTTTTATTCCACACCAATATCCACAACTGTAGACATCCAGTTACACTTTTATCTTCTGAGAAAACTGACTTTCCTCTCTATACTGCCTTCTTTCAAAAATAAGTTTATTAGTGTTATCTCCTGTATTATATCTTCTTCTTATGGGTTAATATCATCTTTTGTTATTTTACTGATTTTTAGTTTTCATTTGTTTATGTAACCTTATGTGTAAAACTGTGTGCTTGATTGCTAACCTATGTAGTTGATGACTCATCAATAACCTGTGTTACATAGATGACACACCTTGCTTGCTAAAACTGAGGAGTGCCTGATGCATTTGCTGCAGAAAGTCAAGGACTGCAGCCTTCAATATGGATTGAAGCTCAACATCAAGAAAACACTGGACCAATTGGCAGCATCATGATAAACAGTGAAGAGATAGAGATTGTTAACAGCTTCAGCTTGCTTGGCTTTACAACCAGCAGCCAGGAAACCAAAAGACAAATTCATTGGGAAAATCTGTTGTCAAGGACTTCTCCAGAGTCCTGAAGAGCAACAATCTCAGTCTGGAGACTAAGGCGTGCCTGATATAGGCCATGGTCTTCACAATTATTTCCTATGAATCAGAAAGCTGGATGATGACTAAGGATGATAAAAGGAGAATTGATACCTTTGAGCTGTGGTGTTGGAGAAGAGTATTGAATATACCATGGACTACTAGGAGAACAAACAGGTTCATCCTAGAGTGGGTGAAATGAAGTTGCTCCATGGAGGTAAGGATTCTGAAGCTTCGTCTGACATACTTTGGACATGTTGTAAGAAGGGACCAAACTTTGGAGAGGGGAATCATGCTTAGAGAGTGGAGGGACAACACAAGAGAGGAAGATGCTCAACGAAATGGATTGACTCAGGGACTGAGGCAATGGTGGTGTAGGTGTGTCAGAGACAATATGTTGGCTCAGGATAGAGCAGAGCTCACAGCTGTTGTACGTAGGGTAACATGAGTCACAAGCAACTTGACGACATATAACAATAAGAAGTTTACATTAAATCTCTTCTGCCACAAGTTATGATCCAAAGCAAATGCTCAAATGCTATAATAATATTACCAGTGGCAGAAAGATAGAGAAATAAGAATGGAAAGAAAGAGTGAGGAATGGAGGAAGACTTGGTTTAGACTCAGGAAATGGCTTGGCTTAATAGACTATGATCCAAAAATGCAATATTAGGAAATGCTTACAGATTGTTAAAAATAAATCTCTAGTGTTAAAACAAAACACAACAATTAAAAGCTCTAGTGTTTCCAGCACCCACTCTTAAAAAATAAAAAAAAAAAAGCTGGCCCAAAACACCTCCTGGCAGACAGTGTGTGAGCACTGGCAGCCTCTCCAGTATAGTCTCCTACCCACCGGGCATTTTCCTGGAATAAAAGAATTTTAAGAGTGAGGGGGAAAGAAAAGATCCTGCTCACTCCCCTCTGTGCCCAGTAGGACATTTACTTAATTTTACTTACTGCTTTCCTGCCAGCATGGGGAAACTTGAGGGCCCTGCAACATCACCAGCGTTACACTGGACACAGAATTGGACATGTCTCCAAGTTGGTGACCTTTTGAAAGAGATGTGCTCCCTGGCTGCCAGCAGGCACCGCCAGGCTGTCTGAAGGGAGCCTTTGCTGGTTTCCTAGGTTTCTGGCAGACACACTTAAAGAAGGTTACATGTGGTTTGTGCTGAGATGGTAATAAATTAAATTATAGCTCCAGACTAGTTATCTGCCACATAATGGTAGCTTGTTCCATGCTCAGAAAAATCAGAGATTTAGTACTTTCTCAGTTGCCTTTGATTTTTTCCGAGTGGTTGTCCCGGAATTTTTAAAAGAACGTGTTCTGTTTCATCAGAAAATCTACTACCTTGTAAACACAGTTTTCTAATAGTTGAATAATGCTTCTTACCTTTGGCATGCCATTCACTTTTAAATTACAGTGCTAGGTGATAGCAGATAAAACTTCTTTCTTCTCAAGTGTCCTTGTCACCATTCAAGTTCATGTTCTCATTACTGCCAGTTTCCTGCAACAGCCTCCTATCTGGCCCCAGTTTTGGCCTTCGAGCTGATTCAAATCTTCCTCTAGCCGCCTTCAAGCTCCCACTTTCTTCATTACACAGCCCTGCCTGTCCGCTGACCTTTCTAGACTGTTGTAATAAAGAAAGAACTACACTTCAGAATAAACCATTTGCCTCCCCTCCTGAAGAATCCCATTCTCCTCTATATAATCCACACTGAACACAAACCCTAAGTCACTTTTGTGTATACCCAGAGCCTTCAGTGATACCTAACATAATAATTCAAAAGTATTAAACCCACTGTCAGGTTAATTTCCACTCATGGCAACCCTTTATCAGGTTTCAGGGCTATGCACCTTTGTGAGTGGGGTTTATCTTTCTTTCTTGGAGAACCTATGAATCCCTGAACTTTTGTTAGCAGCACAACACAGGACACACTATCTACTTGGACTCCTGGATGCGTATTTGTTGTTGCTAGGTGCCCTCAAGTCGACTTCAAGGATGACTCTTAGCAAACCTACAAACAGTAGGTCTTAACCCTGTCCTATCCTGTGCCCTCCTTATCATTTCTGATATACTTGAGACAATTGTTATAATCATTGTGTCAATTCATCTCAGTGAAACTCTTCCTTTCTTTCACTGACCTTCTATCTCTCCAAGCATAACATTTCTTTCAAAGGAATAGCAACTCCTAACAATTGCCCAAAATACGTGAAACAAAGCTTTGCCATCCTTACCTCTAAGGAGCACCCTGGCTACACTTTCTCCAAGAGATTTTTAGCAGTCCATGCATGGAACATGAGAAGCACAAATGTAGGGAAACTAGACATTGTTAAGAAAGAAAGGGAACACATAAATATTGACATATTAGGTATTAAGGAAATAAAATGGATTGGTATGGGACATTTTTAATAAAATAATCATATGATCTGCTATGCTGGAGATGAAACGGTGATAAAGAACAGGAATATTTTCATAGTCAAAAAGGTCGTTTCTGGATGCATCTTGAGATACAATATTGTGTGTGACAAGATAATATCCATACTCATACAAGGAAAACCTATTAATACTGCTATCATTCAGATTTATGCACCAACAACCAGAGCCAAAGAGGAGAAAATAGATGATTTTTACCAATTGTTGCAGTCAGAAAGAAATTGAACATGTAAACAAGATGCATTAATAATAATGGGTGACTGAAATGAGAAAGTTGGGAATGAGGAAGGATGAGTATTTGGAAAACATGGACTTGGTGATAGAAATGAGACTGAGGATAGAATGATAGAATTCTGTACAATCAGTGATTACAATCATAGCAAATACTTTTTATAAGAAACACAGGGTATACACATGGATTTCTCCAGATAGGATGTATAAGAGTAGATAGATTACATCTGTGATCTGTGGAAGGTATCATTGGAGAAGTTCAACATCCACAATGAAAACTAGGCCAGGTGCTGATTGTGAACAGACCATCAACTACTCACCTCAAACTTAAATTAGAGCTAAAGAAAATTAAATCATATCCACAGGAATCAAAATTTTACCTTGGGTCTATCTCCCCTGAATTTAAAAACCAACTCAGGAATGGGTTTGAGGCCTTGAACACTAATGAACGAAGACAACATGAGCTGTGGGAAGATATCAAGACATTACAAAGAAGGAAGAAGAAGAAAAGACCAAAATAGATGTCAGAAGAGACTCAGAACTCTAGTAGTCCTAATCCACAACATAAACAGTCTTCCAAGTATCCTGAAAAATCTACAACCAGGAGAAGGAAAAAAACAGATAAGTGGGAGCTTCTAAGAATCAAATCCCTATGCACATCCAAATACTTCTCCAACAGGGTTAAAAGGGAAGCCACAGACTGGGAAAAAAGTATTTGGTAATGACATGTCAGATAAGGGACTTATATCTAGAATTTATAAAAT
>NW_006399807.1:4422565-4453743 GCF_000299155.1 Elephantulus edwardii
AGAATTAAGGGTGCATAGTGGAGTGTATCTGGGGTGGTGGGAGGGGTGTGGGGGGATTGTATACCAAAGACAGAATTTTTCTTTTACTTTTTTAAAGAGAGGAGCAAACTGGGCGGGGGGAGGGCTGGGCAGGGAGAAAAGTGCAACAATGAATGAATGGAAATCCAAAAACTCTGTAAATGTTCATTAAAATTATTAAAATAAAAGAATAAAAAAAGAAGATACTCTGAATATTGCACTAGAGTGCCAAGAAGCCAAAGCAAAAGAACGAAGTCAAGAAGTTAAGGAGCTGAATAGATTTCAAAGGGCTGCTCAGAAAACAAGGCAAAGCATTATAAGGAAATGTGCAAGGAGCTGGAGTCATAAAATTAAAAGGCTGAACTCACTCAGTATTTCTTAAGCTGAAGGAACTGAAGAACAAATTTGAGCCACGAGTTGCAATGCTTAAGGGTGCTATGGGCAGAATATTGAATGATTCAGGAAGGATTAAAAGAAGATGGAAGGAGTATACAAAGACATTGTACCAAAAAGAACTGACTGGCACAGAAGAATTTCAAGAAATAACATGATCAAGAAACAGTGGTGATGAAGGAGGATGTGTTGGCTGATCTGAATGACTTGGCAAAAATAAAGCCCCAGGAATTGATGGAATAGCAATTGACATATTTCAACAAACAGATGCTGCCCTGCATGTGCTCACAAAGCTGTTACAGGAAATCTGGAAGACAACTACTTGACCAACTGACTGAACTCATATTTATTCCCATTACAAAACAAAGGTGGCCAAACAGAAAGTGAAAATCACTGAACAATATCACTAATATCACACTCCAGCAAAATCCTGCTGAAGATTATCCAGAAATGACTGGAACAGTACATTGACAGAGAACTACCAGAAATACAAGCTGAGTTTAGAAAAGGTTGTGGCACTGTAGACATTATTGCCAATGTCAGATGGATCTTAGCAGAAGGCAAAGAGTACCAGAGAAATGTCTATCTGTGTTTCATTGACTATGCAAAGGTATTTGACTGTGTGGATCACAGCAAATTGTAGCTAACATTGGAGAAAATGGGAATCTTAGAACACTTGATTGTGCTTATGTGAAACCTACACTTGCATCAGGAACAGAGCAGAGAAACAGTATGGTTCAAAATCAGAAAAGGAGTGTGTCAGGGATGTATCCTGTCTCCATATCGTTTTAATCTATATGCAGAACAGATCATTTAGGAAACAGGGCTTTATGAGGAGGAATATGGCATCAAAATTGGAGGTAGACTCATCAACAACCTATGTTGTGCAGATGGCATAACCTTGCTTGCTGAAACTGAAGAAAACTTGAAGCACTTTCTACAAAAGATCAAGGGTGGATTAAACCTTAACATCAAGAAGAAAAAATTCTCACTACTGGGCCAATTGGCAGCACCATGATTTATGGAGAAAAGATTGAGGTTCTTAACAATTACAGCTTCCTGAGCTCCGCAATCAACACTCTTAACACCAACAGTCAGGAAACAAAAGATGAATTGCACTGGAAAAATCTGCTGTCATGGACCTCTTCAAAGTGCTGAAAAGCAATGATGTAAGTCTAGAGACTAAGGTGTGCCTGATCCAGGCCATGGTCTTCACATTTACTTCCCATGTTTCAGAGAGTTGGACAATGACTAAGGATGACAGGAGAAAGTCAATGCCTTCAAATTGTAGTGCTGAAAAGAGTCTTGAACATACCACGGACTTCCAGGAAAACAAATAGGTCTGTCTTGTAGAAGGTGAAGCCAAGTTTCTCTTTGGAAGCTAGGATTTTGAGGCTTCATCTTAAATACGTTTAGGCATGTGGCCAGGAGAGATTAATCCTTTGAGAAGGACATCATAATTGAAAGGGTGGAGGGAAAGCACAGGAGAGGAAGACCCTGGATGCGATGGATTGATACGAGTGGGGCAATGGGGGTAGGTGTGTCAGAATTAGTGAGACTGGCTAAAGACAGGGTGGAGATCAAAGCTACTCTATATACGGTTGCTATGAATTGCAGGCAACTCAATGGTACATAACAAGAACAAACAATGGATATTTGACTCAGCAGCATCAAACAAAAACATGAGATATTCAATTCTCTTCTTCAGCATCACTACTCAAAGACATCACTTCTTCTGTCTGTCTTGTTCATTGTCTAGCTCTAAAATGCATAGAAAGTGACTGAAAAGATTATGGCAATAATCAGGCACTCCTTAATATTTAAGCTGGTATCATTGCTTTACAGGACTTTAGAGAGGTCTTTGACTACAGAGTTTCTCAATGGAATACATCTTTTTATTTCTTTGCTGCTTTTATCAAAGACTGCAGCCTTCAATATGGATTAAAGTCAGACAACAGTCTCATAAAAGTTCAGAGAATACTCCTGGGCCTCCAGAAGAAAAACATTGATAACTCAATTATAAAATGGGCAAAAGATATGGAAAGACTTTTCTCAGAGGAAGACATTCAGGTGGTCAACAGACACATGAAGAAATGCTGAAAATCACTGAAAATAAGAGAAATGCAAATCAAAACCACAGTAAGATAACATCTTTGCAGTGGCAAAGTTTAGTAGATAGCAAACAAGGAATGGAGAGGATGTGGAGACATGAGAACTCTCATACACTGTTAGTGGGATTGTGAAATGCTCCAACTACTCTAGTAGTTTGGTTTTTCCTAAAAATAGTTGAACATAGAAACATCTTATGACCCAGTTATTCCACTACGAGGAATAAAGTGCAAGGAAATTAGAACTGAGGTACAAGTGGAGATTTGTACACCAGTGTTGATAGCAGAGTTATTCACTATAGCAAGAACATGGAAATAGCTCCAATGTCCAAACAGAATCAAATGGATTGAGAAATTGTGGTACATTCACAAAATGGAATACTATGCAGTACTCATGAGCAACAAATTTGAAAAATAGTATGTAAGTTTAGAGAGACTGGAGAGCATTATCCTGAGTGAATGAATGCAGTCTCACAAGGACAGATATTGCATAAGACCATTATTGTAAAAATAAGATAACTAGTAAAACATACACAAGAACTCAAGGGGGAGTGGGAGAGTAGAGGGGTGAGGATAGGTTCCGGTGAAAACAACAGGACTGCACAGTTTGGTGACTGGAGGGAGAAGGCGAAACAAATGGGAAGGATCTGAGTAAAAAGACAATAATGATATGCAAGGTCCAATGGTGATTAACTGTATAAAACATAATGAATTAATTCAAACTTTGTAGATAATCAGTATAAAATTTAAAAATTTGAGGGTAAAAAATCCCACATAATTCAAGAGAACAATTATATGAAACACAATATGAATGAAAAATAGTGTGAAACATAATGTATATAAACTTTGTAAGCAAACCAATAAAAAAAATAATGTAACATAGACTTTATATGACTGTATGAAAAACAATGTAAGCGAAATATTGTATAAAATACCTTGCATATGAATGAAACATAATGTAAGGGAATTATATAAAAACCAATTTTAAAAGGTGCACAGCTACCAAAAAAAAGAAGAAAAGCAAAATTCCTCACTACCAGGCTAATAGCATCGTGATAGATGGATAAAGATTGAAATTATCAATTACTTCACCTTAATTAGAGGCACACAATAAATACCCTTGGTGCTAGCAGTCAAGAAATGACTCATAGTAAGTACTCAGAAATGGCTGGAACAGTATAACGATAGGGATCTGCTAGAAGTTCAAGTAGAATTTGAAAAAGGCTGTGGTCTCAGGGACATAATTGCTGATGTCAGATGGATCATGAATGAAAACAAAGAATGCTAGAAGAATGTCTATTTATGCTTTACTGACTAAGCAAAGGCTTTGACTGTGTGGCTCATAACAAGTTGTGGATGACGTTGAGAAGAATGGAAGTCCCAGAGCACGTAATTGTGCTCATCTGAACCAATACCTGGACCAGGAGGCTGTTGTGCAAACAAAGCAGGGGAGCATTGCATGGTTTAAAATTAAGAAGGAAGTGTGTCAGGGTTGCATTCTCTCTCCATATCTATTTACGGTGTATGCTGAGCAAATTCTTCGAGAAGCTGTACTCTATGGAGAGGGATGTACCATCAGGATTGGAAGGAGACTCATCAATAACCTGAATTATGCAGATGACATAACCTTGCTTACCGAAAGTGAGAAAGACTTGAAGCATTTGTTGCAGAAGATCAAGGAATTCAGCCTTTGGTATGGATTACATCTCAACGCCAAAAAATAAAAACAAAGATTCTTACCACTGGACCAATAGGCAACACCATGATAGATGTAGAAGAGATTGAAACTGTCAACAACTTCATCTTGTTTGGATCCACCATTAATACCCTTAGAACCAGTAGTCAAAAAATAGAGATGTATTGCACTGAGAAAATCTGCACTTAGAGATTTAGAGTTAAATCTGTCTCTCCAAATTATTGAGGAGTAAGGATGTCAATTTGAGTACTAAAGTGGGGCTGATTCAGGCCATAATCTTTCTACTTGTTACAATCACTTGCTAAAATCACTTGTTCTGCATCTGAGAGATGTTTTTGTTGTTGTTGTTGTTGTTGTTATGTGGCGTCGAGTCGTTTCCGACTCATAGCGACCCTATGCACAACAGCCCTAAACTCTGCTCTGTCCTGTGCCAATCGCACTGTCTCTGACACACCCATCCCGATTACCCCAGTCACTGAATCGATCCATCTCATAGAGGGTCTTCCCCTCCTGCGCCGTCCCTCCACCCTCCCAAGCATGATGTACCTCTCCAAGGACCCGTCCCTCCTGGCAACATGTCCAAAGTATGTCAGACGAAGCCCCAGAATCCTTGCTTCCAAGGAGCAGCTTGGTTTAATCCTCTCCAAGATAAATCTGTTTGTTTTTCTGGCTGAAAAAGGATGACAGAAGAAGGATGGATGTCTTTGGGCTGTGGTGTTGGAGAAGAGCACTGAACAGCCCATGGACAACCACACAAACAAATATTCCTTGGAGAGGGTGCAGCTGGAGTGCTCTTTGTAGGCAAGAATGATGAGGGTTTTGCCTCACATATTTCAGGAATGTTGCTAGGAGGAGCTATTCCTTGGAGAAGGACATGATGCTGGGAAGGGTGGAAGATCAGCGAAGGAGAAGACCCTCAACCAGGTAGACTTATGCAGTGATTGCTGCAATGGGTTCTTGCGTGTCAGGAAGTGTGAGGATGACACAGGATAGGTCAGGGTTCAGATCTTTTGTTCATAGCATTGCTATCAGTCGTACTTAAATCAAAAGCATCTAACAACAACCACATGTACTCAGTGTTCTTTAAATGATCTGTTTCTTTACAAAAGCCATGGTCAGTGATAATGCCAAAAGAAAGATGGTAAAATGATAGACTACATGATTTAACATAGTTGTGAAAACTTGATATGACTAGCTGATTTTAGGAAAAGTCAAAGGGAAGTGGGCCTTGAGATCAAAGAGTGAAATGGTTTTTTGTGCTGCCAAATAGATTCTGACTCATGCTGACTCTATAAGACAGAGTAGAACTGCCCCATCCAGGTTCCTAGGCTATAGTATTTACAGGAAAAGATGGTTAAGACTTTTCTCCCACAGAACCGCTGGTTTGGTTGGAAGCTCTGGGTTTTTTGTTTGTATTCGAACACTAAATCATTCAACCAGTGAAGCATTAAACCAGGGCTCCTAAATAAATAGAACAGGAGACCAAAGCTATTGTTACCCAGTCTATTCTGATTCATAGCAACCCTATAAGGCATAGTAAAAATGTCCCATCAGGTCTCTAGAGGTAGAATCTGTACAGAGAGAGACTTCCACATCTTCCTCCTATAGGAAAGCTGGAAGATTTGAACAACTGAGTTTTAGCAGCCCCACATTTAACACACTGTCATCAGGGTTCCTGGAGATAAATGTGTTGTTGTTGTTGACATGTATACTGTACAGCTGGAGCCTATCAACTCATAGCTGACCCTCCAGCAGGTTTTCAGAGACTCTGCATCATCTGGGAGGAGACTGCCTATCTTTCTCCCACAGAATTCAAAAGACCTGTATCTGGGTTGGCTGCACAAATCTACTCACTAGGCCCTCAGAGCTTCTATAACTCCGTATGTTGTTGTTGAGTACTGTCAAGTTGGAAGTGGCCCATTGCTGACCGTCCAGTGGGTTTTCAGAGGATATTAATCACACAGGAGATTGCCCATCTTTCTCTTGAGGAGCTGCTGGTGGATTCAAACTGTGTGCCTACAGGAGTGCAGTACAGTTTCTTCGCACTAGGCCATCAGAGCTCCCTGAAAGTGAATATAGTGGATATGAAATGAGAAAACAGTTTAAACTGATGAATGGAGATAGTGTATCAGAGCACAGGAGTTAGAGGTGCAACAGGATAGTGTAAGGACCGAGGTATGACCACAGATGGGGCCTGGAAATAGGACCAAAGGTCCAACAATTGTAAGCCATCAAAACTGCAAGACGATATTGCAGCAGTCTTGGAGGAAACCCACGCTTTGTAAAGCAGCGGCTGATATTGCTAGATAGCACATGACTTGATAAAAAGGAAGACTTTTACATGAAGGTGAAGGAGTGATGATTTTTCTCTCCTCCATGACAAATGGGAACTTAAACTGGTTATAAGCAGGCAAGATTTATATACATCATAAAAACTGGTTGCTGCAAAGTCTATTCAGACTCTTAGTGACCCCCACGTGTGTCAGAGAAAAACTGTGCTTAAAACCATTTTCTATGGCTGATTTCTTTTAAATGAGAACACCAGGCCTTTCCTTCTAGGTGTCTTTCTGTCAGCAACCATGCGAGCTAGCAATCTGTCCTGTCTATGGACTCCACTCTAAACACAAAGTGCTTAGTGCATATTGTCATGCATATTGTCATGCATCAGCACACTTGTTTCAAACTACTTGAAGAGACACAGAACAAAGCATTAAATACACTGAGAATTGTTAGACACATTTGTAGGGAAGAGTACATTAAAGTGCACATGTGATCTGCAATTTTCTGTCCACTTCTTGTTATCTGTTAATTCAGACTGTATACAAATACAGGTTTGTGGAAAATAAGCCTATATGTTAGCAGAGTTACGCATGTGCTTTAATAGTTTCATTTTAGGGGCATGAAAGACTTAAGGCCTGTCCCTTGGCAGTCTAATATTATTTAAAACAGCCCAGCTGTGGATTCAGAAAGTCATAGCAATGTAATTTTTTTAAAAGAATGAGTAATTTTAGCCTCTGAGAAAAGTGCATAGAGAAAGATGATGACAGCATATGGAGAAGGTAAAAAACAAACAAACACATAAACCAACCTCAAAACACCTGGACCATTTCGTAGTTAAATGGGTAATAAAGAGATTAGCTGAGATGGGGGAGAGAGTGTAGCAGGTAGTAGGCAGAAGATTTCAAAGATAAACTTCATTTATTCCTCATAAAACCACTACTACTTCTGCTGCTTGTTTCTGTCCTCAGATTTTCAAAACAAGCATCCATAAGAACCTCTGGAACCACAGCAACATATCAAACAAAAGAAAATGAATGTGAACAAGGTCTTTGCTGCAAACTTTGAAATAGAACTCAATTTCAAAATTTGGCATTGTAAGGTTAATTATAAATATTCAATTTATTGAAAGAGCAAAGAGGTAAGTAGAAAAGAGAGGAAGAAGTTCGAGCTGCACTAGGGCTCCTGGAAGTGATGGGATACCAATGGGTATGTTTCAAATGAACGATGCAGCCCTGCACATGCTCACCAGTCTACACCAGGAAATCTAAAGGACAGCGGTCTGGCTGACTGGCTTACTGGAAGAGATCAATGTTTATTTCTATCCCCAAGAAAGGTAATCCAAAATAATGTGAAAATTATCAAATAATACCATTGATATCTCATGCAAGCAAAATACTATTGAAGATTATTAAAAATGACTAAAACAGTATGTGGAAAAGGAACTGTCAGATGTTAAAGCAGGATTAAAAAGAAGAGCTGTGGTGCCACTGCTGATGCCAGATTGATCGTGGCTGAAAGCAAAGAAAACTAGAAGAATGGCTATTTGCTGATTATGCAAAGGCATTTGACTAAGTGGATCACACAAATTAGGACTAACATTGAAAAGAATGAGAATCCTTGAATACTTAACTGTACTCATGTGTCTTAGGCGACTTGATGTCACATGACCACAACAAATTGTGTGAAATCTATACCTAGATCAAGAGGCTATTATGCAGACAGAACAAAGGAACAATGCATGGTTTAAAATCGGGAAAGGTGTGTGCCAGAGTTGTATCCTTTCATCATACCTATTTAATCTATGTGGTGAAAAAATTGTTTGGAAAACTGGACTCTGTGTAGAAGAATGTGGCATTAAGATTGGAGAAAGATTATCAATAATCTGCCTTATGTGGATGACACACTTTGCCAGCTGAAAGTGAGGAGGACTTGAAGCACTAGCTGCAGGAAATTGAACCCTGTGGCCTTCAATATGAATTCCATTTCAATGTCAGGAAAACAAAAATCTTTGCCACTGGACCAATAGGCAACATCATGATAGAGAAATAATTGAGACTGCCAATGACTTCGAATAACTTGGATCTACAGCCACTTGTTCCCAACAGTCAGGAGATAAGAGACATGCTGCCCTGGGAAAATCTATAGTCAGGCACCTCTCCAAGTTTCTTAGGAGCAATGATGTCAGTTTGAGGATTAAAGTGTGCCTGATTCAGACCATGGTCTTTTCAGTTACTTGCTATGCATCTGAAAGGTACACAATTACTAAGGAAGGCAGAACTGAAGTCTTTGAATTGTGATATTGGAGAAGAGTGCTGAAGATCCCACAGACTGCCAAAAGAACAAACACATGTCTTGGAGAAGGTGCAGCCAGGGTGCTCCTTGGACGAGGAAGAGCCTCAAACAGTTGGATTGACACAATGACTGTAGTAATGGACTTGAGTGTCAGAAATTGTGAGGATGTCACAGGATAGCAGAGATCTCAGATCTGTTTTTCATAGGATTGTTACACATCATATTTGACTCAACAGTCCTTAGCAATAACAAATACTTTTCTGGGAATTATAACTTACGTGTCCCTTCTTCCCATCTGTTTTGATTTTTGTTCTCAGTCTCCCCCATGAATAATAATCTGTCTCATTCTGCTTCTGTCTCTCTATCTTTTTCTCTCACTCTGCACTCAGTAAAGTCTGTTGTCAGAGACCTCTCCAAAGTGATAAAGAGTGGCCCTGTCAGTTTGAACACTAAGGTGCACATTACTTCCTATGCATTTGAAAATTGGACAGTCAGTGATGATGTCAGAAGAATAATTGACAGCTTTAAATTTTTGTTTTGGAAAAGAGTACTAAATATCCTTTGAACTGCCAAGAGAAAAAATAGGTCTGTCTTGGAGGAATTCATCCATCTCATCCAGAGTCTTTCTATCTTTACTGTCTCTCCACCTCCAAGCATGATTTTCTTCTCTAAGGACTGATCCCTCCTGACAACATCACCAAAGTGTGTCAAATGGTACTTCAAAATACTTGACTCCAAGGAGAAACTTGATTTCACCCTCTTCAAGACAGACTTGTTTGTTCTGTTAGCACTCCATGGTGTATTCAATACTTTTCTCCAGCACCTCAAAGGAATCAATCCTCCTTCTATCATCCCTAGTCATTGTCCAGCTTTCTGATGCATAGCAAGTAATCACAAAGACCATGACCTGTATCAGGTGCACCTTAGTCTCTAGACTGACATCATTACTCTTCAGTACTCTGGAGAGGTCCATGACAGCAGATTTTCCAAATGCAGTTTGTATTTTGATTTCCTGTCTGCTGTCAGCAAGAGTGTTGATTGTGGATCTGAGCAAGCCGAAGCTATTAACACTCTCGATCTCTGTCTATCACGATGCTGCCAATTGGCCCAGTGGTAAGAATATTTATTTTCTTGATGTTAAGCTTAAATATTGAATTTACTATGGACAATAAAGATTGGGAATCAGGAGTGGCATCCACTTCCTAAACAACATGCCTCTGGAAACTTTATGAACTTTGAGAAACAGCGATAGTTATAGAAAGGCTTCAGGTCTTTTGTTCATAGGATCAGTATGAGTCATGCTTACCTTGATGGCAATCAACAACAACAACATTAAAGACTGAGACTTAGGGGTGAACTCTAAAACCAAAATGATCATAAGAGACAAAATGAGCAGAAACTTAGATGGCCTAGCCTATAGCATAAATAGTCTTGTAAATATAGCCAGAAGTGCACAATAAGGAGAGGATAAAGTAGATGAATGGGACCTTCTAAAAGTCAAGACTGTGTGTATCAAAAACCTTTTCCAAAAGAATGAAAATAAAGCCTATATAATGGGGGGCAGGGGCAGGGAAATAAAAACTTTTGACAGTGATATCTCAGATAAGGGCCTCAGAACAAAAGTTTACAGAATAACTACAGGGAATAGACAAGAAAAAGACTGATAACCAGATAACAAAGTGGACAAAGACATAAAAAGGCTTTTCACAGAGGAAAACATTCAGAGACCCAACAGACACTTGAAAAACTGCTCAAACTTACTGGCAATCAGAGAGATGAAAATCAAAACAACAGTGAGATACTATTTTACTCCAATACAGCAACAACGTTTAACAGAACAACGAGTAATAAGTATTGGAAAGAATGGAACTCTCATGCACTACTGATAGGATTGTAAAATGGTACAACCACTCTGGAAGTCAGTCTGATGCTTCCTCAAGATGCTAAATATAGAAATCCCATATGACCCAGCTATTTCACTTCTAGGAGCGTACTCCAAGGAAATTAGAACTGAGACATACAGCATACATCTATGTTTATAGTAGTGTTACACAGGTAAAAATAAACAAAACAAAAACCAAACACCTCCTTAAAACAGGCCAAATGCCCATCAACTAATGAATGGATCAAGGAATTGTGGTACATTCATACCTGAAATACAATGCAACACAGCACTTAACAACAACAACAACTTAGAACTCAGTTGGCCTAGTGGACAGAAAGTGATGCTACCAAGTCAATGATGGGTGATTTTAATCTGCATCACTCAGGCCTGGTTTTAATTGTTTTGGTCAAACATTCTTCTAGGTGGTATAGCACTGGTCTGTCCATATGCTGTACTGAGGTAACTCATGGTTACTGTGATGCTGAACACTGTGACACTGATATATCAAATGAAATAATAGTTACCCATGGTGGACAGTGTTTGGTGGAGCTCCCTAATTAAAACAAGGTTGGAAGCAGGAATGGCATCCACTTCTGAAATAACTTGTCTCCAGAAACCCTATGAACTTGGAGAAACGATGAAAGTTATACAAGTGTTCAGGTCTTTCTTTCATAGGGTTGCAACTCAACAGCACTTAACAACAACAACAACAACAACAACAACAACTATATAACATGGGAAAGTCTAGAGAGCATTATGCTAAGTGGACTAACTCAGTCTAATAAAGAAAAATGCTACATAAAAGCATAATTGTAAAAAAAAAATGGAAGGATAACTTGTTAGATATGTGTGAATGTCCAAACCAGGAGGATGAGCGGGGTGGAGAAAGACAAGGGTGAAGATCACTGAGACAGCAGAGTTTAGTGGGCAGATTAGGGGAGTGAAGGAATAGTAAAGATTCAGTGGAGACTGGAAGAGACAGGAAAGCTAATAGGCATAGATCAATAGCGATTGATTGTATGAAATACAGTGTGAATGAATGATGGCATGAGGCACCATGTGAATGTAGGATTGTGTATAGACCAGTGGGTACGAATGAAACACAATGTAAATAAGTTGTATGCAAACCAACAAAAATAGTAAAACAAAAAAAAATACAAAAGAAAAATCTTCGACAGGTGCCAATAACTTTCTATACATTTTCAGATAGCAATTATTTTTAGCCTTGAAAGTCATGTGATTCTTGCTCAGCTCCACCATTGTAGTAAAGCTGTCAATGGCAATACAAAAATAAGCAAAAGTGATTGTTTCAATAAAAGTTTTTTTTACCAAAATTAGGGGTGACTTTGATGACTCAGAACTAATCTGTGGACTACATCTTCCTGATTACTGTTGTCCTTAAACACAGACGTATGAAGACACTTTTTGTGCATTTACCTACATCCCATGTACACATAATGCACTGCAGAGAGCAGTGACAATAAAGAAGACTATTTTGTTTTGTTTTGCAAATTATATCGCAGCTATCTTTCTACCACTCAGCAAAATTGTCAGATCCTAGCATTGTTGAGGCAAAAATTTCTTT
Source organism: Elephantulus edwardii (assembly GCF_000299155.1). Classification (NCBI taxonomy): domain Eukaryota; kingdom Metazoa; phylum Chordata; class Mammalia; order Macroscelidea; family Macroscelididae; genus Elephantulus; species Elephantulus edwardii. The sequence continues at coordinate 4,434,823 of NW_006399807.1, forward strand.
TTAAATTCAATGTCATCGCTTAAATTTATAGAGAAGCAATTCTATTATAAGGTCACAAACTGCAGCCTTAACTCTGATCTACTATCACATAAATCCATGCCAGTAATCACAAGGGAAACTTGCTGGATCAATTCATGTTTACCACTATTGTTGGGAAGTTCGTAAATGCATGTAAGGTTGAGAGAAAACTGAAAGCCACATCTCTGTAGCTGAAAATTAGTCCACAGTTTAAAAAAATATTACTTTGAGATGATAAGTGTTTATCTATTCTATTTATTTTTTTATTTATCTATTCTACCTTTTCAACATGTATGCAGAGCAGATTATTCGAGAGGCTGGGCTCTATGAGGAGAATTGTGGCATCAGGATTGGTGGAAGATCTACTAACAATCTCCGTTATGCAGATGACACAGCCTTGCTTGCTGAAACTGAGGAGGACCTATGCACTTGCTGCGAAGGGTCAAGGACTGCAGCCTTCAGTATGGACTAAGGCTCAACGTCAAGGAGACAAAGATTCTCGCCACTGGACCAATTGGCAGGGTCAGGATGGATGACGAAGAGATTGAGAGTGTTCACAGCTTCAGTTTGCTCTGCTCCACAGTCAACACTCTTGGTACCAGCAGTCAGGAAATAAAAAAGCGTATCACGATGGGAAAGACTGCCGTTAGGGACCTCTCAAAGGTACTCAGGAGCAACAGTGTCTCTCTGGAGACTAAGGTGCGCCTGATACAGGTCATGGTATTTGCAATCACTTGTTATGCATCAGAGAGTTGGACAATGACTAGGGAGGACAGAAGGAGAGTGGATGCTTTTGAGCTGTGGTGCTGGAGAAGGGTACTGAATGTACCATGGACTGCCAGGAAAACAAACAGATTCATCTTGGAGAGGATTAAACCAAGCTGCTCCTTGGAGGCAAGGATTCTGGGGATTCATCTGACATACTTTGGACATGTTGCCAGGAGGGACGGGTCCTTGGAGAGGGACATCATGCTTGGGAGGGTGGAGGGACAGCGCAGGAGGGGAAGACCCTCTATGAGATGGATTGATTCGGTGACTGGGGTAATCGGGATGGGTGTGTCAGAGGCAGTGCGGTTGGCACAGGATAGAGCAGTGTTTAGAGCTCTTGTGCATAGGGTCGCTATGAGTCGGAAATGACTCGATGGCACATAACAACAACATTCTATTTATCTGTTCTATCTAGAAAGAGGGAATCTCTGGTGGCCTAGTTAGTAGGAAGTTGTGTTGTCAACCCAAAGGTGGGCTGTTGTACTCCAACAGCTTCTACTCAAGAGTGAGATAGATGATCTCCTCCCAAGCAATTTGCAGAATCTGAAATTCTATTGGAGGTCTTGGTTATGAGTCTCATCCTTTTGCTGCTGTTGTTAGTTGCTATCAAGTCAAGTACTATTCATAGCAACCTCATAAACAACAGATCTGAACCCTTTTCTGTCCTGTGCCATGCTCATAATCTCTGACACGCTCCAGCCCATTGCTGCAGTCACTGTGTCACTCACCTGACAGAGGTCTTCTTATCCTTCACTGTCTACCCACTTCTCCAAGAATGATGTTCTCTCCAGGAAATAGCTTTCTTAGGAACGTGCACAAGTATGTGAGACAAAGCTCGCATACACCTGTAAGAATTGTGTTGGTTCTTTTGGCAGTCCATGGGATATCCAGTATTCTCCTTCAATGCCACAAATCAAAGGCATTGATTTTCCTTGATATCCTTATTTATTATCTACTCTCAGATGCGTAGCAAGTGATTGAGAAGATCATTCAAGGTGTGAATCAAGTGCACCTTAGTCCTCACATTAGTGGCATTGTTCCTCAGAAATTTGGAGACGTTCCTGACTACAAGTTTTCTCAGTGTAATAAATGTCTGATGTCCTGATGGAACCAAGTGTGTTTATTGTGAATCCAAGGAAAATGTGTCAGTCTTTTCCCCATATATTGTAATGTTATCTATAAGTGAGAATTTTTCTTCTCTTGACATTGAAATGCACTCTATATTGAAGGTTGTCATATTTAAACTTCTGCAGCAAGTGCTTCAAGTCTTCCTCACTTTGAGTAAACAAGGTTGTGTCATTTATATGACTAAAATTATTGATCAGTCTTCCTCCAATCTTCCAATTAGAGTCTCCCTTCTTTAATAATTTGTTCAACATATATACTTATTAGCTATGGTGAAAGAATATCACCCTGATGTATGCTTTTCTTAATTTTAAACCAAGTAGTGTTCTTTTGCTACGTTCAACAACAATTTCTTGGTCTAGGTATAAGTTTCATGTGAGCACAGTTAAGTGTTCTGGGATTCCAACTTTTTTCATTGTTAGCCATAATTTGTTATAATCCACAAAGTCACATGCCTTTGCTTAGTCAGTAAAGCACAAATAGACATTCTTCTGGTATTCTATGCTTTCATCCAGAATCCATCCTGACAAAAGTAGTGATATTCCTGGTGCCATGACCTATTCTAAATCCATTTTCAACGTCTGGTAGTTCCCTGTCTATGTACTATTCTAGCCATTTTTAAATAATCTTCAACAGTATTTTGCTTGTATGTGATATTAATGATATTGTTTGATAATTTCCACACTCTATTGGATCACCTTTCTTGGGAATGGGAACAAATATTGATCACTTCTAGTCAGTTGACCAGGCAGCTATCCTCCAAATTTCCAGGCATAGTCTGGTGAACACATCCAGGGCTGCATCTTTCATTTGAAATATGTCAATTGTTATTCCATCAATTCCTGGGGCCTTATTTCTTGTCAAATAACACAGCTTTAACTTCTTGCTCCTTACCATTGTATCTTGACCATATATTTCTTGAAATATTTCCTTGTCAAGCCAGTTCTTTCTGGTACAGTGATTTTTGTTTATTTCCTCCATCTTCTTTAAATACTTACTGGAATATCCAAGGTTTTTCCCATAGCAACTTTAAATATTACAACTCGAGGATTAAATTTGTTTTCTCGTTATTTCTGCTTGAAAAATGTAGAGCAAGACCTTCCCTTTATATTCTCCAATTCTAAGGCTCTGCATATTCTGTTATAATGGTCTACATTGTCTTCTAGAGCTTCTAGAGCTACACTTTGAAATCTTATGCTGAGATCTTTTATTTCAACGTCTCTTCCCTTTTATTTGGCATCTCAGTGCTCGAGTACAACTTTAAAGATCTCTTCTGTCATTCGTTCTTTTTTCTTCCTCCTCTATCTTTGTAATGTATTTTTATGTAATCTACCTAGACAACATCGCATTTTTAGCTTATTTAGAATTAATCTATACATTTACAAGTATATTATTATAAAATACTGATTTTTTTCCTCCCCAGTAATGTCTCTTTGAGCCACCTTTACACGTCATAATACCAAAAAGTATTTGTTGCTGTTGTTGTTAGATACTATCAAGTAGGACCCAACTCATAGCTGACCCTCCAACAGGTTTTCAGAGGCAGTAAACACCCAAGAGGAGATTGTCCATCTTTCTTTGATAGAGCAGCTGGTAAATTCAAACCAGGTGTGTTAGGTTTGGCAGTGCAGTTCCTTACCACTTGTCCACCAGAGCTCGCCAAAAGCATTTAATGGTTATTAAGTAATCTCTAATAATACTTATCATTAAGTGGCCCTGCTGACATGATACTAACTCCATATGACCACTGCAACTGCTTATTCATCCTGAGGTTCTCATTTCTATAACATCTACCACATTTCTTTCAGCCTCCTAGCCAAAAATCTTAACTATGTCCTGAAGCATACAGGAATAGGTTAGTGTTAGATCTTATTTGGGGACAGCCAAAATAATTCTCTACCGTAGAGATGCCAAAATTATTTGAGACAGTTCATTCAGTCCACGGTTGGTTATTATTTTATTTTAATCAGTGTTTTAGGCCTAATGCCAATTTTTTCCTTTCCTATACTGAACACTTATTGGGAGGCTGACACTGGATTTATTATATATTTTGTAAGATGTACCTTCTTTGATCTGTTGACATAAAGAGTTAAGGAGCCCTGGGAGTACAGATCTTAACATGTCAAGCAAGAACTGTCAAGACTGGTGGTTCAAATCTACTATATAATTTTGAGTGAGAAAAAGAATCTCTTCACATAAAGATTTATAGCCTTAGAAATCCAGTGAAGAGCTGATATAAATTGAAACCAACTTAGAGGCAATAAGCTTGAATTTAATTATTATTGAAATTTCAAATGAGCAAACCAAGGCTCAGAGAGGTTAAGTAACTTACCAGGGCTGACACAAGTCATTAGAGCCAAAATGTTAATTCACTAACATAGAATTCAGTGATTTAGCAGTTTTAAGCCTTGTTGAAGGACAAAGACTCATACAAAGCTAAGTAAAATTAAAAAAAAATGTGCTAAAAGTAAACTATTTATAAAAAGCGCCGTGGTTTTTTAAGAACTATGCTTTATAGGTAGATAAATAGATACAGAAATATACAAACGATTTTTTTAAAATTATTGCCCCAAGGTGTTGTCTACTGCACACTTAGATACTTAAAATGAGTATTAAAAAGTAACACAAAATGAAAAATGAGGAAGTGGCCCGGATGTAACCCAGGAAAAAAGATAACCCAGCAGATGAAAACATCATAGAAAGTCAGAGGCAGCCTAAGTCTTTCATGGCCTTTCAATTGGACTTCTAACAGCCCATTTACTGCTATGTTGTTGTTGTTAAGTGAGCAACTCATAGCGACCCTATGAATGAAAGACATGAACACTTGTATAACTTTCATCCTTTCTTTAACTTCCTAGGGTTTTGAAGGCAAGCTATTTCAGTAGTGGATGCTACTCCTGCTTCCAAGCTTGTTTTAATCAGGGAGCTGCACCAAACACTGTCCACCATGGGTAACCATTACTGCATTTGACACATCAATGTCACAGTGTTCAGCATCACAGCAACCACGAGTTACCTCTGTACAGCAAATGGACAGACCAGTGCTATACCACATGGGAAAAATGTATGACCAAAAACAATTAAAGCCAGGCCTGAGGGTCTCAGGCACAAGGGACCAACTGAATTTAAGAACCAAGGCAAAGTTCAAACTCTATGAGCTGAGCTCCATCATTCCACATTTCTCCCTAAAAAAGCATTCTCATTAGATCTCACCACCCAAAAACACCCATCTGGGAACATTCTGCTGTTTCCCCAACCTCCTCCTATTCTGATGTCACATGTTTTTTTTCATATAGTCTAACTTCTTGAATGATTTGTTCAGCATATAGACTGGATACACTTCAGGAAATGATAAAGTGTTAATGCACACTTCCTTGATCTTAATCCATTTTATATTCCCTTGCTCTGCTTGTATAACAGTTTCTTGATTTAGGTATAGGTTTCATGTTGTTTTTGTTGTTGTGTTGACTCATAATGACTCCATGAACAAAAGACCTGAGGTCTTTGTATAACTATCGTTTTTCCAAGTTCCTAGAGTTTTCCAGAGGCATGTGGTTTAGGAAGTAGGTCCCACTCCTGATTCCAAACCTGTCTTAAAACTGGGAGTTCCACCAAACACTGTCCACCATGGACAGCCATTATGGCTTTTAAGACCCCAATGGTAAAAGGTTGAGCATCACAGCAAACCCGCATTACCTCAGCACAGCAAATTGACAGAAGAGTGTTTTATGACTTAGAAGAATGTTCCTCCAAAATATAGTATCAAAGGGCGTGTTCTGCCATAAGCACCTATAAATGCTCATTATACAGAAAGGACAAAAAGTGAAATTATGTAGTGGGAAGATCCACCTAGTCAATATGTCTTACTTTTATACTCCCACCAATATTGGTTACAACTAAATGGAGAACACAGGTTGAGCTGCCACAAACATGGCTCTTCAGGACAGATCTACAGGTGGGAATTACATGCCAATACTCCGAGTCTCACTTTAGCCCGTTTCCTCCTGATCCTCCGAAGCTCTCCTCAAGAAGCCTCTTCAACCTGCGGTGGCACCTTCTGTCAAATACTTCATGCATTTGTCACCAAAATGTTTTGGCAGAAGCATCATCTTTAGGTTTTGACATAATCCCGAAGAGAGACTTTTTCAATTATTACTAATGGAACACTACGCTCCTCTTTGGGAACTTCTGCATGAATAAAAAGGGTCATTAATGACATCTACTCTCAGCCCGGAAATCATTAGTCAGTGCTTGGTGCAGAGTTTTTTCTTTTTTTATTTAAGCACCTGGTAATTTCCCACTCCTCCACTGCTTCTCCAACTCAAATAGCAAGTTATTGAGCCGACTATAGTAAAGTCAATGGAATTGATTTCCTGCAAGTGAATGCTATTTATTCCCCCATTGTTTTGCTTCCCATATTAGATAATAATACCTCACATTCTTATAGCACTTTTCATTTTGAAGTATTTTACCAGTTTTGCAATACTTTCTGACACTCCATGAAAGGAACTATTCTGGTAATAGATCTTCTGTTCATTTTCAAGAGTGAAAAACTGATTCCAGTTATTAAAACCATGTGCTAGAAGGGTTTACCTATCCAATGTATCTCGCCTGTTGAGTCATCAATACAACATTAAAATCCATACCAAATAAAGGGTAGCATTTTAAAGCTTGCTAAATTATTTACAAGATCATACCTACTAGTCAGCCAATACCAACAAACTGACCACCTTCAAAGCAGAAAACACATGGAAGCAAATAAAAAGGGGGAAATATTAATCCAGTAGATAGTTTTCTTGGCTCCATATACTCAACAAACACCAACTGAACACCTAATGTGCCTAGTATATGCGCTGCACCATGGTGGTAGAAGGACTCTTGGTGGCATAATAAATAATATATTAGGCTGCTAGTTGAAAACCGGGTAGTTTTAATCCTCCAGAAATTCTATAGAGAAATATTTACAGCCTTGGAAATCCAATGGAAGCATGTCATTCGTCAGAAGTGACTAAATCCCAGTAGGCGTGGTCCATGGGGTATTTTTTGTTTTTCTTTTTTTCTTTTTTTATGATTGTTGTCTTTTGAGTTCGTTGGTGTTTTTTGGTGTGGTGGTAAATATGAGGAACTGCTGTTGTTGTTAGGTGCTGTTGAGTTGAGTACAACTCATAGAAACCTTAAGAACAAGAGATCTGAACCCTGTTCTATCCTGTGCCATCCTCACACTTCCTGACACACAAGAGCCTCTTGCGGTAGCCACCTTGTCAGTACCTAGTTGAGGCTCTTCTTCTCACTGACCCTGCGCCCTTGCCAGCAACATGCTGTGATATTGAAAGCTGTGCCACTAGTGTGTCAAATGCTGTAAGGGTTATCAATGGTGGACAGGTTTTAGTCGAGCTCCCTGATTATGACAGACTAAGAAGGAATATGAACCATCTAATTTCTAAGTAGCAGGTCTTTGAATACTCTATGAACAAGAAATATGAGGAATAAAAAGGTAAATAAACAGTAACATCACTCAATTTCCTTCAAATTTTGACAGTTGTCAGGATGAACTAATTACAAAAAGATAGAGGGCTCTGATAGCATGGTTGATAAGGAGTTGTGACTATGAATCCAAAGAATGTGCCTCCAACAGAGAAAGATGGCCAGTCTCTTCCACGTGATTTACAGTCTCAGAAACACAATGGAGACGTGGAGAGTCAGCTATGAGTTGAAGCAATTCAACAAAAATTGTATATATATGGTTGTTGCTCACTGTCAATTCAAAACTTACTCATAACTGACTCTCCAGTGGGTTTTTAAAAGTTGTAAATCACATAGAAGGAAACTGATCATCTTTCTCCCATGGAGCAGGTGATGGATTTGAACCACCAGCCTTTGGGTTGACAAGGCAACTCCTTATCTCTATTATCACCAGAGCTCTCTAAATAGATATATATTTGTGTGTGTGTGTGTGTGTGTGTGTGTGTGTAAATATGCATATATGCATTTTAATTTTCTCATCCTGCATATACATGTATATGTACATGAACAACTAAGAGAGAGATGCATATGTATATTGTTCTTGTTGTTGTTGTATGCTGTCAAGTTGCCTATGACTCATAGCAACCCTATGTACAGCAGCCCTAAAGCCTGTTCTATCCCTTGCCAATTTTATTGTCTCCAACACACCTATCCCCATTACCCCAGTGACAGAATCAATCCGTCTAATTGAGAGTCTTCCTCTTCTGTACTGTTCCTACACCCTCCCAAGTATGACATCCCTCTCCAAGGACTGATCCCACCTTGCATCATGTCCAAATTATGTCAGGCGGAGCTTCAGAATCGTTGCCTCCAAGGAGCAGCCTGGCTTCACCCTCTCAAGAGCAAACTTGTTTGTTCTCCTAGCAGTCCACGGTATATTCAAAACTCTTCTCCAGCACCAAAGCTCAAAGCCATCAGCTTTCCTTCTATCATCCCTAGTCATTGTCCAGCTCTCTGATGCATAGCAAGTAATGGCAAAGACTAGGGCCTGTATCAGGTGCACCTGAGTATCCAGGCTGACATCATTGCTCCTCAGTACCTTGAAGAAGCCTCTGAAAGCAGACTTTCCCAGTGCAATTCATCTTTTAATTTCCCAGTTGTGGGTACCAAGAGTGTTGATTGTAGTGCCAAGCAAACTGAAGCTGTCAACAATCTCAATCTCTTCATCAACTGTCATGATGCTGCCAATCGGCCCAATGGTAAGAATCTTTGTTTTCTTGATGTTGAGCTTTAATTCATATTGAAGGTTGCAGTCCTTGACCCTCTGCAGCAAGTGCTTCAAGTCCTCCTCAGTTTCAGCAAGCAGGGTTGTGTCATCTACATCACACAGATTGTTGATTAGTCTACCTCCAAGCCTGATGCCACACTTCTCCTCATAGAGCCCAACCTCCCAGATAATCTGTTCCACATATAGATTGAAAAAAAAAATATGGAGACAGGACACATCCTTGATGCACACCCTTCCTAATTTTGAACCATGCAGTGTTTCCTTGCTCTGTTCTGATGACTGCCTCCTGATCCAAGTATAAATTTCACATAAGTACAATCACATGTTCTGGGATTCTCATTCTTCTCAGAATTGGTCACAGTTTGTTGTGATCTACACAGTCAAATGCCTTTGCACTGATTCATCGCTGGCCACACAGTAGCAACAACAAAGCTTTAAGAAGCCCTGTTGATATATATGTGTGTGTGTGTGTGTGTGTAAATTATTTAGGATGCTGGAGTTTATGAACAAGAATATAACATCAGAATTAGGTGAAGATTCATTAACAATCTGAGTTACATAAAGGAAACAACCTTGCTAGCTGAAAATGAAGAACTGAAATATTTGCTGCAGAAGATCAAATACTACAGCATTCAATATGGATTACATTTCAAAATCAAGAAAATAAAAATCGTCATCACTGGGCCAGTAAACAATATCATGATAGATGGAGGAAGAATCAAAATTGTCAATTATTTCATCTTATTTAGATGCAAAATCAACATCCTTGGTACCAGTAGTCAAGAAATTAAAAGATGTATTGCATTAGGGAAATCTTCTGTCAAGAACTTCTCAAAGTTTTAAGCAACAACAATATTGGTTTAAAGACCAATCCATGGTCTTTCTATTGATTTACTGTGCATCTGAAAGTTCAATCATTAATAAGGATGAAAGAAAAAGAATCAATCCTTTTGAGTTGTGGTATTGAAGAAAAGTACTGAATATCTATCAAAAGAAAAAGATATATTGGAGAAAGTATAGCCAAGGTGCCTCTTAAAGGCAATGTTAGCTAAATGTCGTCTCACATATTTTAAGCATGTTGTTAGGAGGAGCAAGTCCTTGTTAAGAAGTTAGCATACTTGGCAGGGTAGAGAATTAAAGATAAAGAAGAAGATCTTAACGTGATAGATTGACACAGAGCCTGTAACAAAGGGATGAAGAATATCAGAAATGATGGGGATGGCTTAAGACAAGTACAGAGCTGCTGTTCATAGGGTTGCTATGCATCATAGTTGATTCAACATCACCTAGCAACAACAAACAACATACATTCACATATACATGGGGGAGGGTGTGTGTGTGTGTGTGTGTGTGTGTGTGTGTGTGTGTGTGTGTGTGCGTGTGTGTGTGTGTGTGTAGTTTTGTTTTTCACTCTCATATGACAGTAGATCCAAATAGATATGTTCTCATGGAACAGATGAAAAAATTTCAATTGGTTATTAAAATCAAAACCACCAAAACCCCCACGCAATTATCCTGGAAATGTTGATAAGGATATAGGAATATTTAATAAGCATTTATTAAAAAATATGAAAATTCCTAAGAACAGCAAAAGTTTGTGATATTTGAACAAAAACTCACTTTCTCTCTTCTTCTACTTTAGAAAGATGGAAACACTTCTTGTAGAGTGCTACAATCTAAAATATAGAGCCTCTTCAGGCCTCGGCTTCTACTCAGAAGGTTACCTTCCTGGGTAGAGCAGGATATTACTATTTTTCATAGTGCCCTCAGCTTTCTGTTGTTGAAACTAAGATATGGGCCAAAAAAAGCTGGGTGAAGGAGTTTTTCTCCTTTCCATCAACTTCAATCTTTACCTTGGAGTAAAGTAACCCTTCTGAGAATACTTGTATTTCAGTCATCCTGGATTCATGGTGTAGTTTTCATAGCAGACAGACCCAGAAGATCTGGGGCTATTACCTTACAAGGACACTCTGTTGGTGTGGCCTTTTAAGGGTTATGCTGATAGCCCAAAGGTAAAACCTCTCTGGCAGTTTTAATACAACAACTCTAAGGGAGAAAGATTGGTAATCTTCTGACAAACGCCTCTTGAGAAATTTACAGCCTCAAAAACCCAATGACACTGAGTCGCTTCTGACTCTACTGCCATGAGTTTGGGGTTTTACATCAAGGACTCAAAGCAGCTAAAGCAGGATTACAGTACACGTATATGTCACAGCTCCAGAATAGTACGTCAGAAAACTTGCCTAGAGGATAAATCAGGGTGTACAATAATGAATTTATAATCTCTTCTTGGAGAGGAAGGCCCTGGATAAGATGGATTAACACAGTAACCAGGGTAGTTAGAGTAGGTGTTTCAGAGACAATGAAATTGGCAACAGTGCAGGGTTCAAATCTATTGTGCGTAAGGGTTGCTATGCGTGGCTGTGACTTGATGGCACATAACAACAATCTCTTCTTAGGGAATTCTGATGGCCTACTGGTAAGAACCTGCACTGCAATTCCAAAGTCACCTGAGTACATGATCATATATGTCACGTTTGGGGAAGAAGAGAAATAACAACCACATAATCGTTTTGGAGGTTTTGGGTCCTTCATTTTAAGTACAGAAAACCTCTATAATCCACAGGCTCCAAATCAGTCAACTTGTTGCAATCCAGGTGCTATGAAAGGGATCATGGCTTGTAACTGGAACAACAATCCTCAGTCTCTTGCTTAGTCATGCTGTCTTTATTTTCATGATTGATTGTTTTAAAGGCACCTTTTCTTGTCCCTGGGTATCCTATACCTTGTAATTATTTCCTCAATTTCTTACAAGTTAGTCTTTCATCTTTGCCAAACATTGTGGTTTCTGAGTAGTTAACCATGGCCAACTTATTTCTTTGAGGTCCTAGCATCACCATGGAGGGTTGGCAAAGGAGAAATGAAGCAAGAGTGTAGAAATGCTATTTGCAGCCATGTTTTAAGAGTGGGTCATGCAGAAGGAAAATTCTGATGTTGGCAATTAGATTACTCAGCTTCTACCACTGATACAATATTAACAAGTGTTGCAAATAAAAGGATAAACTTGTACTAAATCTATCCCTTTACTGTTCCCTCTTGTGACCGAAGGCATTCACTGGTGAGATAGCTGTCTGGAGTTGTAGGGCAGTGTGCTCTATGTCTATATGCTCCTGACGTCAGGCTACGCAGCATGCTCTATCTAGCTTGTCTAAACACCCCAGAGCTTTGACTTTGTCATTTTACTCTTTGATATAAATCCAGAATTAGCTTTTCAAAATCCATATGAGAAATCATTGCTCTGATGTATAGTTAATAATGTTTCAGAAAATGATCTTTCAGTTTAAAAAAATGATAGTAGTTTTTCTGATATTTTAATGAGATTTCAATGGATTTCTAAAAGCGGAGCATGTTATAGAGATGGTAATAAAATATCCTGCTTAGATCTGGCTTCAAAAGACCGTTGGAAGAAGCATATCTGATTGAACTCTTCCAGCTGCTGCTTCAATATTTTGGGTTCAGGTAAAGAGAGGAAGTTAGAACTGAGCCAATTGTTCCTGACACAGGAATTCTCTAATGGAAGAACATCTTTGTTTGGAAACTCCTCATCATCCTGCAAATTTCTTTGCCATCTGAGGCTCTTCTTACCTAATCCTTCCTTTTCGCTTTTTAACATGGTCAAACTTGCATTCAGTATCCACCCTCCTCTTTTAACCTTTCTAGGCATTGCTCCAATAAATCTCTTGTACAACTAATTCTATCTTGGCATCTGCTTCTAGGAGGACCTAAACTGACGTAAGTGGAGTTGAGAGTGCTCCAAGAAAATAAACAGTAAGATAAGGTTTTACAACAGGCCCACTCATTACCCACCTGGTGAGAAGGACTTCAATCTACTTAGGATGTAAGCCCTAAGGAAAGAATAAGCCCTGGCCACTCCTGTTGATAAATATTTCTCCTATGTTTACCTGAAAAGGGAAGATGAGAAAGTGAATGCCATTAAAGGCTAACTGTAGCTTATAAAGAGGTCTTATCTCTAGTGATGCAGTCTGTAGGAATTGCTGTTAACCCAAGGACCACTTCTCTCCATCAGTTCAGTTCGAAATCTCCTCCCATATAGTTTATAAGTTAAGAAACCAAATAAAGGGTCTGTTATGAGCTTATTTTGACTCAACAAAAAATAAGTTGGAGTTTTTAAATTTAATATCATTAAAATAGGAAGAGTGAACACAGGATTGGATACCTAGGATCACAGAGTCCAGTTGTTTTAAAATGTTTATGTAAATCATACCTACTGTGTTAAGGCTAGAACGTAAATGAGGAGTTTGTGTGACCCTGAAATGTAGGCAGAGACAACTGATTTGATGACTTTGAAAATTTTGGCTCTTGTAACTTTTTGGAGTAAAATTTAACATTTTCTTCCTGTTAAAAGTTACGGTAGATGTTGCTTTCCACCAGGCAGTCAGTGGGCTTTTCAGAAGCCTGCTCTGTCTTCTCTCTTGACTTCCAGGCCAATAACTGGGATTAGATGTCAGCTTGGCCCTCCTTAGGACATGCTGTGCCTGATAAGTGAGGAAAGAGATTGTATCCCACAGGAGTTGCAAGAATTAGTCAAAACTCAGTTAAAAAAAAAAAAGCAACCTGTCTGTCATTGAGTTGGTTCTTACTTATATTGTTAATGTGGCATTGAATCAACTATAACTCGTAGAGACCCTATCAATAATAACTGAACTTTGAGTTAAGTCTCTGGGGGAAAAAAACAAACACATGCCTGCAAATAGCATTTTTACACTCTTGCTTCATTCTTCCATGAACAATATCACAGACTTCACTAGTAAAGACCATTAGCTAATCATACTAAGAAATACTATATTACATTTATTCTATCTTGGATAAAAATTAATATTTGTTATATCTTTATCGTGCAACCTAAATTCATAAAGCTTTTTACCTGTTTACAACACACTTTCATTCCCAAAGGGGAAGGGGGTGGTGGGGAAGCCTCCCTTATTCAGTAATGGCATCAAATAACGATGATATATCACCAATGTGTTCATGACCTCATTATATAAAAACCTGATTCAAGAAGCTTAATGTCAAGTGACTTGTGATTGTCTTCCAAGTTCTTACTATGAAGAGCTCTCAAAGTAAACAGCAAGCGTCAGCTTTCTTAATGAAAGGCTGAATAGGACATCTTCCATTCTTGACAAATTCCAATGAGCAAATACCAAAGAAATCCCATGTCATAACTAGTTATTAAAATCGATATGCCAATGTGTTTTCCCAAAAGGCTTGAAGTTTCAAGCAACAGAAATCTAACTTTGTTCTCTAAACTTTAACCAAAAAAAATCAGTAAAAAAGAAAAGTCTCTGGGCAAAAAAAACCTGACTTCAGGCTTGGTAGTTATGAGATAGTCATTCTCTTGAAGATATCTGATATAATAGTATCATCCTTAGATGAGATCTGATATAAAGTAATAATTCCATTGGTGAGACTTGTGATCACCTATGTGATAAGGTCAGCTATCGGCAGTCAGGTAGTCTATGGGGATGTGACTACACTGAACATATATATGAGCATTTAATGGATGTTTTGGTTTTTTGCTCTATCAAGATCTTGTGTCTATTTGTCTCATCCCTGCCAAAAGTCTGCTAATGGTCTACCATATTACCTGCTGATCTTGGATTTGTCTGTCTTGGTGCATATATGTATATATGTGCACGTGCGCGCGCGCGCGCGCGCACACACACACACACACACACACACACACATGCTTGCTGTTAGGTGTCACTGAGTAAACTACAATTCATATTGATCCCACCATGCACCCTTCCTCCTGATCTCTGTCCTGCTCAAGCTCATTGTAGTAGTCACTGCATCAACCCATTTTGTTGAAGGTCTTCCTCTCTTTCACTGATCCTCTACCCTTTACAACATGATGTCTCTCTCCAAGAACTGGTTCTTTCTGAAAATATGCCCAAAGTAAGTGAGACAAAGTTTCACTACCGTTGGCTCTAATTATCACCACTTTTACACTTCCTTCAAGATAGATTTGTTTGTTCATTGGCAGCCCATGGGATATTCAATACTCTTTACCAAACCATAATTCAAAGACACCCTTCTTCTATCTTTCTTACTCATGTCTCAAATTCCACATGTACAGCAAACAATTAAAAATGGTTTAAAGCACAGCTAAGATTGAGTGTACCTTGTCTTTAAACTAACTCTCTTTAGCACCTTTTAGAAGTTCTTAGCAGATTGTTCCCAAAGGACCATGCTTTCTGATTTTTTTATTGCTATTATCATGAGTGTTGATTATGTTGTTGTTGTTGTTGTTAGGTGCCACTGAGTCAAGTACAACTCATAACAATCCTATGAATAATAGATCTGACTCCTATCCTAGCCTGTGCCATCGTCACACTTCCTGACACACTAGAGCCCATTTTGGCAATTTACCATGTCAATCTACCTAGCCTAGGGTCTTTCTCACCTTTGCCAACCCTCCAAACTTCCCAGCATCATGTCCTGTTCCAAGGAAGATACCCTCCTAGCAACATGCCCAAAGTAGAACTCATCATAATGCTCTTCAGTCTTTCCTAAATTAGGCAATACTTTACAAAATCATTGCTCATGTATGCTGCATAGTATTTCACTGTGCGAATATAGCACAATTTCTCAATCCATTTTTTGTGTTTTGACACTTGAGTTGTTTCCATGTTATTATGATGATGAATAATGTTTCTATGAACATTGGTGTACAAATCTCTGTTTGTGCCTCAGTTCTCATTAACTCCATTTGGCAGCATCAAGATGGATTGTGAAGAGATTGAGATTGTTAACAGCTTCGGTTTGGTTGGCTCTACAATCAACATACTTGGTACCAGCAGCCAGGAAATTAAAAGAAGAATTATATTGAGAAAGTCTGCTGTCAGAAACCTATCTAAAGTACAAAAGAGCAATGACAGTCTGGAGACTGAAGTGTGCCTGATACAGGCCATGGTCTTTGCCATTACTTGCTATGCTTCAGAGAGTTGGACAATGACTAAGGATGATAGAAGGAGAGTTGATGCCTTTGAGCTGTGGTGCTGAAGAAGAGTATTTAATGTACCATGCACTGGTAGGAGAACAAACAAGTTCATCCTGGAGAGCATGAAGCCAAATTATTCCTTGCAGGCAAGGATGCTGATGCTTCATCTGACATACTTTGGACATGTTGCAAGGACGCCATGCTTGGGAGTGTGGAGGGACAGTGAAGGAGAGGAAGACACTCGATGAGAGGGATTGATTCAGTGACTGGGATAATGGGGGTAGGTGTATTAGGGACAATAAGACTGGCACAGGATAGAGCTGAGTTTAGAGATGCTGCACATAGGATTGCTATGAGTTGCAGCAACTTGATGCCACATAACAACAACATATTCCAAATAGTGGAATAACTGGGTCATATGGAATTTCTATGTTCCGCTTTTTGAGGAAGCATCAAACTTCCTTCCAAAATGGTTTTACCATTTTACAATCACACCAACAGTGTATAATAGTTCCTTTTTCACTACATCCGCTCCAATATTTATTACTTGTTGTCCTGTTAAACTTTGCCACTCTTACAGGAGTGAGATGGTACCTCATTGTGGGTTTGATTTACATCTCTCTCATTGCCAGTGACTTGGAGCATTTCTTCATGTGTCTGTTTGTCATTCAAATATCTTCTGTGAAAATTTTTTCCGTGTCTTTTGCCCATTTTGTGATTGGGTTATCAGGCTTTTTCTTGTAAAGGCCCAAGAGTATTCTGGAAACTTTTGTTATTAGACTCTTGCCTGAGATGGTATTACCAAATATTTGTTCCCAGTTTGTAGGTTTTCTTTTCACCTTGTTGGAAAAGTTTTTGACACATGGATTTAATCTTTAGAAGGTCTGTGTGTCAATTTTATCCTCTTCAGATTGCACATTTCTGGTTGTATTTGGCAGTCTCTTTATACTTTGCACTAGCATTTCTAAGCTTGATCCCAGTTTGTCTCTTATGAACGTTATGGTTTGGGGCTTTACTCCCAGGTGTCTGATCCACCTTGAATTGATTTTTTTTAATGGTATGAGATGTGGATCCTATTTTAGCTTTCTGCAGGTGAAAGTCCAGTTTTTCCAGCACCATTTGTTGAAGAGATTACCACTTGATAGCTTTGATTTCCTGGTCGAATATCAGTTGACTATAGATAGGTGGGTCTATTTCTGGGTTCTCAACTCTGTTCCATTATTCTATGTGCCTGTCATTGTACCAATACCATGCTGGTTTTGTTACTACTGCTGTGTAGTAGGTTTTGAGGTCAAGGAGTGCTGTGCCACCAACCTAATTTTTGTTTCTCAGAAGTGTCTTGTTTATTTGGGGTCTCTTGCCTCTCCAAATAAATTTGATAGTTTCCCTTTCAATCTCCTTGAAAAGTGAATTTGGTATTTGGATTGGGATTGCATTGAACATGAAGATTGTTTTTGGTAGGATTGTCATTTTCACCATATTGAGTCTTCCTACCCATGAACAGGGCACCTTTTTTCCCATTGTTTTTTGTTTGTCTTTTTTTATTGTGTCTTGCAGAAATACTCTGTAGTTTTCTTTGTATATGTCTTTTGTACCTCTAGTTAGGTTCATTCACAAGTATCTCAATTTGTGGTTGACTATTGTAAATGACATTACTTTCTTGATTTCCTTCTGTGAGTGTTCTTTGTTATTGTAGAGTAATCCTATTAATTTTTGGATATTGATCTTATAGTCTGCCACTCTACTAAATTGTCCTATTAACTATAACATTTTTTTGTTGAGTAATTGGGGTTTTCTGTGTACACTAACATATCATCTGCATATAGTAACAGTTTAATCATCTCTTTGCTGATCTGGATGCCTTTTATTTCCTTCTCTTGTTGTATTGCCCTAGCAAGCACTTTCAATACAGTATTGAAAAGAAGTGGTGACAGTGGGCAACCTTGTCTTGTCCCTGTTTGCAAGGAAAAGGTTTTTAGTCTTTCTCCTTGAGAATGATATTGGCTCTTGGGTTTGTATATATACTTTTCACTATGTTGAGGAAATTCCTTTCTACTCCAATTTTGCTGAGTGTCTTTATCAGAAAAAGATGTTGGATTTTGTCAAAAGCATTTTCTACATCAATTGATAAGATCATACGGTTCTTGTTATTTACTTTGTTAATATAATGAATTACATTGATTTTTTTTTCTTATGTTGAACCATCCTTGCATACCTGTTAAGAAGCTCACTTGCTCATGGAGATATTTTTTTTTAATGTGTTTTTGGATTCTGTTGGCTAGGATTTTGTTAAGGATTTTTGCATCTATATTCATGAGACAGATATTGGTCTGTAATTTTCTTTCTTGATAATCTCTTTGCCTGGTTTTGGTATTTATGTTTGCTTTGTAGAATGACTCTGGGTAGAATGGGTACTAAATACTCTCTGAATGTTTGCTAGAATTCAGTTGTGAAGCCATCTGGTCTAGGACTTTTCTTATGGGGAAGTCATTTTATGATCTTTTCAATGTCTTCTCTTGTGATGGGTCTGTTCATTTCCCTTTAAATCACCTTGAAAAATTAATTTGGTATCTAGATTGGGATGGCATTGAGCATGAAGATTGCTTTTGGTAAGATTGTCATTTTCACAATATTGAGTCCTCCTACCTATTACCAGGGTACATATTTCCATTTCTTTAGGTTTCTTTATTGTGCCTTGCAGACAATAAAATGTTCTATATCTGTCCTTGTCAAACTGGACAGGGAATGTGTTTCAAGGAATTTGCCCATTTCCTCTACGTTTTTTAATTTATCAGAGCATAACTTTTCATAGCACACTGATATTATTTATTTAATTTCTTCTGTCACCTCTGTCATTTCTTAATCGAGTTATCTGTGTCTTTTCTTTTTCTTTTGTTAAACTTGCCAGTAGTGTGTCAATTTTATTAACTCTTTTGAAAAACCAGCTCCTGGTCTTATTGATGGTTTCAACTGTTTTTCTCTTTTCTATCTCACTGATATCAGCTCTTGTCCGTACAATTTCTTTTCTTCTTGAGGTTGTAGGATTAGATTGCTGATCTTTTTCTTTTTGCTGAAAGTGTTAAGTTAGATCATGGATTCTTCTTCCTTCTTCCTTTTTTATGTGTGTGCCTATTGCTATTAACTATCCCCTGAGAACTGCCTTAGCTGTGTCTCAGAGGTTTTGCTAAATTGTATTTTCATTATCACTTGATTCAAGGAAATTTTTTTTAAATTTAAT
>NW_006399807.1:4454105-4470675 GCF_000299155.1 Elephantulus edwardii
TGTGGTGCTGTCTATTTCACTCTTCAATTTGTTTGACCATTGTTTAATGTATTTTGCAGGTCTATCAGTTGGTGCATAAATGTTGACCAAGGTTATGTCCCTCTTAATCTATTGTGCCTTTAATCAGCATGTAATGTACTTCCTTACCTTTTATGGTGGTTTTCATTCTGAAATCTATTTTATCAGAGATTAGTATTGGCCCTCCTGCTTTTTTGAGGTTGCCATTTGCTTGGTGTGCATATATATATATATTTTTTCAGCCTCTGGTTTTGAATTTGTCTTTCTCTTCCTTTTTTAGAAGTGTCTCTTGTAGGTAACATATTGATGGGCTTTTTTAAAATCCATTCTGCTACTAAGGCTTCGTCTAACATACTTTGGACATGTTGTAAGGAGGGACCGGTCCTTGGAGAGGGACATCATGCTTGGGAAGGTAAAGGGACAGTGCAGGAGAGGAAGGCCCTCTATAATTCAGTGACTGCGGTAATCAGGATGGGTGTATTGGAGACAGTGAGATTGGCACAAGACAGAGCAGAGTTTAGGGCTATTGTATATAGGGTCCCTATGAGTCGCAAATGAGTCGACAGCACATAACAACAACAACAACAATAACTGCTACTCTTTATTCTCTTAATTGATACATTTAGTCCACTCACATGAAGAGTGATTATTGCCATGCCAAGTTTTATTTTTGCCATTTTGCAATGTTTCTTTTTCTGGTTACATGCACTTTCCTTTAGTGTCTCTGCATGTAGGACTTCGCAAAATTTTTTGTAGTTTTTGTGGTGTTTTCACAGATTCCTTTAAGATCCTTCTTTTCTGCAAAGAATCTAATTTCCCCTTCATAATTGATAGAGAGCTTTACTGGTTATAGGATTCTTGGCTGGCAATTGTTATCTTTCAGCTTTCTGTATATGATATCCCATTGCCTTCTAGCTGGCATGGTTTCTACTGAGAAATCAGAACTTAATCTAATTATTTCCCCTTTGTAGATAACTCTGTTTTCTCATGCTGCTTTTAGAATTCATTATTTATCTTTTAATTTGGATAATTTGACTATGATGTGTCTTGGTGTTTTTCTTCTTAGGTCTAGTCTATTTGGTGTTCTCTGTAATACTGGAATGTGGATTTCCTCATTCTTAAAAATACCTAGGAGGTTTCCTTCTAGTACTTCTTCCACAAACTTCTCAGTGATTTTTCCGTCACTCCGGTGTTTTGGAATTCCAATCATACATATGTTATTCTGTTTGATGTCATCTCACATAATTCTTGGGTTTTCTTCATTTTCTTTATGTTTCATCTCTGATTTTTCTTCAGATATATTTCTAGTGAGGCTCTTATCTTCCAGCTCACTGAGTCTCTTTTCCATCTCATTCTTGCCTTCAGAGAACACTCTGACAACACCCTCTCCAAAACATATCTATTTGTTTACTTGGCCATCCCTCAGATGTTCAGTGTTCTTCTCCAACACCACAGCTCAAAGGCATGAGTTCTTCTGTCATCTTTATTCATTGTCCAGCTCTCAGATGCATAGGAAATGATCAGAAAGAGCATAGCCTAAATCAGATGCACTTTAGTCCTCAAACCCACATCATTGTAGCTGTTATTGAATACTATGTAGCTGGAATCAACCCATAGCTGACCCTCTGGCAGGTTTTCAGAGGCAGTTAATTGCATGGGAGGAGATTGCCCATCTTTGTCTTGTGGAGTGGTTGGGGCATCAAATAGTATGCTTTCAGGATTGCAGCACAGCTTCTTGCCCCTAGGTCATTGTTATTATTCCTTAATAAGTTGGAGAGGTCCCCAACTGTAGACTTTCCCAGTGCAATGCATCTTAATATTTCCTGATTGCTGATAGGTAACAAGGGTGTTAATTGTGGATCCAAGCAAGATGAAGCTGTTGACAATTTTAATCTCTTCCCCATCCATCATAATGTTGCCTGTCTGTCCAGTGGTAAGAATATTTGTCTTCTTGACATTGATACGAAATCTATACTGAAGGCTGCATTCCTGGATCTTCTGCAACAAGTGCTTCAAGTCCTCCTTACTTTCAGCAAGAAAGGTTGTGTCATCTGCATAACAAAGGCTATTGATGAGTTTCCCTCTGATTCTGATGCTACATTCCTCTTCATAGAGTCCAGCTCCTTAAATAATTTGTTCAGCATACAGCTGAATAGGTATGGAGAGAGGATATAACCCTAACACACTCCCTTCTTTATTTTAAGCTATGTAGTATTCCTCTGCTCTGTGTTCATAACAGCCATATGGTCCAGGTATAAGTCTTGCATGAGCACAATTAAGTGCTCTGAGATTTCCATTCTTCTCAAAGTCAGCTACAACTTGTTATGATTCACACAGTCAAATGGATTGATTATGAATCCTTTCAAAATTAAATTAGTGACAACTTCAATCTCTTCTCAAGCTATCATGATGTTGCCTGTTGTTCCAATGGTGAAAATTTTTGTTTTCTTGATGTTGTGATGTAATCCATATTGAAGGTCTTTGATCTTCTGCAATAAGTACTTTGAAACTCTTTCCTTTTCTTCTAGCAAGGCTGTGTCATCTACATAATGCAAGTTGTTAGTCTTCCATTACATGCTTCTCCATAAAGTATATCATCTCAAATTATTTGCTCAGTATAAAGATTGAATGGGTACAGATAAAGGATACAAACCGGAAACACACATTTACTGATTTTTAAATGTAGCCATGTTCTCTTGATTTATCTGGACAACTACTTGTTGATCTGTGTGTAGTCTTCCCGTGAGAACAGTTAAGTGTTCTGGGATTCCCATCCTTATGAGTATTAACCATAATATGCAATGATTCAAACAGTCAAATGCCTTTGAATAATAAATACAATATAAGCAAACATCTTTTTAGGTTTTTTTCTGCTTTCAACCAAGATCCATTTGAAAATACCGATGATATATATCCCTTGTGCCACAGTCTTCTCTGAATCCAGCTTGAACTTCTGACAGTACTTTGTCAATGTACAGTTTCAGCTGTTTTTTAAATAACCTCAGCAAGGTTTTACTTGCATGTGATATTAATGATAATTGATACTTTTCACTGACTGTTAGATCATACTTTCTGGGGGATAATAGAAACAAATATGGATCTCTAGCAGTCATATGGCCAGGTAGCTGTCTTCCATATTTGTTTACAGAGACTACAGAGCATGCCCAGGGTTAGGGTATCTGTTTCTTAAAATACTTCAATTGAAGGCTCCATCAAATCGTTGGGCCTTATTTTATATCTTTGAGTTCAGTGCAGCTTGGCCTTCTACTTTCTGTACTATTGGGTCTTGATCACTTACTACTTTGAGAAATATTTCAGTGTTTGCCATTTCTTTCTGGTATAGTGACTCTGTGTATTCCTTCTCTCTTCTTTTAAGTTTTCATGGATCATTCAAGATTTTTGTCCACAGAGTCCTTCACTGTTGCAACTTGAAACCTAAATTTTTCCTTTAGTTCTTTCAGCTTGAGAAATGCAAATGTTGCTTTCTTTTGGGCTTCTAACTCAAGCTCCTTGCAAATTTCATTTTAATGCTTGCTTTGTCTTCTCATGCCTCCCTCAGAAATCTTCTGTCCAACAGTTTTACATGAGCATTCCTTCCCCTTGTTTGGCTTCTTGAGTTCCAATGCAAGTTTCAGAATTTCTTCTGACATCCATGTTGGCTTTTTCTTCTGTCTTTGTAATAATCTTTTGCTTTCTTCTTTCCTGAAGTAATTTCACAACCGATCTGGTCTTCAGACTTAAGTGTTCAATGTATCAGATCTATTTTTGAGATAGTTTTAAAATTTGTTTAGGATATATACTCAAATTCATATTTTTACTTTTATAGAGTTGTTTTATTTTTTTCTACTTTAATTCTTCATCTTTGGCTTTCTTGGTTGATGTAAGCATTTGAATAATGGATATATTAACAGGACTACCTTGTGGTTTATTCCACAGGTAGCTCTTACCCTCGTTTTGACTGTAGTTACTGAAATTCTCCATAATATCTTTCCACAAATATAATCAATATGATTCCTATCCAGCCCATCAGGTGAGATCCATGCATGTAGTTACCATGTTTGTGGGTTTTTTTTAAGCACTTGCAATGAATAAATCATTCAATGTACAAATCTCTATCATGATATCTCCAGTCTAATTTCTATCACTAAGGCCATATATTTTCAACAACAAGTCTTTCTTTGTTTCTAGTTTTTGAATTCCAAGTTTCAGGATCCTTGCCTCCAAGGAGCAGCCTAGTTTTATACACTTATGTATATAACTTTGGTGGTTTCATGGTGAGAAGCTGTTCTGCAATCCCAAAAACACCCAGTTTAAATCCACTGGGCAATTGCCTCCCATTTGAGATATATATATATATATATATATATACTCAAAGTCATTGGGTATAAGAAAGATGTAAATCAAAACCATAGGAGATACAATCTCACTACAGTAGCATTGGCAAAGTATAAATGAACAGCAAGTAATAAATGGTGGAGAAGATGTGGAGAGATAGGAACTCATATACTGTTGGTGGGACTGTAAAATAGTACAACCACTCTGGATATTCCAAGCAGTGGAATAGATGGGTCATAAGAAATTTTTATGTTCAGATTTCTGAAGAAATACCAGAGTAAATTAGAACTGAGGCACAGAGACTTGTACACCAATATTTGTAGCAGCCTTGCTCACATGGAAACAGTTCAAATGTCCAACGACAATCAAATGGATTGAGAAATTATGGTACATTCTCATGATGGAATACCATGCAACACACAGGAAAAATGATATTGTAAATCATTACCTAACTTGGGAAAGACTGGAGAGCAATATGCTAAGTGAACTCACTCAGTCCAGTCCCACAAGGACAAATACGGCATAAGACCATTATTGTAAAAATAGAGAACTAGTAAAACATATATGAGAATCTAAGGGATGGGATGGTAAAAACAGAGGGGTGAAAATGGATGGGGGCAGTAATAACAGGGCTGCACAATTTGATGGGTGGAAGGAAGGGGTAGGTTAAGGAAATGAGAAAGATCCAGTGTGAAAAATAATGTATGAGAATTTCTAATATAAAGCAGTATAAAATAAAAATTTTGTATTAAAAAAATAAACTCTTCTGATGGCCTAGTGGTAAGGCCCAAGGTATGTAGTTAAATCCACCAGATGCTCCATGGCAGAAAGGTCTACAATCTCTTCCCATGCAATATACTGCCTCTGAAAACCAACTGGCACGTTAGCTGTGGGTTAATTCTGACTCAACTGAACAAGAAGAGAAGAGATTGCCTTTTTTATTTTTAACCTTTAAGTAGCTATCATAGATTTGAAATGCCAAAGCTACACCCCCTTTATGCTAACCACATCATTCAGACATCAACAAAGTCACTAGAGACAGATGATAGGTAGGTAGATAGATAGATAGATAGATAGATAGATAGATAGATAAATGATAGATATAGATAGATGATAAAGTACATATAAATATATACATATATCTAATCTCATATATACTGTTGTTGTTTTTATTGTTGTCATTGTTGTGTGTCATTGAACACCTGCACTCCATAGTGACCCCATATACAACAGCTCTGAACCCTGTCCTGAACCAGTATACTCATCACTCATTGCCATGAGTAAGAACTAATATATTGCTGATCTTCCAGTGAGTTTTCAAAGGTTGTAAATCACACAGAAGAAAAAGGTTCCTCTTTCTCCTGCAGTGCAGCTGATAAATTGAATCATCTGCCGTTGGTTAGGGAAACTAGAAATCCAAATTCAGGGTGCTGTCTATCTGTTGACTCCGGAGCAAGATCTTTGAGCTTCTCCTGGATGTTCTCCATGTGGTTTTTGGCAGCTCTCATCCCCTGATTCTGCTTCTTTAAATGCTTATTTAATCTCTTTTATATCTCAGAAGATTCTCATTTAAAACACACCTTACACCAGTCTTGTAGCATGAACCATAATAAAGACAACTCATTCTTAAAAAGGATTATAGACACTAAGATAGGGGTTAAAATTTGGGGGAACACAATTCAATCTAGAACAAGTATCTATCTGAAATTGTTTTGTTCTCCTTGGTGGAGTATTAACTAAAATAAAGCCTAATATGAGGCTTTGTTAAGATATAAAATAGCATCGTGATTATGCCAGGGAAATTTAACACACTTACATATGTCTTGTGTAATGTCTCTCACACTAGAGAAAAGAGTGATAATTTCAGAACACTAAAATCATCCCAGCTCTACTACTCAAGAGCTGTATGCCAAGGGTATGCCCATAATTGGACCAGGCATTTGTGCTTCTGCTAAAGGCAGTCATTTATAGTCTGGTAAGTATTTATAACTTGGACTAGTGTGAGAACTCTGCCAACAGAAACACTCTTTCACTCTAAATGAATCAATAAGGTATTTATCTCTCCTTAGGAATTTAAAAAAAAAAAAGTACTGCACAGTGAATAGTAAAGTAGAATCCAGAGTAAAAGACAACAGATTGAAAACAGAAAACCATAAAATGTGCATATATGCAAAAGTCATGTGATGGGCAGGAGAAGACAGAGGAGTTGCAAGGACAGAGGCATTCAGTCCCACATAAAACTAAGTATAAATAAAGACAAACTAATGCTCTGAAGCCTAAGAATCAGGAACAACAAAGGTCTGACTTTGAAGCAACAACTACTAGAGTTACTTTGGAACTTAGAGCTGCTATTTATTATGCATTAGATGAACCATATTCCAATTACATGGAGTTTTATTGTGGTGTTCAGGAAACAGCGTTCTCTGTTTACTAAGTTCCCTATGTCCTTATAACAACCTATCATCACCTGAGGATATCCACCTTGCTCCTAAAAGGGCAAAATGACTTTCAACCAACTTACTTTAGGGAAGCATGTCTTCAGCCTTGTTGCTGGCATGCCAGAACCAACTCATAGCTGACCCTCTAGTGGGTTTCTGAGACTACCAATCAAACGAAAGGTGATTGCCCATATTTCTCCCTCACAGACACTGGAGGATTTGAACTGCCGTGTAGAAGACCTAATCATGACCAAGGAAGTGATAATGATTTAATGGTTAAGATGACAGTGAATGCATTGGTGGTGATGGCAATAGTGTTGATGGTGATGGCAGTATTGATGATGATGATGACTGTAGTAAAGGTGTTGTGTTGGTAGTGAAGGTGGTTGTAGTGAAGTCACTGATAGTGATGGTAGTTGTTCTGATGATAAAATGTAGTGGTATTGATAGTGTTATAATAGTGATGATAGTTGTTGTAGAGGTGTCATTGGTTATGATGAAGGTGGTATCAGTGGTGATAACAGGCTCTGGCCACTGCTGATTAATGAAAGACCATATCCAAGTGATGTATTTTTCCCTTTTGAAGGTAATTAAGAGACTATTCTGCTTTGGTCTTTATCTTCCTTCTCTGTCCTTTACTAGCAGAAGAATCACTTTAAGGAATTGAGAATCAAGGCACAAAGACATCTAATTGATCATGGAAGAAATAATGCTTTGATGTGTGCTGGGGGTGAAGAGTACTGACTATATCATGATGTTGTTGTTAAGTGCCGTTGAGTTGCAGGTGACTCATAGCGACCCTATGAAGGAGAGTCCTCGACGCTTGGGTGTCTTTCATCCTCTCTCCAAGTTCATAGGGTTTCCCGAGGCAAGCTATTATGGAAGTGGATGCCACTCCTCCTTCCACGCTTGTTTAATCGGGGAGCTCTACCCCACTCTCAGTCTGCACTGGGTAGCCAACCATTAACGCATTTGACACATCCTTGTCACAGTGTTCAGCATCACAGCAACCACAAGTAACCACGGGACAGCAACTTGTACACCAGGGCTATACGACCTAGAGGAATGTCTGAACAAAAACAATGAAATAATATATCATAACCTAAAAAAAATAATAAAAAGCGAAAACATCCACAAAATAAACAAATCTGTATTGAAGGAAGTAACCAGGGTATTTCTTAAAGAAAGAAAAAAAAATTACACAAATCTATATTGAAGGAAATATAACCAGGGTGCTTTTTCTTAAAGCAAAGATGGTATAACTTTGCCTCACATACTTTGAACATGTTATCAGGAAAGTCAGTCCTTGGAAAAGGATGGGAAAAGCAGGTCATCAAAAGAGGAAACCCCTCAGCAAGATGGATTGATACAATGACCTGATTGCCAACAGGCTAGAGTAAGTATGGTGGGAATCTTGAAAATAATTGTAGGAAAGGGCTGATCCAATCTGTTGTCCATAGAGTTGTAATGAGTGTTAGTGGACTCAATATCACCTAACAACAAACTTGTGAGAAAGAAAAGAAAATTTAGAGAAGATATACTACATTGAAGCATGAAAGGAAAAAATGTCCATGCCCGTTATGACCATTATATAACTTTCGAAATAAATGTGTCATGACCAAATATGACATGAGAACATCTTTTCAATATACATGAAATCATTAATACACATACCCAGATATATACATACATGACTGAAATGCACATAATTATGATATGTCACATACATTGTGCATTATGATCTAACTAGAGTTGTTCAGAGCTCATGCACACTTAACTTGCAAGCTTCCTTGTATCAAGAGAGCTTTCTGGTTATTTGCCATCCAGAATTGTCCTTGTGTGGAAATTTTATCCTTACCTTTCAGTCTTATCTGAATTGAGGTTGAACCAATTAAATTCTTCCCAAGAGCTGATTTCCTACAGATATTGGGACAGGTAGGACAACACTCTGCCTGGATTTGACACCAAAGAAATGTCATCCATGTGTCAGCTGCAACCTGGTGGCAGGGAAGATCATGGCCCCCAGCATGGCATCAGCATTTCTCTTAATGACCTCATGTGTTCTATGAAGAGGAGGATGACAGCCCAGAGCCCTGTGGAACTGAGGGCCTTAAGGGCAAAAGGGCCTTAAGGGCAAAAGAGCCTTTACCCTTGTCACGGAGGAATGACTTTAGCCATGTTAGGCCTGAGGCCATGTCGTTATCTGCCTTAGTTTGCTATATCTGGCTTGCTTAACTGCCTCTGCAATGCATGCTTTTATTCTGTATACCCTTCTCAAGGAAGTATAGGTGACTTGAATCCATACAAACACCAGAAAGCTTGTAATTGTATTCTGTTCTATAACCAGCATGACTATGGGGAAGAGGAAAGGGCAGTTCAGGAATATATAAATTTACACTCACATCTCCAAACTAGCAGTTTTCAGCCATTATGTCACAGCACACAAATAAATCATAATTGGCTACAAAGTTGAATGGAAGTGGTTTGTTACTAAAAATAAAACATGAGCACTTGCAAATTATTCACCACATTTTTTTCACACTAGCATGCCTATGTAAATAACAGGTAGAAAAATGAAACGATAAATGTTCTAGCACAGTGAATCTGTGTACACTACATGTGTTTGATGATGTTTCCAGAAGTGAAAGTTGGCTTCCTTCACCCTCATTCAATAGTCTAAAAATTTTACTTTTGATAGTTTTTGTATAATAAAGATTTGTGTAATCTTTTACTTGTGCAAATAAAGATTTGTATGATGAAGCATGAGTGAGTTCAGTAGTACACTGGTGATTGAAAATAAACACTTAAAACTGTGTATTTATACTCTGGGGCAGTTCAAGGTCAGCCTGAGAGAAGCAGAAATCTTGGTAGATTATGAACATCCAACACAGACTGGTCCTATGGTAACGAGGTTGTGTATCACTGAGTCAGAACTGACTCATAGCTGACCTTCTAGTTGGTTTTCAGAAGGTGCATCACATAGAAGATCTTTCTTCCATCTTCCATCTTTCTCCCCCTGACCAGCTGGTGGATTCAAAGAGTTTGCCTTTGGGTCAGTACTACAATACCTTGCTACTAAGCCAACAGAGCTCCTTGGTCCTATGGTAGACTGGGGCTATTACCCATGAGATTATGTGGTGCCAGCCCCATGTGTAGCCAGATAGAAGGATAATATGGGTGTAGCCACATATCATCCAGATGCAGTGAAGGACCTTGGATGGCTAACTGGACACATCTCATCTGAGTGAGGGTTGCATGAATCCTTTGTGCTCGTGACTCACATTCATCCCATGGCATCCATGGACAGGAGACCTGTCCAATGAGCAAGCATGCTGCTTCTGTGGTTTGGACAGCGGCACGACACAGGTTTACAGAATGAAGTGAGCAGAGAAAGCAGTGTGGCAAAAGTAAAGCTGAATCGAGGAAAGACAACAGAAGGAAATTTTGATGATTGCAAGTATGAAAATTTAGAGAGAAAGAATAATATCTAAAGAAGCTTTCTGGAAACTTCCATAAAGGTATGTTGAACAAACTTCTAACTTAGAACTTTTTGAGAAAATTTCTAGTGAAAATTGATGCTATTTTTCAAAGCTACTGAAGTTAGAGTTGAGTCTCCATGTCATGCTACTCTGTACAAAAACTGGGCCACAAAAGTTCTTGTTCAAATGGAGGTGATATAAGGATTGATTCGTCCTCCTACTTATCACAAAATACAGAATATTCTAGATACTTTAACAGATGAAATTTCTTTCAAATATTGGTGGTTCAGGATAGAACAGGGTTCAGATATTTTGCTCATGAGTCATGTTTGACTTGATGGCACCTAACAACAACATACATACCTTTAGAAATACTACAAGTTTTATTTTATTAAACTGATTAAGGATCTAATTTAATTAATAAGCGAAAGTGAAAACAATGTATTATTTTCTTTTTCTTATTTTATTAAATTTTATTAGTTTTAATGAACATTTACAGGGATTTTGGGTTTTCATTCCTTCATTGCTGCACCATTCTCTCTACCCTCCTCCCCAGTTTGTTCTTCTTCCCCGCCATCCGAATGTCTGTTTTAATTGTCCAATTGCCACAGTGCTTGTCAAAATCAGTTCTGATTAATCTCCTTTGTCAGTGTGTCCTTTGCCATTCCCGATCACTCCTCCCTGAGAAAGACTTCACCCTGATTCATAAGGAAAAGGGGATGGCGTATTCTCTTAGCTGCAGTATGCATGTTAAGCTCCACTAGGATAAAGATGCTTTAACAGTAATTTCTTCTCCCCTGCCCCACATCTGTACAGTGTGTTCAATGTTACAATTATAAAATTCCAATTTGCAGAAAGCTCACATTTACCCTTTAATATTGTATATATTTTCTTTGCACTAGGAAACAATTTTTATTTCCTTTACTAAACACACTGAAGGCGATGTTTCCAAGCCAAAGGTGGATGACTTTTAATCTGCAGTTCTCAGGCCTGTCTTTCATGTTTTGGTCAGACATTCCTCTAGGTCATATAGCCCTGGTGTACAAGTTGTCGTACAGTGGTAACTTATGGTTGCTGTGAGGCTGAACACTGTGACACTGATGTGTCAAATGCATTAATGGTTGGTTACTCAATGTGGATAGAGAGTAGGATGGAAATCCCCAATTAAAACAAGCTTGGAAGGAGGAGTGACATCCACTTCCATAATAGCTTGCCTCCAGAAACCCTATGAACCTGGAGAGAGGATGAGAGACACCCAAGCATTGAGGACTCTCCTTCATAGGGTCACTATGAGTGGCCTGCGACTTGACGGCACTTAACAAAAACAACAACAAACACACTGTCATGGAGTTGATTCTTTTGCTGTAAACCCTTCCTAGAATAAACTATCTAATCTTTCTCCCAAGGAGTTACTGGTAGATTTGAACTGATGACCTTTCAGTTGGCAGACCAAGATGTAACACTTCATGCCATCAGGATTCCATATCCTTGTACTAAAGTAAAGCCAAACAAGAATGGCATTCAACTGTTCTGATTGATTGCTTACAAATTATTTTCTTTCAACGCAAAGAAAATTAAAATAAGTCCACAGAAATCAATATATGATCTTGAATTAATTCCATCTGAATTTCAAGATCATCTTAGGAATAGGTTTGAAACATTGAACACCAATGATCAAAAAGCAGATGAGTGGTGGGATAGTTTCAAAGATATCATCCATGAAGAAAGCAAAAAGTCATTACTAAAGAGAGGAGAAAGATAAAAGTGAAATGGATGCCAGAAGAGATTATAAAAATGGCACTAGAGTGTCAAGAAGACAAAACAAAAGGAAAACAAGCCAAATTAAAGAGCTCAACAGAAGATTTCAAAGGGCAGCTTGGGAGGACAAAACAAAGCATTACAATGGAATGTGCAGAGAGCTTGTATTATAGAATAAAAAGAGAAGAGCTCTGCTTTTCTCAAGCTTGGAGAAATGAAAAACAAATTTAAGCCTCAATCTGTAATATTAAAAGATGCTATGGTCAGTATACTGAATGATCCAGAAAGTATAAAAAGAAAATGGAGGAAATACAGAGAATCACTGTACAAGAAAGAACTGATTGACACAGAAATTTCAGGAAGTACCATATAAACATAAGCCAATGGTAATGAAGGAGTAAGTGGAAGCTACATTACAGGCATTGACAAAAAAATAAGGCCCTAGGAATCAATGGAATACCAATTGACTTGTTTCAATTAACAGATGTAGCCTTGGATGTGTTCACACAGCAGACAATATCAGGAAATTTGAAGGACATCTATCTGGCCATGGGATTGGAGGAGGTCCACATTTGTTCCCATTCCAAAGAAAGGTGATCCAACTGAATGTGGAAACTATTGAATAGTATTATTAGAATCACATACATGCAAAATATTGCTGAAGGTCGTTCAAAAACAGCTAGAACAGTACATAGGTAGAGAACTGCCAGAAGTTCAAGCATGATTTAGAAAAGGCCATGGTATCAGAGATACCAGTGCCAATGTCAGATGGATTTTGGCTGAAAGAAAAGAATAGCAGAAGAAGGTCTATTTATGCTTTATAGACTATGCAAAGGCTTTTAATTGTGTGGATCATAACACATTGTAGCTGACACTGAAAATAACAGACTTCTCTCCTGATGCCTCCAGCCAGTTCTAGGCCCTCCTCTCCTGATGCCAATGCATGGGGGAACGATGAGCACTGAGACCAAGAGCTACTTGCACCAGGACCAGGAGTGACATGTTCCAGGATCTGGAGTGACACACGCCAAGACTGGGAATGACATACACTGGGAGTGATGCTGGAACTTGAGTGGGGTGCTTTGTGGAGAGGGGGTCACTGGTTTTTTATTAGATCACATGGGGCCCCTTAAACTTAATCAGAAGGGAGCAAGACAACTAGAGCTCATTCTTGAACAGAAAACCAAGGCTTCCTAGTTTTCCAGTAAGTGCTCTGTGCTCTGCCTTGCAGCTCCTCATGTCCAATCCATCAAGTCTTTAACCTAGAACACCTTGGGCTAGCTTAGCTGCAGCAGTTGTCTGACAGAGGAGGCTGCTTTCATAGGCCTTTTCTCTTTTCTGAACTAAAGCAGATCTTCCCTTGAATCAAAAGGCAGAAATAAACCCAGGAAGGGTATCTGCCCCACCCTCTTCTGATGCAGTGAGTTCAGATCAAGAACCTGCTATAACTTCAAATATGAAAAACTCTACCACAGCAATCTCGGTAGGAAGTAGGCTACCTCACCCCCACACAAGCCAGAAGCAAGATATCACCCCTGCAAAAAATGACAGAATATCAATGGATTTCCTGAAGACAGAAAGTCTAATGAAACTTTCTATCACAATTTAAAAGAAAAATGATTGATTATTTTCGATAAGCGAAAGACAAACTTGAAGAATTACAGGTCACTGCAAGCAAAAACCAGATTAGCTAAAAAAAAAAAAATCCAAAACAATACAGATGAAACAAAAGAGGCATGAGAGGTTCTGGAAAAACAAGAAACCACAATCCAAAATAAGAGGACCAATGTTCCAGATGCTGTCAACCTGGGGCACATATACAGGGTTGAAGAGATGGAACACAGGACCAGTGAAATAGAAGATAGAATTGTCATCACTGATCTGCTAGAACAAAAAGCATAATCAAAAAGAAAGGAAAAAGAAGAAAATCTAAGAATAATGTGGGACACCATTGAGAGAAATAACATACACATAATCAGAATCCCAGAACAGGAAGAAGCAACTAAAGCCACCAAAAAAGCTGTAGAAAAATTATTAGAAGAAAAGTCCAGACATAATAAAGAATGAGAGAATGTTTACTCAAGAAGCTGAGCAAACACAGTATAGAATAGACCCCAAAAGAAAAACACCAAGGCATATCATAGGCAAATTTGCCAGAACCAAAGAGAAGGAGAGAATTCTGAAAGCAACAAGGGAAAAATAAAGAGTAACCTATAAGGGAGAGTAGATCAGTCTAAGTGCTAATATCTCAGCAGAGACCATGCAAGTAGAAAATGGAATGAACACTCGAAGAACACAATTGTCAACCAAGAATATGTTACCCAGTAAAACTATCCATCAAATATGAAGGACAGATAAAGATATTCCCAGAAAAATAGAACCTAAGGGAATTTGTAAAAACAAGACCAGCATTACAGGAAACACTGAGAGATGTCCTTCTTAAAGAGGGGCCACAGAAAGCAGGATGGACCAAAGTAACTTGCAACAATGCCAAAAGAACTCAACAAAATGATAGCTACGAAACCTTGCCTCTCAATAATCTCACTTAATGTAAATTGTTTAAATTAATTACTGAAGAGAAAAAGAGTAGCAGATTGGATAAAAAGCCAAAATCCATCAATATGCTGTCTACAAGGGATACACCTGAAAAATGAAGAAAAAGACTAAAATAAGTAAAAGGGTGGGGGAAATGGATTAAGCAAATGGCAAACAGAAGAAAGCAGGAGTAGTGATATTAATCTCTGCTAAAATGGTTTCAATGGAAAAGCCATCGCAGAGGACAAGGAAGGTCATCATATAACGATTAAAGGGTAAATAGAACAAAAAGACATAACAATAATATCTATGCACAACATGAAAGACCTGCAAAATATATAAAACAAACATTAACAAAACTTAAAAAGGAGATAGACAACACTACTATAGTAGTTGGTGACTTCAATAAACCACTCTTAAAAAAAGAGAGAACTTCCAGAAAGAAACTCAAAAAGATTCTGAAGAATTAAACCACACAATAAACCAGCTTGATCTTAGAGATATTTATAGGCTAATGTACCCCCAAGAAAGCACAGTATAACTTCTCCAATGTGCATGAAACATTCTCCAGAGCAGATAACATTTTAGGTCACATCAATAAATTCAAAAGCACAGATATAATACAAAGTATAGTCTCACATCACAACGCTACAAAATTAGAAATTAATAATAAGATATAAAGAAAAAAAAATCCCATACATTTGGAAGCTAAACAACATCTTGCTTGAAAATGAGTTAGTAGTCAAAGAAACAAAAAATGAAATTAACACATTTCTTAAAACAAATGACAATGAAAACACCACTTACCAAAACCACTGGGAAACAGCCAAAGCAGTAATTAGAAGTCAATTTATAGCAATAAGCAAACACATTAAAAGACAGGGAAAAAAATGGCCATTGACTCTCTAATGCAACATCTCCAACAATTTGAAAAAAAAATAGTAAGAAAATCTGTCACTCTCTATAAAAACCTGAAATTATAAAAATTAGGGCAGAAATAACTACAATAGAAAACAGAAAAACAATTGAAACCATCAGCAAAAACAGAAGTTGGATCTTTGAAAAGGTCAATAAAATCAACAAACCATTAGCAAAATAAACAAAAGGAAAAGACACAAATCATCTGAATAAGAGATGAAACTGACAACATGACAATGCAACAAATGTAAATAAAAAGGTTAGAAATGGAATATTATGAAAAACTATACTCAAACAAATATGAAAACCTAGAGGAAATGGACAAATATTTAGAAATTCACCAACTACCTAAACTTATACAAACAAAAATTGAACACCTGAACAGACCCATTACAAAAGAAAAACATGGAAAAAGTAATAAAACAAGGTCCAGACAAAAGTAGTCCTGGACCAGATGGTTTTACAAGTGAATTGTATCAAACATTCAGAGAAGAATTCTCACCAATTCTACATAAACTATTTCAGAAAATAGACAAATATGGAATTCTCCCAGATTCATTCTATGAAACAAACATATCCTTGATACCAAAGCCAGGTAAAGACATCAACAAAATAGAAAACTACAGGCCAATATCTCTCATGAACATAGATGCAAAAATCCTGAATAAAATACTGGCCAATAGAATCCAACAATACAAAAAAATAAATAATTCACACATGACCAAGTAGGATTCATAACAGGTATGCAAGGATGCTTCAAAATAAGAAAAACAATCAATGTAAGGCATCACATTAACAAAGAAAAGAGCAAGAACCACATGATCATATCAATTGATGCAGAAAAGGTCTTTGACAAAATACAACACCCTTATCTGATTAAAACACTCAGCAAAATAGGAATGGAAGGTAATTTCTTCAATATAGTAAAAAGCATATATGCAAACCCAAGAGCCAACAGTGTTCTCAATGGAGAGAGGTTAAAGGCATTCCCTTTGAAAACAGGAA
Organism: Elephantulus edwardii; assembly: GCF_000299155.1. Lineage (NCBI taxonomy): Eukaryota > Metazoa > Chordata > Mammalia > Macroscelidea > Macroscelididae > Elephantulus > Elephantulus edwardii. The sequence continues at coordinate 4,470,592 of NW_006399807.1, forward strand.
CTAGGCAAGAATGCCCACTATTTTGTCTCCTGTTCAGTATTGTATTAGAAGTCTTAGCAAAAGCAGTAAGACAAGAGAAGGAAA
>NW_006399807.1:4471267-4496403 GCF_000299155.1 Elephantulus edwardii
AATCCAGAAATCAGCCCATATACCTATGGACAACTGAGTTTTGACAAGGAGATGAAATTGGTTATGTGGGGAAATGACAGCCTTTTTATTGGCAAAATTGGAAAATTATCTGAAGAAAACTCAAGCAAGGTCCACACCTCACTCCATATACAAAAGCCAACTCAAAGTGGATCATGGACCTAGAATTAAAACCAAGGACTATAAACTTCATTAGAGAAAAGCTTGGCAGAACTCTAGAAGTCCTAATCCACAACAAGAACAATCTTCCAAGTATCCTGAAAAACCTACAAAAAAGAGAGGGTAAAATAGATGAATGGGATGTTCTAAGAATCAAATCCCTATGCACATCCAAAAACTTCTCCAACAGGGTAAAAAGGGAAGCCACAACTGGGAAAAGACATTTAGCAATGACATGTCTGATAAGAGACTTATATCTAGAATTTATGGAATACTTGAGCGCCACAAGATAAACAACCCAATTGCAAAATGTGCACAGGGTATGAACAAACACTTCACCAAAGAAGACATTCAGATGGCACATAAACACATCAAGAAATGTTCAAAATCCCTAGCTCTAAGACAGATGCAAATAAAAGCAACTATGAAATATCATCTTACTCCAGTAAAAATAGCAAAATGCAACAGTGTAGCAAACAGCAAATGCAGGTGAGGTTGTGGAGAAACTGAAACCCTTATTCACTGTTGGTGGGAGTGTAAAATGGTGCAACCAGTATGGAAGGTGATATAGTGCTTTCTCAAAAAGTTGGGAATAGAAATACCATTTGACCCAGCAATACCACTACTAGGAATATACCCTAATGAAACCAGAACTGCATCCCAAGCAGATCCATGTTTACTGCTGCTTTGTTCACAATTGCACAGAGTTGGAAACAACCGAAGTGCCCATCAACAAACAAATGGATAGAGAAGCTGTGGTATAGTCACACAATGTAATACTATGCAGCTTGGAAAAACAAAGAATTCATGAAATTTTATACAAAATGAGTGACCATGGAGGACATTATGCTGAGTGAAATACCTCAGTCACAAAAAGACAAACAGTCCATAATGCCACTGTTCTAAAACAGGACTGACATGGGGGTTTGAGGGACACTGAGAAAAGAGGGGATAAAAAATGTGTATGGTATTAAAACAGACAATGGGCAGAACTGTATAAAAGGAATATATGATTAGGTATTATTGCATGCCAAAAGTCCAGAATAAAAGCTGCATCGTACAGTGGACTGAGGAAGCAGGGGGGGGAGGGGGGGCAACTGTATAACAATGACAGAAAAATTTTTCCCCCAAAGAAAAAAGCAAAGTGTGGGGAGCAGGCAGAAATATGTGCAACAATGAATGAATGGAAATCCAAGTTCTCGAAAAACTTTCATTAAAATCTCAATAAAAAAAAGACAGAGTGCTTAAAAATTATAGATAAGAATTCAGCCTGTGACATTAATGATAGCAGTTATAATTAGGAAATAAGAAGATACAACACTTATACTTTGATTCAGTGATATTTAGGATGTACTGAAAGTGCTCTGGTGGTATAGTGATTGAGCACTTGACAACCAAATAAAGGTAGGCATTCTGAACTCAGTAGTGGTTCCACAGGAAAAAAGACCTCGTAGTGATGTACTCTGTGAAGATTACAAACTAGGAGACCCTTTAAGGTAGTTCAAGTCTGTCCAGTAGGGTCACTATGAGTCAAGAACAACTGGCCAACCAAGGTTAAGTGTTCAAAGCCTCAACATCTAGTTTTTATATGAAGAGCTGTATTGTAATGTTTCAAGCAAGTAAACTTTTATAAAAAGACATTTATGCTTTAAAAAAAAAAAAGAATGAGAGTTCTAGAGCACTTAATTGTGCTCATGTGAAACCTATACCTGGACCAGAAAGCTGTTGTGTGAACAGAGCAGGGGAACACTGCTGGTTTAAAGAGAGTGATTCAAGATTGTATTCCTTCTCCATACATATTTAATGCATATGTTGAGCAAATTTTTTGAGACATTGGACTCTGTGGAGTGTGACATTAGGGTTGGAGGGAGACTCATCCATAACCTGTGTTATGCAGATGACACAACCTTGCTTGCTGAAAGTGAGAAGGACTTGAAGAATTTGTTGCAGAAGTTCAAAGAATGCAGCTTTCAACACAGATTGCATCTCAATGTAAAGAAAATAAAGATTCTTACCACGGGACCAATAGACAACATCATGATGGATAGAAAAGAGATTGGAACTGTCAACAGCTTCATCTTGCTTGCATCTACAACTAACACCTTTGGTGCCAGCATTCAAGAACTAAGAAGAAGCATTGCATTGGGAAAATCTACAACTAGAGACATCTCCAAATTATTGAAGAGTAATGATGTCAGTTTGAGGACTAAGGTGTGTCTAATTCAGGCTATAGTCTTTCTGATCACTTGCTATGCATCTGAGAGCTGGACAATGAATAAATAAGGATGACAGAAGAAGAAGAAGTAATTTATGTCTTTGAGCTGTGGTGAGAGAAGACTACTGAGCATCCCATGGACAGCCAAAAGAACAAATAGATATGTCTTAAAGAGGGTGCAGCCAGAGTGCTCTTTGGAGGCAAGAATGATAAGGCTCTGTGCCACATACTTTGGACATGTTCCTTGGAGAGGAAGGGTGATGATAGGAAGGGTGGAGTGCCTGCAAAGGGAAAGGAAGACTTTCAACCAGGTAAACTGACACGATGACTGCCACAATAGGCTCTTGAATAGAACAGGGTTCAGATCTTCTGTTTATAAGGTCACTATGAGTCAAGATTGACTCAATGGCATCTAACAACAACAATACCTTTCTACTGTGATTTCTGTGAAAGTTTACAAAGTAGATTGAAGTGTGAAGTGTGTGTGTTTTCTTTTTACAATCAATCATTTATCCATGTTTTGTGCCCTAATGTCAATTAGAATACACCCAGTGTCTGATGATCAATTCATTGTATATTGTCTTTCCCGTCACCCATCTTAATAAGTGTTCATTATCTATTAATTCATTTTCTGCTCACCACCCTCCCACTCCCTGGCAACCATACTAATATGGTTATCAACAAATCATTAAAGACACAGTTAGGAATAGATTTTGTTTGCCACACAAGGCCTGCTTATGCACTATGTCATTTACAGCTTATAATGACCTGGAATATAAGCCAGGGATAAATGCAATATGTCGTTTGCTTGACAAAGCTCATCATGTTAGTAAGCTAGAGAACGGAACCAAAACCCACTACTTTTAACTCCCCAAAATCATGACCTTCTTTCTTACAGCTTCTAGTTACTATCCTATCACACACACACACACACACACACACACACACACACACACACACACACCCAACTCAAAAAACTTTTCTGTTAAAGATAAAAGGAGGACATGGAATAATATGCAGCATGCAGGAGTAATTTTGTAATTTTGTAAATTACTAAAACAGCATTATGCTAGATGCACTAACTGGGTCTCGTAAAGATAAATATTGTATAGGACCATTATTATAGAATGAGTATGAAGATCCAAGTTGTGGGGCTTAATCACAGGATCACACAATTTAATAGGTGGAGGGTGAGGCGGATAAAGAAGACAGCAAAGATCCAGTGTGAAAAACAATGTATACAAACCATATGAACTTTGTAAGTAAACCAGTATAAAATTTAAAAAACAAAATACATTTTTTTTAAAAAAAGAAGGGAAGCTGTACTTAAAAGAATTATCTTGGGTTTGGGATACTCTCCTATCATCTCTTATCGCTCGTGATCACTGAAACGGTTATAAAGCAGCATCTATCCCAGAAATCAACTCATTTCAAACATAACAACCTTGAGAAAAAAATAGTCTACTCAGTAGTATGAATAGCTGATATCTGCTGTTATCAAGTCTTAGCTCTTTGAGTCCAACTTAACATAGTTGAGCTAAGTCTTGCATGTGAATTGAAAGTATGCAAAACTCTCCTAAATATCTTGCCTACTGGTCCGTTATTGTACTCATTTCTCCACCTCACAGAGAATGTCACAATGCTGCACCTTGTATGATGTTCATGAAATTATTGGAAGTGAAATGGAGGGGGAGGAGTGGAGAACGAATCAAAATTTAACATGGAGATTGAGTTCTTTTTCTTTTCTCAGGAATGTTTAATCATCCTGAATCTACCAAAACAGTACTGTAATCTCCGCAAACTTGTCAATATTTTGTTAAAATAATAATCACTTTCAAAGGAATTCATTTAACTCAGAAGAACGCTCTCTGGCTGGAAGCTAAGATCCAGCGTTAGTCTTTACTATGTTATTTGGCTGAATGACTCTGGGAAAGCTTTGCTCTGGGCCTTAGTTTCTTCCAGTGTAGAATAATTAATGGGACTAATTGTTCTTTAGGGAGCTCTGAAGACATAGTCTATAGAGAATTGTGCTGCTAACCCAAAGGTTGTACCTCGCTGGTGACTTGAATCTACCAGTGGCAACAAGGGAGAAAAGATGAGCAGTCATCACCTGTGCAATTTGCTACTTTGAAAAGTCAATGGAGGGTTAGCTATAAGCCAATGAGAGAGAGAGAGAGAATTATTTAGAACACCTTCTACAATTGTTTACACTTGCTTAACAATTCTGCCTACTAAGGTCTGGCATCCATCACTAACTCAGTGATCTCTACCAATCCCCTGCCAGGATAAATGTGGTCCTTGGACCTGAATTCACATCCCCTTGTGCAGAAAATTTTAGCATCTTATTTCATATCAGAAAGTTTGCTTTGGCAGTAAAGTCTTTAAGGACACTTCAGTATAAATACAGATGTAGAAGTCAATGGCTCAGAATGCCTATCACTCTTCTCCATGGAATCATGGACGCTCTAGCTTGAAATCTCTTTTTTGACAAGAGTCCTCAATGGGTGACAGTCCTCTAGTCCCTCTAGGGGACCTACCTAGATAGCAGGGCCACATCTGCTTAAACAGAGATTAACCACTATGTCTCTGAGTTGTTTGCGATTCATAGCAACCTTAAGTCCAACAGCTCTGAACCTTGCTCTATCCTGGGCCCACTTTATTGTCTCTGACACACCTATCCCTATTACTCCCGTCACTGAATCACTCCATCTCACTGAGGGTCTTTCTTAAACTGTCCCTCCACCCTTTTAAACATGATGTCCCACTCCAAGGTCCCTCCTGGCAACATGCCCAAATATGTCAGGCGGAGCTTTAAAATCCTTGCCTCCAAGAAGCAGTCTGGTCTCACCCTCTCCGGAACAAACCTGTTTGTACTCCTAGCACCTAATCAAAGTGAAAAATTGTTGTTGCCTTATGAGTTGTAGGGCCACATGTGAAGAGAGTCCTGGCAGACAAGCAGAGAAGCTAAAGGGGAGGAAAATGAAAGGAAAGGAAAACACAGGAAGTACTAACTGGGGAATACAAAAGACTTAATGGAGCAATGATTTAAAACTATGTGCCTTTTTAGGGAAGGCAGATTGAAATTCCACAGAGCTTCAATTTTCCTCTAAATGCTTGCAATTTCAGAGACTCCCTGGGGGACAAGCTTCCTCTGGAGAACCCTTAGCAGAATGGAAGTTGTGCCCCACCTGCTGCAGAGGAATTTTCACACAGACATCCCCACACGAACACGAAGAAAACTGGTGCAGTTCTTTATGACAGAGGGGGCTTTGATGAATAATCATGAACAAACTTAGAAAGACCTTTCAAAAGCACTACAAGTTCCAGGAGCTTCACCCTCCATGGCAGTTGTCAAGGTAACAGAGATTAAGTAAGAATCAAAGGACAGGCGGCTTGAGCATTACTGGGAGCTCCCCCTCTACCTGCCTACTGCAGGTACACACAGTGCCCTCACCTTATATGGCAGCAGCATCATAGATCTGCTTGCAAACACACTGGCAGCAAGACGCATGAAGAGGCACATTTTATGGTTTTCTATGCATGAGACCTTGCTTTAGACCTATTCAGGTTTTGGAAGAGGATCAAAGACTGTAGCTTTCAATATGGATTGTATCTCAATGTAAAAATAAACAAAAACCCCAACCCCCCCCCAAAAAAACCCAACCAATAATAAAAAATCCAAGGCCCTGAATCTATAAGCAACATCAAAGCAGATGGAGAAAAGATTGAGACTGTCAATTGCTTCATCTTGCTTGTATCCACAATCTATGCACTTGGTACAAGCAGTCAGGAGAACAGGAGATGTATTTCCCTGGGAAAATCTATAGTCAGGGGCCCCTCCAAATCATTGAGGACCAATGAGGCTAGTTTAGGATTAAGGTGTACCTGATTCAGACCATGGTCTTTTCAGTCACTTGCTATGCATCTGAGACCTGGACAGTGACTAAGGATTACAGAACAAGAATGTATGCCTTTGAATTGTGGTATTGGAGAAGAGTGATGAATATTCCATGGGCTTCCAAGAGAACAGATGTGTCCTAGAGATGGTACAGTTAGGGTGCTGTTTGGAAGCAAGGATAATGAAGCTTAATTTCACATACTTTGAACATGTTTCTAGGTGAGGCTATTCATTTGAGAGGAACATCATGCTTGGGAAGGTGGAGTTACAACAAAGGAGAGAAAGACCCTCAATCAGGTAGACTGACACAGTGACTGCAGCAGTGGGCTTAAGGGTGTCAGATATTGTGAAGATGACACACAGACTAGGACAAGGTTCAGATCTATTATTCATGGGGTCACTATGAGACCTACTCAACTTGATGGCCCCTAACAAAAAGAACAAAAGTAAGTTGTAGGGAGCTTGGATGGCTTAGTAATAAGGAGTTTCATTGTCATCAAAGGTACATGATTCAAAGCCACTGGCTGCTCCACCAAAGAAAGATGGGCAGTCTCCTTCTACGTAATTAGTTGTAACACACTGGAAGGTCAGCTATGAGTTCATTCTGACTTGAAAGTATGCAACAACAACACAAGCCAGTTGCAGGGTGCTTGGGGCTTAGTAGTAAGGAGTCTTGCTGCAAATTCAAAGTCTATATGTTCCCAAGTCGATAGAACATAACAAGAGGGAGTTGGGTTGGCAAAGTGATTGTAACAATGGGCTTGAGTGTGACAAGCAACGGGTTTGAGGATGGTTCCAGATACGGTGAAGGTTTTGATTGGTGTTCTTGTGATTGTTATTTGTTGTAGTCAATACAATAGCACCTAACAGTGACAACAACAAGAGTAAGATGAGAAGTCTTCTCTCATAAAGATTTGTACCCTCAGAAACTTGATGAGGGATGCAATGGCAGTAGAGTGAAAGTCTTTCTGAAGATCTTTGGTGGCACTGTGGTTATGGTGTTCATATACCACCCCTCAATTAGAGAAATAGTATCTCTGCCAAAAGAAAAACAAATACATCTTGGAGAAAGTGCAAGCAGGTTGCCCCTTAGAGTCAAGGGTGGCCAAACTTTGTTTCACATACTTTGGCCATGTTATGAGGAGAGTTCAGCCCTTAGAAAAATATACCATTCTTGGAAAGATAGAGGGTCAAGGAAAGAGAGAAAGACCTTTAACAAGATGGATTGATACAGTAACTGCAAAAATAGACTCAGGTATATCAGAGATTATAAGGAAGGCATAGGATAGAGCGTGGTTCATATCCGTTGTTCATAGGGTCATTATGAGCCATAGTTGACTTGGCAGAGCTAACAACAGATTCAGATAGTTGAATTGTATTTGTCCTAGATGTGTTCACTCATAATTTTTAGTTGAGGCAAATAGTTAAAAGCTTGACTGCTAAACAAAAAAATTAGTGATTTAATCACACCCAGAGCCATTCCAGAAGATAATTTGATTTTCAAAGGCCTTAATCACTTTACAGCCTCCAAAAGCTGAAATGCAACTTATTTGGTTTCATGTGTCCACCCAGTTAAGAGTCACAGGCACAGTACTGCTTATAATATTTCTAAGCAGAAGAAGGCTGGAAAAATATTATAGTGAATGTTATGTTAAAATAAGCTGATTAACCTGCTGTGGACATATAAACTTGGAATGCCATAAAAATGTATAATGAATTCTTTATTCTGACTTATTGATAGAAGTCCTTCCAGATGTGCCAACACACTGGCCTAGCATTGCACACTGTGTACTGTTTTTTAAAAGCATTGGCTATATTCTCCACAAAAATGCTATTCTGTCTTATCTACACTATAAGCTCTTAAATGTCAGTGGAAATGCCTAAAGTATCTTGGTGGCTACTCTTAACATTGGTTTTATACATGTGTTATTCATTTAATATAATTGGAGCAAAAGATAAAATGATAAATAAGACAGAAAAATATCTTTATAAACTTTCATTAAAATATCAATTTTTAAAAAGTGTGGTAAAAAGACAGAAAAAGCTCATATTTTAATGGCTTACACATCTTAGTGAGGAAAAAGCAATTAACTAAACGAATAATCTGTGATAAGCATTGTTATTATTATTATGTGCCATCACATCACTTATGACTCATAATGACCCTATGTGCAATAGCCAGGAAACCTTCTCCATCCTCTGCCAGCTTTACTGTCTCTGACACATCTACCCTCATCATCTCTCACTGAATCAACCCATCTCATCGATGATAAGCATTAGGATTGAAATAAATAAGGTACTGTGTATATAATAGCTAACATTTACTAAGTATTCCTCCAGCCACCAATTGTTCTAAAACCTTCATTTACATCAACTTATTTAATCCTTACCAACATTAAGAAGAATTTGCTGTTATCATTCTGATTTTACAGATGAGGAAATTAAGGAACAGAAAGGTTAAATCATAAAATTAGTAATGGCAAGAAGTAGCTAAGAGAATACGCCCTCCCCTTTTCCTTATGAATCAGGGTGAAGTCTCTCTCAGGGAGGAGTGATTAGGGAATGGCAAAGGACACACTGATAAAGGAGATTAATCAGAACTGGCTTTGACTAGCACTGTGGCAAATGGACAATTAAAACAGACTTTCAAGGGGGAGAAAAATAAAGAAGAACAAACTGGGGAGGAGGGTAGAGAAAACAGTGCAACAATGGATGAATGAAAACCCAAAATCTCTGTAAATGTTCATTAAAACTAATAAAATTTAATAATTAAAAAAAGTGCAGTACAACCATAAAAAAATTAGTGGCAAATAAAGGCTAATCACATTATTAGTAGCTATTGTTTATTAAACAACCTCTTATAAGCAATGGTCCCTTTGGAAATGATGACCAGGAAAGGTCTCTAAGTAGGAATTACATTTAAACTGAGACATAAAGACTGAGAAGGAAGCAGCCACTAATGCATCTTGTACCAATGATAAAATAAGTCACATTTTTTGGGAAAAGAAGAGGTAATTGAGCTACCACTTAGAGGTAAATGAATTAGAGATCCATTTGACCACGTGGAAGTTATGGAATTAATTCAGTAAAAGCATTAATTATTGGGCCAAGAATTCTAGATTTTGTTCTGGTTTTCCCATTCTTTATACTGTTCTTGTTTTCCAGCCCAATAAAACTATTAACATACATGTAGACCTCTTGATAATGAATTCCATGAATGGATCAGATTTTCTCATCAAATCAAACCTACCCAGGGTCACCTCCTGTTGTTAGAACAGCTGCTGCGACCACCTCATGGTTGTAACGAGAACTAAGAGGATTGCTCCTTCAAAAATTGAAGTCAGGCTAAGGGAGCCATGGTGGCCTAGTAGTAAGAAGCTGCACTGCAATCCCAGAGGTATGAGGTTCAAATCCACCAGATGCTCTGCTGGAGAAGGAGGGACAAACTCCTCCTGTACCAGTCAGATATGATTTGACGGTACACACAGAAATATAATAAAATAAAATTTTAAAAAAATTGAAGTCAGGCTGCAAAGATTTCCTTCAACAAACAGTAGCGGGTGTTATTGGGGCATCATGCCAAGAATGTCATAATGGAAAGCTATAGCCTGGGGAGAAGAAAGATGAAAAGCTTTGAGGTTAGACATGCCTAGATTGAAACCTGGTTCCACTGCTTATTAGCTGTGAGAACATGGGAAGAGAACTTAATACTTGTAAATTTGGCTTGCCCATCTGCAAAATGAAGACAAGCACAGCTTTTCTTTTTTTTTAAAGCAGGGTTATTGGAAGGATTAGGTATGAAAGAACATATAATGTAATAGCAGTGATGTTAGATATAGATGGCAGACAGGTTTCGTTACTCTTCCCCCTAGTACCAACTAAGGAATTTATGAGAATATGCATCCTGCATTAGTGAGCATATAACATTCATGTCTATATTACTTGTAGGAGCTACTGGGAACAGAGCAGAATGGACAGGGGGGAGATACTCTTTCATATTCTCTGTGAAACGCATGCAACCAAGACCATTTGTGTTACCTTTTCTAGTTATCTGCAGCTTTCAATGTTTCCTTTCAGTTTCTGGTTCTACCCTTCCTTGATAACTGAACTTTCAAGTACTAATATTTGTGAGGTATCCAAGAAGCATGATGCATGAACTGTGTTCCTGTTATCCACATTATCCTCTCACAACCACCTTTTAGGATAAGCCTAATTATATGTAGTTGTATTAACACATTTCACTGATCTGCAGTTCTCCTCTAGTTTTTGTCACAAAGACAAAATTCCTCATCTCTCTGCAGTTAGGCATAGTCATGTTACTAGGTACTAGTTACTAGCAAGGACATAAGAATGAAAGAGACACATTCCACTTTTCTGCTTAGAAGCCTGGTCTTGACTCTACTGGTCTTTATTCTCCTATCATAATGACCTGGGGTCACTCCTTCCAGATCAAAGTTTCTTTCATTGCTAATTATTAAAGACTACAGTCTTCAATATTGGATTACACATCAACTTTAAGAAAACATAAGTAGTAAAACATGCATGGTGACCCAAGGGAGGGAAAAGGGTGTGAGCAGGGGAGTGAGGATGAGGAGGGGTGAAATCACAGAGATCACAGTTTGGTAGGTGGAGGGAAGGGGTGAAGGATATGGGAAGGATCCAGTTGGGACCTGAAAAGACAGGGTAAGATGGACATTTTCCAGTGGTAATTCATTTTATAAAACATAATTCATAAGAATGATTGTATGAAACATAATGTATATGAACTTTGTAAGCAAATCAATATAATTTTTTAAAAAAATAGGAAGCAGCAGTCCTCAACACAGAGTCAATAGGCAACATCATGATAAGAGGAGAAAAGATTGAAGTAGTCACTGACTTCATTTCACTTGGATATATAATCAACACCCATGATAACAGTAGTCCAAAAATCAAAAATTGTTGCTGTGGAGAAAATCTGCTGTCAAGGACCTCTCCAAAGTGTTGAAGAAGAAAGATGTCAGTTTAAAAGCTAAGCTGCTCCCGACCCAAACTATTTAACTTGTTTCCTAAGCACTTGAAAGTTGAACAATGTATAAGGATTATGGAAGAAGAATCCATGTCTTTAAATATTGGTGTTGGATAAGAGTACTGAATATCCCATGAACTGCTAAAAGAACAAATAATTCTATCATGAAAGATGTGCAAACAGGATGCTCCTTAAAGGCAAGGATAGTGAAACTTTGTCTCACATACACAGATTGCTGTCAAGAGGGACCCACTATTTGAAACAGACATGGCACTAAGAACGATGAATGTTGCAGAAAGAGAAGAAGTTCTTTAACATGGTATGTTGACACAATGACTCTAACAATGGGCTAGAGGACATCAGAAATTGTGAGGAAAGGATGCAGGATAGGGTAAAGTTCACAAATAGTAATGAGTCCTAATCAACTTGACGATACTTACAACATAAAATAGAAAACATTTAAGATATTAATATTTGGTATAATATATAAAATAGTCAACCTGCTTAAAACAAAGTATAGGAAAGCTCTTACCTTCAAGAAGTTTCCTTCTGATGGACATAGGGGAAGGAAAGCATTCTCTCTCTTTTTTTGTTGTTGTTATGTGCTGTCAAGTTGAACAGAATTGTTTAGTATTACATTTTGTCAGCTAAAGTCTCAGTCCTTTGTTAGAGGGGATCATGTTTGTCTTCATCATATAAATCTAGATTTGCCAGCTGTGGCCTCTGGCATAAGATGTAGTCATCTATTATCCTGAAAGCGGTCTTAGTTACTACTAAACTTAGAGGTCTAATCCTGAGATATGTTTTAACTGGCAGAAGGCAGGTTGCTATAAAGGTTTTGTGCATTTCCAGTGACTAGCAAAGCTTGTAACAAAAGATTGCTAGATGTTATTTAATTGACTATAATTCATGGGAGGTCTTGTGTATAATAGAACAAAACGTCCAATTGTATATCGTTATCATGATCACCAACATATTTTAATTCATTGGAATGGCTATTGTGCCAATCCATACCACTAAATGTCTCTCTCTCCCTTACTAGCCTGGTGTTTCACCAAGTGGGATGTCTTCCCCGAGCATTAAATCCTTCCTGATGATCTAAGCTGAACAATCTTAGGTTGTGATTCATGAAATTGCTTTGGTTAACTTTTTTAATTGCTTATTTAGGTCTTCCTAAACAGTCTTAGTCTGAAAATATTAATGAAATATGTCAACAAAGGGTAAAACTGATGGTAGTCAGGATATTGGTGACATAGGGATGTCACCATAACAAAAACAGGATCACAATAACACACAACCACCATAATATGACAAACTGGCAAATAAGTGGCCTCAAAGCAAGTTGTTATCAAGTGCCATTAAGTGAACTCTGACTCATAACAACCCTATGAACAACAAATGAGAACCATACCTTATCCAATACTGTCTTCACAATCTTCACTGTGATGTGATGAAATCTAATGTTGTCATTCCATCTAATTGAAGGTATTTTTCTTTTTCTTCTCCAGTTACTCTCTATTTTTCCAAGCATGATGTCTTTTCCCAACAATGCATCTAATATGATGATTAAAGTAAGTAAGATAAAATCTCACTATCCTTGTTTCTTGTAAACACACTGGTTGTACTTATCTCAAAACAGATTCGGTTTTTCTTTTGGCAGTTTGTGGTCTGATCAATATATTTTACCAACATAACAATTCAAAGACATCAATCCTCTTTTGGTCTTCTTTATTCATTGTTCAGCTTTTACATACATTTGAAGAAATGCAAAATTGCAAGGAAAAAATTAGTCCAGAGGAATATGAACCACACAAGCATAGACTTCACTAAGCTGAGGCCAAGAGTATTAGGTGAATGCTAGATACAAATTCCTACACAAAATTGGGAGAAAAAATTAAGAGCATAATTAAAAATAATTAAAAAGACAAGATATTCTATTCTGGTCTAATAGAGACTGGTACATGCCCTATCTATGAATCTTAGATATCCACCAAACCTGGAATTGAATCTATCCTCAGACAGCTCCTTTCAGAAAGGACTGTCAGGAGGATAATACTCTTAAGGAATATAGTCCCTCAGAACAATCAACCATTTAAAACCAAAAGACAACATTGGTTCATATGTAAAGTTCAGAGGGCAGAAAGAGGCAAGCAAAAGGAACACTGGAGATGGAAAACAAGGGAGGGCGTAGAAAGAATGCAACAATATTGAAGAAAGTGCAACTAATGTCACAAAACAAAATATGTATAGATTGCTGAATAGAAAAGTATTTGCTCTATGCAAGTGGCCTGGAGGAAAGCTGTTATGACGAGGGGCCAAGAAAAGCCTGACATAGAGTTTCTACATTAAAAAGTTTTAAACCATTGATTGATATTATCTTATTTATACTTTTTAAAAGATACTTCGGGTGCTCTCTTGGCCTAAGGGTAAAGAATTGCACTGTCAAATCAAAAACATGCAGTTTGGACTCACCAGCTGCTCTGCAGGAGAAAGATGGGCAGTCAACTCCCATATAATTTACTCTCTGAAAACCCGTTGGAGGGACAATTATGGGTTGGTTCTGACTCGAAGGTACACAACAACAACAACAATGCTTAAGGAGTGTAGACGGGAGGAAGCATGTGACTGGGTACAAGGAGTTCCATTAGGAAGATGGTGATGTAGGTCAGGTGAGAGGTGGGAGTTACTAGACCTATCATGGTGGCCACAAGGAACAAAATAAAATGCATAAACTGAAGATATATTAGGGGGTCAAACTGTAAAGCTCTTTGATCCACTTTGTCCATTGAGCCTTCAAAAGCTGCAAGGTCTTCTCAAAAAGAATGTGCTGATGTTCAGACTGACTTTGCCTCAGTTCGAATCAGCCAGGCAGACTGTTGACTAAGCAGTCCAAGCTTGACTCTGCCGCAGTCTAGTTATTTTGGTCATAGAGACGTGGCCTTAATAACAGTCCTCATTCTATCTATAGACTTTGTATCAAATCTGGTTTACACTGGACCTGATTTTTTTTTTATCTTATTCAGTTCTAAGGGAGAAGTTTTTCTCCGCAAGAGCAACCTGGAGAGAAAATATGACAATATATTTATGAAACTGGTTATGAAGGGGCATGGTACAAGATGTCGGGGGTTTCAGAACAAGTGTTTTACGGCTTGGATTCTAATAAATTTGTGAATTTGTATTCCCTTACAGAGAGTTGGCTGAGATACTGAAGTTAGCAAATTGCCTGATTTATGCAGGCACCATGTCCATTTCAGAATGTTTTCTATGGATTTTTCCCACGTCATCTATTAATTACCTAATTACATCGTCTAATTATGGGATTCTTCATGTATTTACACTGATTACGTAATTGGGTACAATTACACTAATTAGGTTAATGATACATGATAACAGACTACAAATTGCTTTAAAGGGACACTGGGAAGGCTGGGAGGCCAAAAACCCTTTGGAGGTAGGTCAGATTCTGTCTATTAGCAGTTCAGAGATTCCATGTCTTGGTCTCATCTTGACCTTTCTGGTCCATTCTAGAGAAATATGTGGAAGAATTCACCAAGTTGTGTTGACCAAGTTCAGAGTACATATGACAAAGCTATGACTTAGATTCGGTCTGAGCAGATCCCAAGACTCTTTTGGTCAGCATAATGATGACCCCTGAAGATATTCATGTTCTAAGATGTTCTAAGATGCCACATAACAATAACAACAACAACAACAATCCCCAGAATCTGTGAATATGTTGCTACATGGGAAATGAGACCTTGAAGATGTGATTAAGCGTATGGACCTTGAGATTATCCTTGTTTTGGGGGGTATACCCACTCTGATGGCATAAGCCCTCAAAAACGTGCATAATCAATCTGGTCTGCGTCTGAGAGATGTCAGAATAGACAACAGATGAGTGAATGTGAAAGGCGGCAGCACAAAAAGGACTCAACACCCCATTGCTGTTTCTGAGGGATGGGGGCTATGTGTAAGGACAAGAAAGAGGATTCCAGCATCCCAGGGTAGTCCTAGCTGACAGACAAAGGAATTGACACCTCAGCCTCAAGGAACCAGATCATGTCGACATCTGAATGATTAAGGAACTAGATTGTCCTGTACAAGTCACATAAGAGGATGAAACTCTGCCAAGAATTTGAGTTTTGCCTGTGAAGCCCTTGTTAGACTTCTGAGCAAGAGAACTATAAGATAATATGCTGTTTAAGCCACTAAATCTCTGGCAAATTATTGTGGAAGCAACGGAAAACAAATATATGTCTGCGCTCTTTTATTTCCCTCTCTCTTCTTCATCTTCATGCTGATCATCGCCTGACTTATACTCTTCACTCGCCTTCCTGTCATCTATTCTCAGAGGAAGGTCTGATAATCAACGATCTCACCTAATACGAGCATGCATGAACATGAAAAAGTATCTTCTCCCATATGCATTGCCCATTTTAGATCCAATCATGCAAAGGCTTTTTGTTGTTGGGGTTTTATTTTTGGGGTTTTGAGTTTGTTTTGTTTTGTTTTAAGCAATGGATTTTGTCCATAAATGTAGAATGAGACGCTAATATATGAAGTCAGAGCAGTTTCCCTTCAAATAGCATCTTAACAACTTGCTTGCCCTGTGACCTTGGTGTCACTGTATATAACCTGAACTTCCATTTCCTTCCAGTAAAGCTGAGATAATAGTATCCCCTTCAAAGGCTTTTTAAAGTAGCTAGTGAGATCATGTATGTCAAGTGCCCGGAACGATGCCTACTCATAGGCAATTATCTGCAGGTTTCCTTCCTTTCTCTGAAAAGGACCTGAGCCATCAGTGACTGTGATTGAGAAGTACTAAAAGAATAGATAGAAAACTTCTTTCTTTCACAAGGTTATACGGACAAAATAAAATTTTACATGACTTGTTTCATATAATTTTAGAGCCATCACTACACCCAGAGGCAAGGGCAATCCTCAGAGAAATCCAGACAGGGGAAAACACTCTGAAGAGTCTGCTACCATGGCCAGCTTCTGCTTCTGGAAAGGGTGTAAGTAGAGGCAACTAGGATGCCTTCTGCCAGTTCTGCCCACTGCTGTGTAGCCTCAGAGAGACAAGGCAAAGACAGAGTCTAGCTTCTAAGTTTCTATCTGTGACTCTTGGGCATGTCAAAAATATACGACCCTAATCACCCCGTTAGAATATTTATGCTAGATGGTGGTAGATAAATTCAACTCAATTCACTGCTGTGGAATCAGAACAGACTCAAAACTGACACTCCACCTGGTTTCTGAGACTGTACATTGCACAGGATGAGATTGTCCATCTTTCTCCCTAGAAGTTGCTTCTAGATTCAAACCACCAGAAAAGCACAGCCTCTGAGTTATCAGCATAACTGTCTAAGTAAAATCCCAGGAAGAGAAGCAAAAGATAACTCATAGCATCTAGTCTGTACTCTATATGCAACAATCTAAACATTTTCTGTATATTACATAAGTTTGCTCTTTTGATAACTCTTTACTGCTAATCCAAAGGTCACACTTCTCTGCTGGTTCAACACTACCGGCAGCATTCAGGAGAAAAAGGTGAGCAATCTCTTCCTGTTTGATTTAATGCCTTGGGAAAGCCAATAGAGTATCTACTATAAACCAATTCCAACTCAACAGCAAAGAGCTAAAGTGAATCCAACATTTTTGTGTGTCAGAACCAACACATATCTGACTCTTGTGAGTTTTCAGAAAAGATTGACCATTTTTCTTGTGTGAAGCAGCTGGTGAATCCAAACTGTGTACCTTCAATATTTCAGTGCAGGGTCTTGACAGTAGGCCACCAGAGCTCCCAGAATTCAACCTGTAGTGTTGTTATTGTGTACCATTGAGTCAGAACCGACCAATAGCTGACCCTCCAGAGGGTTTTCAGAGGCAGCTAATTTCACAGGAGATTATATATCTTTCTCCCACAGAGCAGTTGGCAGTTTCGAACCTAGGTAGGTCATTTTCCAGCACTACATCCAACAATATACTGTTGTGATTCATAGTGTAGCAAAAAGAGGTAAAATATTTTTTCCACAGTTACCAACTATCAAGTTGCAGAGTTGGTTTGATAGTTTTCAACTTTCAAACTCAGAGTAAAGTTCAGATCTGCTGTTCATGAGGTGTAGAGACTTCACCTAACAATAGTAACAACCACCTCTGGTTCTAGAGGTGATGGTGTTAACAGTATCTTCTACACTGATCCTGGGATGCAGCATCACTGAAATGAGTTAGCTCTTCATTGTTGACTTTAGTTATTTGCCCCCCACCCCCATCATAGCCATCAAAGCCTTTCTCATTATACTGTAGTCAATCCTTACATTGCAATACAATCTAATCCTCAGTGTTGGTATGACAGCGTTTGTCCAGATTAGAAAAAGAATATCCTCCCTGGAGGAAAACCTATTTTGTTTCAAATCCTAACTCAGTTATGCACAAGCTGTTTGACCTTGGAGAGGTGCTTTATCCTGAGTCTTCACTGGAAAACCTCAATAACCACATATTAAAGGCAAGAAAGATTCTGATTCTCAGATATGCTTGTGAAACTTTTTGTAAAAAATAAGTCTGTTGACTACGGAGGATAGAAGGAGAATTGATGCCTTTGAACTGTGGTGTTGTAGAGGAGTATTGAATATACCATGGACTGCTAAGAAAACAAGCAGGTTCATCCTAGAGAGGGTTAAACCAGGCTGCTTCTGGGAGGCAAAGATTCTGAAGGTTTGTCTGACATACTTTGGACATGTTGCAAGGAGGGACCAGTCCTTGGAGAAAGACTTCATGCTTGGGAGGGTGGAGGGACAGCATCATTGTAAATGGACTTTGTATGTAAAACAATGTAAAATTTAAAAATAAATAAAAATTTGAAAGAATACAAAAAAAAACCCAAGTCTGTTAAGTATTGTCATGAACTTTGTGGTAAAAGTTGAGGGAAGCCAAAACTCAGTCAGCCTGTGATTGATTGATTCCTTCTCTGACATTCAGATCCAGGTTAGTTCTCTGAGTTCAGATATTAGCCCTTGTTAAAATGCATACACTGCATACACTTCAGGAGAATCCACATAGCACACATTTATTAGTTGTTTATACCATGAAGTAAGTTAGTTGATGAGTATCATTTTTATGTGTTATTACCCTAAGTCAGAGACTAAGATAATACAGATAAAATTACTTGGGCCTGTCTATCTTGAGGGAGCTCTGACGGTTTAGTGATAAGGATCTGTGCTACCAACCCAAAGGCACTCAGTTTGAATCCACCAGCTACTCGACAGAAAAAAAGACTGACAATCTCCTGCTGTACAATCAACTTCTACTGAAAACTTGTTACAGAGTCAACTGGGTGGATTTCAACTTGACAGCACATAATAACAGCATTCATCTTGAAGAGGTTTTGTGAGGAATTTAAGAAATAACACATTTGAAAACAAATTAAAAGTAGTATTGGATATAAATTTCTATAACACTTCCATGGCACTTATCTGACAAGTTCCAGACATAGAATGTTGGGGTGATGTGTGGGTTTTTTTTTGTTTATTTATTTTTCTGTTCAGGTAATTAATCTAAGGAAAATGGAAATAAAAATCCAATATGAGAAATAATCCATGTACACATACCCATCATTGAATGTATCCTAACGTTTTCTAATTATCAATTTCAAATTTTTTTTCCACCTAACCCAATTGACTTTTATTTTCTTCTTGTTAACAAATTCTACGTTATTCATATCTTCATATCTCAAATAATGTAACAAGTTGCTTGACATAAAATAAAAAAGTCAAGATTAACTGCTGTCGAGTCAGAACCAACTGATTCTCCAGTGAGTTTTGGATTCTATTAATTACATGGGATGAAAATGCCCGTATTTCTACCAAGGAGTTCTTGGTGCGTTTGAAAAGACAGAAAGATGCCACATTTGAATTAGAAGCACAACTTGCTGTGGACCATGCCACCAGAACTTTCTGGGCATATAATAGGTGCTTATTAAATGAACACATGAAAGAACAAATGACCATATGGAATATTTTGCTGGAGATTTAGCTGTTGTCTTTTTTATGGTTTTTGGTTCCTAGACCAAGGACACTTAGAGTCTCTACCCTTGAAGCTGATGTTCTCCTCTTTACGGGGAAGCTGTGCAGCCCTCCCCCACATGGCCCCAAAGCCTCAGCCTCAGATAGGAGCAGCCCTCCTTCCTCCTCTCTGGCAGAATGGCCCTTGGGCAGCTTTCTTGTGCTTCTTCCTGGCGTCAGAGCTCAGACACTGGTAAAATCACTTATCCGCTGCTTCATTAGCTGTGGCTGCTACCTGGGAATCCGCTCACAGCATCGCCCATCAGTTATTGATCTCCTGTTTCAGTAGCTAGTAGAATGGTTTCACTTTCAACTAATTGTATAGGGAAAGGGCTTTGTAAAACAGAAAGGGGGGGAAAATCCATTAAATTCTCTAAAACAAAGCCTAGGTCATCCTGCTGAGAACTATGCCCATACAGATGTGCCATTAAAACAGATGTCCATGCAGACAAGCCTAAACTGTTAACAAGATTGCCGTCTCACTAAGAACATCTATTCTGCAAATTGCCTCCTAGGTTTGTGGTGGGCTTTTTGTTTCTCTTATTGTTGCTGAGGAGGTGCAAGGAGTCGTGGTCTATGTGAAATGAACATTTTCAATTCACTTCTTTCAGCCATTTTGGCTGTTGTCACAGAGTTAAAATACACATACTCCTATATTGTACTAAAAATAGAAGAAATTTAAAGCCTATCCAGTTCTAACATTAAAGACTCGTGCAGCTTTAAAGTAAAAAGATTATCTAGACCAGAGCTTTCTCAAGACTATATTCCATAGGGTCTCTGATTGCTGAGAAGATGGTTAAAGGGATTTGGGAGAGATGGGAGGATAGGGATAGCAAAGACGGTGAGTTTCTGGTCTTCTATTGATTCCTCACCCACGCCTACCACCAGATGATTGATCTGCTATATATAAATTATAAGATATTTTTTAAACAAATGTTTTGTTTCAGTACTTTAAAATGTTTTATACTACATATCTAGACAACATGTTGTGGTTGCTGTCTGGTGTATGAGTAT
This sequence comes from Elephantulus edwardii, assembly GCF_000299155.1. Taxonomy (NCBI): domain Eukaryota; kingdom Metazoa; phylum Chordata; class Mammalia; order Macroscelidea; family Macroscelididae; genus Elephantulus; species Elephantulus edwardii. The sequence goes on from NW_006399807.1 coordinate 4,491,640, forward strand.
GACTCATAGTGACCCTATGAACAACTGATCTGACACCTGTCCTGTCCTGTGTCATCCTCATATTTCTGATACACTTGAATCCATTGTCACACTCATTCTGAAAAGCCATCTTGCTGAAAGCCTATCTCTCTTTCACTGATCCTCCATTTTTCCAAGCATTATGTCCCTTTCCAACCTTGCCATCCTTGTCTCTAAGGAGAGTATAATGGTTATATCTGAAGCCTCTGTAGCCAGAATTAAAGTTACTAGTTGCCATCAAGTCAATTCTGACACATGATCTTGGTTGTGATGACTCCATCTCTGCTATAGAGTAGAAGAAGTGTCCATGTGGGTTCAAAATGCTAAACTTTCTGCTAATAGTTGAGTGCTTACCCATTTGCACAGTCCAGGAGGTGAGTTACTAGTATCAGGAAAATGGCGGCATCAGATTTCACTTAACTTGAAGGAGAGACAGAGATGAGAACCAAGATCAGTATACGTTCAGAGTTGGTTCCTGTGAAGTGGAGGTCAGACATACTTCCATTCTCACACCAATTCTGACTCCATGTGTGTGTATGTGTGTGTGTGTGTGTGTGTGTGTGTGTCTCAGTGTGTGCGTGTTTATTCATGCCTATGTGATAGTTCTACCTGAGTATTTAAATGGGCACTTCTAATATATTGTGTCCAAAATTGCACCTTTCCTGTCTTCTTCATCCAAATGTATTGCTTGTCAAGTTTCTCCACTCAAGAAATGGTGCTAAGTGGCTCAGGTGAACAATCTTAGAGTAATTTTTAAGTTCCTTTTCTCTCTTTTATCTGCCTTATCCATCAGCAACTCTGTTGGCTAAATCTTCAAAATATGTCCCAGAACCTCATCTCACCATACCCTTTGTTACAAACTTATTTACAAAGGTCAGGTCCTCATCTGGATTATTGTAATAGCTCTCAAACAATTCTCTTGGTTTTCTACCTTTCTTCTTTTGGCCTTACATAAATCATCTGATGAAAACACTCTTCAGTGGATTCCAAATCTCACAAAGAACAGCATACTGAATCCTTGTTACGACTCGCAAAGACCGCTCTGGCTGAAGCTCTAAATCTACCTACTACATCTCTCTATGGACCAGACTCAGGTCTCATTGCTCCCTTTGCAGCCTGTGCAGTCATCTGATAGCACCATTGACCTACCTGCTCTCTTCAGCTAGAATGTTATTCCTCTTAAAACAGCATAGCTCACTATCTTTCTTTTCAAAGGAATCTACTCAAACATCACCCCCTCAAAAAGGCTTAAGACCACTCTATCTAAGTTTGCCTTTCTTCTGGTTTTCTTTTCTTTCTAGCAAGTTACCCAACAATATATCACATATCTGTTTCTTTGTCTCTCTCATCAACTAGGAAGTTCATCCACTGATGTGGCCCCAGAGCCGCAGGCCCCTGCCATACACTGATGCTTTGTAACTGTTAGCTATTATCACATCATCCAACTGCCAGACTTTAAAGATTAAAAGAGAGTGAAAAATAAGCAAGAAAAGGGATATCAACTTGTGAATGGCAAAAATAAAAACAAAACTCAAGACTACCCATCCAACTTTAACTCACTATGCATGTGAACAATACGTTGGATCTATGGAGGCCAAACGAAGTGCTTAGAGACAAGCCTTCTCCGGATGAGTGTAACACAGTCTTGGTTGACCTGATTCCAGAAGACATGGACTTATTTGGCATGATCTTCATTATGTGTGGCCTCATGCTCAATCTGTACTAGTGTGCTTCAGTACCTGTCTACTGCTCCTTTATCAACTTCACAAACTACCAGAGCTTGGAAGATACCAAGCAGATGATGAGTAGTGCCATGCTGTCCATCTCTGCCATGATGATGTTTTATTTACAAACTCTTTATGATGCCAGCCTAGAAGGGCCACATCCTAGACCTCCTCTATTCACCTTGTCTCAGACCTGGCTTATGGCTGTTCAGTCTCCTGTCCTTGGCTGATGCCTTGGACTTCCCTGCTGAGGCAGCCTTAGGACTCTCAACTGAATGGACTTTTCCCTATAGTCCCTTTCTGCTGGTGTACAAGAGGAACAAACATCCTAGGCTTCAGTGTGGACACTCCTTTCTTATCCCACCTGCTGCTTGTGGGAATGCTCTCTATGTTTTTTGGTATTTCTGCTGTTTTTGTTGTAATCAGTTTATAACAAAGTTTGTTCTTAGTAAAGAGAGAGAGAGAGAGAGAGAGAGAGAGAGAGAGACTGCACATCCAACACTATTTATGGAATGTCAAGTCTTGGAGTAGTGAAGGAAAAAAAAAACCAAAAACAAGACACCTAGAACTTGACTCACTAGCTGGAAAAGTCAAACATGAGACAATATAGAGAAAAAGAAAATGTAAATAAATAAATAGAAGAATTGAGGCTCATCTGTTTCCTGCCAGCCTTCATTTACTCAAGAAAGCATTCAAAACATAAAATGTTAAGAGCAGCCTGATTCCTATCCTAAGGTTTATTGTCTTCACCATTCTGATCAGGTAGTACATGACCTGCTAAGTCCTCAAAGTTTAGGAAAAGAATACTCTCTCAATAATAATTAGTAGCTGTTATTGTGTTAAGTTTCTAGGGATATTGTAGCAAAGTATCACAGCTGAGTGTTTTATAAGAATAGAAGAGTCCCTGGGAGTGAGTGGCTATGGAGCTAAAGTGGGAGGTTCTAGCTTACCCTCATATGCCTAGGAAGAAAGCTCTGACAATCTACAATTTAAAGAATAAGCCACTGAAAATTCCGGGGAGCACAATTCTGTTCTAGCATATATGGATGGGGCAAGGGTCAGATTGAACAGATAACAACTGGCCAAACAACATATATGCATCATCAGACTGTTCTGGAATTTAGACTTGAAGATCTCAGCCATGGAGATTCTTTATGAGAATTCTGAGTGTACATCTACTCCCAACTTTTTCTTCAACTGTTGATTGTTACCAGTGATCCCTAGCATTCTTGATTTATAGACCTATCACTCCTACACTCTGCCTTCATTTTCTCTTGACTGTTTCCTCCCTGGGTGTGTATCTCTGTTTTTTCTTCTTCTCTTTTATAAGAACACTACTCTTTTAAAAATTATTTTGAGATTTTAATGAAAGTTAATAGTGAACTTGTATTTCCATTCATTTATTGTTGTACATTTTCCTTCCTACCACCCCCAGTTCGCTTTTCTCTCTGAAAAAGAATTCTTTTGTTGTTGCACAATTTCCTCCCCCTGCTTCCAGTCCACTTTGTTATACAGCTTTTAATCTGGACTGTTGTTTCAGCAAATAATACTCCATCATATACTCCTTTTAAACAGTTCTTTCCTCATCTGTTTCAAGGCTATGTACATTATTTATCTCCTCTTTTCTTAATTTCTCTTCAATCCCCATGTCAGTCCTGCTTCATATAACAGTGGTATTATGCAGTATTTGTCCTTTTGTGACTGAGATATTTTACTCAGTATAACGTCCTCCAGGGTCACCCATTTTGTATATTATATGAGTTCTTAGTCTTTCCATGCTGCATAGTATTCCATTGTGTGAATATACCACAGCTTCTCTATCCATTCATTTGTTGATGGACACTTGGGTTGTTTCCAACTCTGCTATTGTGAACAACACAGTATAAACATTGGTGTGCATATGTCTGTTTAGACGGCAGTTCTGATTTCTTTAGGGTATATTCCCAGTAATGGAATTGCTGGGTCAGATGGTATTTCTATTTTCAGCTTTTTGAGAAAGCACCATATCACCTTCCATAGTGGTCATACCATTTTACACTGTCACTAACAATGAATAACGGTTCCAGTTTCTCCACATCGTCCCCAGAATTTGTTGTTTGCTGCTCTGTTACTTTGCTACTGAGGTGAGATGACATCTCATAGTTGTTTTGATTTGCATCTCTCTTAGAGCTAGGAATTTTGAACATTTCTTCATGTGTTTGACATCTGAATGTCTTCTTTGGTGAAGTGTCTGTTCATATCCTGTGCCCAGTTTGCTATCTATGAATTCTAGATATAAGTCCTTTATCAGACATGTACTATCCACTGCTATCATGTCATGGAGTATACCTAACACTGCTGTCACAGAGAAGAAAATAAGATATGGGGCACAGGGGCTTGAGCATCTCTTAGAAAGGGTCAAAAGGAATAAAAAGAGCACATCCCCTCACCACTTCAGAGCAGAAAGCAGAGTAAAAGCCCACAGCCCAACCCCACTGTGCCTTTAGGGCCACACCAGTAGCAAGAAGCCTGTTTATTTGTTATTGACTCACAGATTTTACTCACAGCTGTGGTACATAAAATGGCGTATGATAGAGAAATAAATTGGAGAGTAGAAAAGGCAAAGAATATCTCACAATACAAATCTGATTTTGTCCAGTAGTCCCAGGGCAGATTAACAGCAAACCACAATTCCTTGCTTAGTAAATGTCTTGGTTTCAGTTCAGCAGTCAAATACAAATCATCCAGCAAGGTTTGCTTAAGAGCACTTGTGAGTCAGCTTCTCCTTCTATCCTCCAGGAAAAGCAGCAAACACTTTTAACTATGGCCTCTATCTCAGGGTTCCTCTGATTATATTTTACCGCAGTTTCTCCATACCAATACCACAGTTTTTGCACCACCATCACCAGGTTCTTTGCATGAGGTCTCACTCTCAGCAAGCTATCACTCCAGTATTTCTCAAGTCTTGCTGTCTGATGTGGGAAGGGTGCGCTCTCTCTCTCTCTCTCTCTCTCTCTCTCTCTCTCTCTCTCTCTCTCTCTCT
>NW_006399807.1:4496503-4505398 GCF_000299155.1 Elephantulus edwardii
GATGGCTAAAAAAGCCAGCATTAGGCTAAAAGCACAACTGCCTAACAAAAATTTAGAAAACCAGTGGAGACCATAGAGTATTCATTATGAGACCCTTGTCTGAAATGTCATTGCCAAATGTTTGTCTTAATCATTGAGGGAAGGAGGCAGGGGTGTGGGTGTGGGTGGGGTGTCACCCTACGGGAAAAGTTTTTGACGTACACAAGGACTCATTTTTAGAGGTCCATTAATTGATTTTTTTCCCCTCTCCTGGCTGTACATTCCTGGCTATATTTGGCCTAGTGGTAAGAAGCTGTGCTGTAATTTTGAAGGCATATGGTTCGAATCCATTAGCTGCTCCATGAGGGAAAAATGGGCCATCTCCTCCAATATTATTAATTACCTTCTCCTCCCCTCTCCTAGCAACAATAACAACGACAACATAGAGAGAGCTACGTTGACCTAGTGAACAGAAAGTTACGCTATCAAGCTGAAAATGGGTGATTATTTTCTTTTTTTTTACTTTATTTTATTCATTTTAATGAACATTTACAGATATTTTGGACTTTCATTCATTCATTGTTGCTCTTTTTTCTTTACCCTCCTCCCTCCCAGTTCGCTCCTCTCTTTGAAAAGCAAAAGATAAACTTCTTCGTTAGTATACAATCCCCCCGACCCTGCCCCCTTCCCCACCCGGCCCAAAATACACTCCACTATGCAACCTTAATTCTGGATTCCTATGATAATCATAATATGCTATCATATATCACTTTTAAACTGTTCTCTCCCTCATCTGTTTCAATTCAGTATACATAATCGATGAAAGTGGGTGATTTTAATCTGAGGTCCTCAGAGCTGGTTTTTTTTTTTAAACCTTCTTCTAGGTGGTGTAGCACTGGTCTATGCATTGTTGTACAGAGCTAACTCGTGGTTGCTGTGATGCTAAACACTGTGACACTGATGTGCCAAATATGATAATAGTTACCCATGGTGGACAGTGTTTGGTGGAGATTCCCGATTAAAGCGAGCTTGGAAGTAGAAGTGGCATCCACTTCTGAAATGGCTTGCCTCCGGAAACTCTACAAACAGTGCCCAGGCCTCTCATTCATAGGGTCGGTATGAGTCGTCTAACTAGATGGCACCTAACAACAACAACCACCACCTCTGGAACTCCACCAGAGATTCAGCTATGGGTTAGTTACGACTCCAGAGGACACACTGACAACATTTATATCATTGGCTAGGGCTTCTAAGTTTAGTCCAGCTTTGTCTTTTACCATCTTTATGGTTCTGGACTTTACCCCTAGGTCTCTGATCCACCTAAATAGATGTCCAAAAGGAGAGAGGGAAAGGGACAGAAGGTAGGAAGGGAAGGAAATCGCTAGGATAACAGAGTTCTGAGAGCAGAAGTGGAGGATGAAGGAGTTAGGCAAGATCTAATAGGAACGTGAAAAGATCAGGGGAATAGTAAGTGTAGATCAATGATGATTGATTTTATAAAACACAACGTGTATGAGTGTTTGAATACAATATGACTGTAGGAATGTATGAAATATAATGTACCTCAATGAAACACAATGTATACAAATGGATTTTGAATACAAACCAATATAAAATAAAAATAAAGTTGGAGGGGAAGAATTTATAAACCTGCGGATTCTGGGTAAACTATGCCTCTTATTTTTAAAGCATATCTTGGACATCCCAGCACCCAACAGTTCTATTTTAGGTGCTATGGATTATATACTAGGAATCTTGGCTACACAATGGTTAAAGTACCAGAGTGCTAACAAAAAAGTCAAGGGTTTAAATCCATCACTTGATAGAAGAAAAATATAGAGTCTGTTTCACTAAAATTTGTATCTTTGGAAATCCTATGGGACATTCTGCTCTGTTCATAGCGTCACTCTGAGTCAGTTATGATTCAATGACATTGCTTTTGAGGTTTTTGGTAGATTTTTGTTTCATTTCATTTTGGTTTGTCCATAGCTGAGTTCTCTATCCTCTGCTCAACATATCCACATTAAGAGAGAGAGAAATAAATTGGGTAGTGGCTGGAATAATGAAGATGAAAATCAGACCATTCACAAGCAGCAAGAGAGGGTTCTGAAGGTGTTTAAACTGAAGAAAAGGAACCACGGGACCAAAGAAAATGTCAAACTATCTATGGCATTTAATATACTTCTGACAACAACTATGTAAGGTGGGGGGGGGAATCTTAAACCCCATACAACAGTAAAAAATCCTCAGACTCTGAGAGGTTATATAAGTTTTCCAGGTCAGAATTAATATAGGAAAACGGAAATTTGTGTTCTATGCCTTCTGATTCCAAAATTGTGCTGTTTCTAACACATCATGCAATAAATTAATGGCAATTTATTAAGTTAGAATAATTTTGTTTTGCTCCAGCCTCTTTCTAAGCTTGGCACCGTGGAACCTGGGTCCCTGACCTTCACAAGTTATGACTTACCCTCCTGCTTAGTTTGTCTCCTTCTACCTAATCGGACTCCTTTGTGGTCTTGATAGTAATGACTTCTAGCTTGATCTCCAGGAGCCCTAGCAGTACAGTGATTCATTTCATTCTCAGTTGCTAACTCAAAGGGTGCTATTTCAAATAACAATAACAACAGCTTGAACTCAAGGAACCCAGGTGGTACAATGGTTAGTTAAGTTCTCAGTTGCTAACTGAAAGGGTGAGAGTTGAAATTGATGCAACAGTTTCATGGGCAAAAGTCCTAATCATATTCCCATAAAGATGACAGCCAAGAAAACCCAATGGGGCAGTTCTACTCTATCACATGGGATCATCATTAACTCAATGTGACCTAAGAACAACAACAGCTTTGGTTTCAAGACTCTCCTTATTGAAATTTCTGTCATAATTTGCCAAAAAGGATGCTGCTGTTAACACCTCAGCCCTACTGATCCAGACTCAGCCCAGTAGTTGGGCATTTAGCACACATAATAACTACTCTTTAAAATAAATGGTTCTTTAAAAGTTCTGAAACAATAGATAAACACGGTCTACAGTAATTAAAAGCTCAATTGTTAACCAAAAAAGTCCTCAGTTTGAACCTACCAGCTATTAAAGATGAAGCAGTTGGCTTCCTTAAAGATCTACAGGCTTAAGATATTTATATGTCCATTCTACTGGGAGCTGATTCAGTGGCAACAGTGTTTTTTTGTTTGTTTCATTTTAAAAGGTACAGATCATTTTAGTGGTCATGTCTACCAATTCAATGCTAAACATATCTCTATCTTTCTTGTCATTTTAGTATGAAGATAAGGGCAATATTTGTGGTTTAAAAACAGTCTTTGATCATCAGATTAAAGCAGAGTTAACAACTACACAAAAGAAAATAAAGCTTTCCTAGTACTATCCAGGGGAGCTCTGGTGGCCTATAATCTGCAGGAAGTTGTTAGCCTAATGACAGCACCCCTCTGATAGTTCATGTCTACCAAAAACTCTTTGGGGCAAAGATGAGCAATCTTCTTCCATGTGGCTTACATCCTCCAAAAACCCACTGCGAAGTCAGCTATGAGTCAGTTCCAACTCAATAGCAATGAGTTTGAGTTAGAGAGCTTTTTAAATGCCGTACAACAAATCAAAAGATGGTTTACATTAGGAACAATGTGCTCTCAAGGATCTCTCTAAAGTGCTAAAGAACAGCCATGTCCATTGAAGACTAAGTTACAACTGATCCAAGGCATCCTCTTTTCAATGAATTGCTATACATCTGAAATTGATGCCTTTGAGTTGTAATGTTGGAAAAGAGTACTGAATATCCCATAGTCTTCCAAAATAACAAACAAATACATCTCAAGAAAGTGCAACTAGGGTGCTCTTTGGAGGGAAGGATGTTTAAACTTTATCTCACATCCTCTGGGCATGATATTGGGAGCACAGAGCAGTCCTTGGACGAGGACATTAGACTTCAACAGGTGGATGGTAAGCAAAAGAGATGAAGACCTTCACTTAGATGGATTGACACAATGACTGCAGCAATGGGCTCAAGGGTTTGTCAGAGTTCAGATCCATTGTTCATATAGTCACTGTGACTCCTAATTAACTCAACAGCACATAACAAAAAATATTGGAGTCAGGAGGTCAAACTTAAATTCATATCTAATTCAAACTCTCCTCCAAATTAAGTTCCCTTGAAATGCTTAGATATCTAGGCTCATCTGACTTTTGAGAGTTTATGAAATCTGACCTCTGTACTGCTATTAAAAAAACTTTCAGAGAAAAACTCAATTTGGCCAATAACTTTAATTTAATGTTTTTTGTTGTTTAAACCCAGAAATCTAATTGTTGTTAAGTTCCATCAAGTAGACTCATCACAGCAACTCTATGAACAATAGATCAAAACCTTGCCCTAGCATGTAGCATCCTCACAATTTCTGATGTGTAGGCTCATTGATCCTGTCACGGTGACAATGCATCTAGTTGAGGAACTTTCTTTCTTTCTTTCTCCAACTCTCCTTCATTCCCAGAATAATATCTTTTTCCAAGAAAAATTTCCCTCCGGAAAATATGCTCAAAATATGTGAGACAAAGTTTCCCAATCTTTGCCTCTAAGTAACAAGCAAACATTAACTCTAGATGTCATATTCTAGTTAGCAGGTAAATAAGAAAACAGTTTCTTAAATAAGAAAACAGTTTCAAGGAATAAAGAAAATTTTTAATAGATTTGTAATTACTACAACTTTAATTGAAAAGGGATTATTAATTTCTACCAACCTCAAAACAGCATTTTGAACCTGATAAAGTTGAACTTCATAAATTTTGCATTGACTTGGTCATGATGATCCCAGCTTCTCTCTACGCAGCTGTCAGTTACTGTTATTTCCACAGTGCAGAAGAGGAAAACATGAGGTGCATTAAAGACGTAGGGTGCCTAACACACAGCCATACAGCAAATTGTGGGCAAAATTAGAATTAAAATTGCAGCCAACTAATCCACGGCTATGGAAACAATCTGCCAAATGATGCAAGACATAATTGAATAAAGGCTTGTGCACATGCACTGTGCGTTGAATAGGCGCTCAATAAACTTCATGTGGTGAATGGAAACAGAACGCAAAACAATTACAATTTATGCTATGACCCCAACCGAGTATGCCAGACCTAGGTCCCTAAAGAAAGAGGATTTAGGAATGGCAGACACAGGAAATACCTAGACAGTCATGATCTCTATCTGGTGTCAGCTTTGTTTCCTTTCCTGAGGACAGGATCAGATTGCCCATTGATCCAAACAGATTCCTCTTCAGCTCAACTGTTGAGCAAAACTTACATGAGTGAACCTTTTTGTGCAATGTTAAAAGTTGACTACCTCTCTCATCTTGAACTTCAGAAGAAAGAATGCTCTTGAACACAGGCACTGTAAGCTTGCTCTTTTGTTTTCCATTTTAATGGTTAGTTTGGTGGTTTCAGACTGGGGTTTTTTTCTTTCTTTTTTTAATTTTTTTTCTTTTTCTTTCTTTTTTTTTCAGATTGTTTTAATGGATGTCTTGAGCTTCCTTGCTGTTAGCCATTGCATGTGAGCATTAACTCAAGGAAATTTTATGCACAACAAAATGCTGCCTGATCCTGTACCGTCTTCACCATCATTATTGTTCTTACACTCACTGTTATGGTCACTATTGTATTTGGCGTGATTTTCCCCTTGGGGAATCATCTTCCCAGCAATATCATACAGTGCTCTGCTGTGGTTCATAAGCTGTTCATTGATTAATTTTCTGAAGTAGACTGTCCTAGTCTGACTGAGTCCAAAAGTTCTGTTAACATCTGTCCACCATGGGTGAATCTGCCTGTACTTGACATGTAGCTTTAATAATAGTGGCACAATTTCTACTATCGCAGCAACATGTAAGACACCAAAATACAACAAACTGGAAGAGAGGTGGCAGTGCCTTAGAATGCAGGGTCATTATTGTTATGAAAAAACAACCCATCATTCTCTCAAGGTCTACATAATAAAAGATCGTGGTGTTGGTTTCTCCTGTAGGTTTTTGGTGTTAACACATATCTCAAAATCAAATTCACTGCCTCCAAGTGAGTGCTGACTCACAGTGATACTCTATTAGATTTCTGAGGCTGTAAATTTTAATGGGGGAAAATATGATCCCTCTTCCTCCCTCTAGACCACTGGTGGATTTGAACTACTAATGATACCTATGCCTTTGAGTTAGCAGTGTAACTTGTAGATTGTACCACATGAGCTTTCCTGGCACAGGCCAGATGCCTATCAATATTCTATGGTTGTATCAGTGAATTTAATGGTCATCCAATGACGTTCGTTAAGCAAAGATTTTGGAGACTCTCATTTTCAAGTATTGAATACTTATATGCTAGTGCCATTATCTAGGGAGCTCCGATGGCCTAGTAAGTTGTTAGATCTCTGAGGGCCTGGTTTAGAGTTGTGCTAACAACTCTGGGGTATGCAGTTAGAATCTACCAGCTACTCCACAGAAGAAGGCTGGCAATCTCCTTTCATGCAATTTAAAGCCTCTGAAAATCCACCTTAGAGGGTCAGCTATAAGTTGATTTTTAACTCATTGACATCTAAAAATAACAAAGTTAGGCAACATTGGTGTACAGATCTCCATTTGTGTCTCAGTTATAATTTCCTTGGGGATATCATCAGAGAGCTGGGCAATGATGAGGGATGAAAGAAGGAGAGTTGATACCTTTGAGCTTTGGTGCTGGAAAAGAGTATTGAATATACCATGGACTACTAAGGAAACAAACAAGTTGGTCCTGGAGAGAATGAAGCCAGGCTGCTCCGTGGAGGCAAGGATTCCGAAGCTCCATCTGACATACATTGGACATGTTGCAAGGCAGGATCAATCCTTGGAGAGGATGTCATGCTTGGGAGGGTGTAGGAACAGCATAGGAGGGGAAGACCCTCGATGAGATGGATTGATTCAGCCACTGGGATAATGAGGATTGACATGTCAGAGACAAAAAGATTGGCAAGGGATAAAGAATGCTTTAGGGCTGTTGTACATAGGGTTGCTCTGAGTTGCAGTTAACTCAACAGCACAACAACAACAATAATAACAAACAACAACATATCTATAGTAGCAGAACAGCTTTATATGGAGTTTCTATGTTCAACTTCTTGTTTTGTTTTGGTTTTTTTGGTTCTTTGGTGTGCATTTTAAAAACACCATAAGTATCTAAGTATATATACAAATATAAGTATATAAGTTTATATACAAAACTCAAATACATTGTTTTTAAGAACAGATTCTTTCAATTTTCCTCAGTTTTTTTTAGGAAACACCAAACTGTCTCCCAGAATGGCTGCACCATTTTACCGTCTCACCAATATTGTAAGATAGTCCCTACCTCTCCATATCTGCTCCAACATTTTATTACTTGCTGTCCTCTTAAACTTTGCCTCTGATACTGGGTTGTGTTTGTATCTCATTGTGATTTTGATTTGCAGCATTTCTTCATGTCTCTTTTGGCCATCCGAATGTCTCACTTTGTGAAAATCTTTTCTACTTCTTTTGCCCATTTTGTAATTGGGTTATCAGTCATTTTCTTCTGAAGGACCAGAAGTAGTCTGTAAACTTCTGTTAAAAGTAAATGGATTAATATAACAATAGTGGCATGAGTTAGAGAATTATGCTGTTAACCCAAAGACTGCAACTCTGGAAATTCAAATCCACCCACCTCCTCTGGAGGAATCTGGCCAATCTCTTTCCATATAATGTACAGTTTAGGAAATCTACTGGAGGAGCAGAAATTAATTGGTTCTGACTTTTAACAGCAATGGATTTGACTCTGAATATGTGGGAAACTTACATGATTGTTCTTGGGTTGTCGGGGTTTGTTTTATGTGGGGTTGTTGGTTTTTGTTTGTTTTTGCTTTTATTTCTCCTCTTACATCAGGAAAAGTGATCTCTTGACATTTCTTCCTCATAATGTAGAACAAGGGCCCAAGTAGCATCAATTTTACAGCATTTGGATAGTAACCAAAACGTCAGCAGTTTGAACCCACAAGCTCCTCCACAGAAGAAAGATGTAGCTGGCTGATGCCATAAGATTCTAGCTTCATAAATACTATAAGATAGTTCTACTTTATCCCATAAGGCTGTTATCAGCAAGAATCTATTCAAAAAAGGAGAACTAATTTTATTTAGGTTAGTTTTGTTTCTTCTTGTTATGTGTCATCAACTCATAGCGACCCTGTGTGCAACAGCCCTATACCCTGCTATATCCTGTGCCAATCTTATTGTCTCCAACACATCTTACCCTAGTCACTGAATCAATCCATCTCATCAAGGGTCTTCCTCTCTTGCACTGTCCCTCCACCCTCCCAAGCATGATGTCCCTCTCCGAGGACTGATCCCACCTTGCAACATGTTCAAAGTATATCAAATGAAGCTTCAGAATCCTTACTTCCTAGGAGCAGCCTGATTCCACCCTCTCCAGCACAAACCTGTTGGTTCTCCTAGCCGTCCATGGTATTTTCAATACTCTTCTCCAGTACCACAGCTCAGAGGCATCCATTCTCCTTGTGTCATCCCAAGTCATTGTCCAGCTTTCTGACACATAGCAAGTACTTACAAAGACCATGGCCTGAATCAAGCACACCTTAGTCTCCAGACTGACACTATTGCTCTTCAGTCCTTTGGAGAAGTCTCCAGCAGCAGGCTTTCCCAATGCAATTTGTCTTTTAATTTCCTGGCTGCTGGTACAAAGTGTTGATTGTGGAGCCAAGCAAACTGAAGCTGTTAACAATCTCAATCTCTTCATCATCTATCGTGAAGCTGCCAATTGTGCCAGTGGTGAGAATCTTTGTTTTCTTGATGTGGAGCTTTAATCCATATTGAAGGCTGTGGTCCTTGGTCTTCTGCAGCAAGATCTTCAGGTCCTCCTCAGTTTCAGCAAGCAGAATGGTG
>NW_006399807.1:4505784-4529441 GCF_000299155.1 Elephantulus edwardii
ACCACGGCCTCTTCTAAACCCAGCCTGCACTTCGGTCAGTTCTCTGTTGATGTGCTACTCCAGTCGTTTTTTTCTAATCTTCAGCAGTATCTTGCTTGCATGTGATATCAATGATATTGCTCAATAATTTCTACACTCTGTTGGGTCACTTTTCTTAGGAATGGGAACAAATATAGATCTCTTCCAGTCAGTTGGCCAGGTGGTTGTCGAACATGCTAATTCCTTCAACTAGGCTTTTGGAAGCGAACCAAGAATATTCACTCTGGAAGAGCACATTTCTTTGTATTGTGAGAGGATAATGATCCAAACCTAAAAACAAGCCAAACACAAAAAAGAAAAATAGATGCAAAGTCTTCTGAAAAAATAAAAGGCAATAGAAAATACAAGGAGAAAAGATCCTGCTTATTCTACCCTGATCAGAAACCTTTGAGATCAGTCTACTAATTACCTCTTCACTGATTCTGTAACAAAAACTTTCTATCAGGCTTAATATTGTTTTGATGCCAGTTTGAGGACTAAGGTGCATCTGATTCAAGTGAAGTTCTTTCTAATCACTTGCTATGCACCTGAGAGCTTGACAGTGAATAAGGATGACAGAAGAAGAATTGATGCCTTTGAGTAGTGGTGTTGGAAAAGAGCACTGAACATCCTATGGACGGCCAAAAGAATCAACAACTAAATCTTGGAGAGGGTATAGTCAATGTACCCTTTGGAGGCAAGAATGATGAGGCTTCACCTCACATACTTTGGACATGTTGCTAGGAGGGGCTATTCCTTCGAGAGGGACATGATGCTTGGAAGGGTAGAGGGTCAACGAAGGGGAGGAAGACCCTTGATGAGGTGGATTAACATGGTGACTGCCACAATGCCTCTTGTGCGTTAGGAAGTGGTAAAATGGCACAGAATAGAACAGGGTTCAGATCTGTTGTTCATAGGGTTGCTATGAGTCGTCGTTGACTCGACAGCACCTAACAACAACAACAATCAGGCTTGATGCTAACAGAAGACATGTAGTAGAACAGTTAGGCAGAAGACTTTGGGGGGATTTTTTGGATGCTTTATTGGGAGATTTATGGGTATTCTTTTGTATCTGGTTTTATAGATTCATAATCAAACTAATCGTAGTTAATTGATTTAGGAGGTCTTTGGGTGAGCATAAAACAGACACCAGGAAAGATTAAATACAGTGTGAGCAGTGCGACAACGTAAGTGAAGTCAGGGTTTTGTGGTGTGGTTGGGGTGGTTATGTTGTTTGTTTGTTTTCATTTTCAACAGTTATTCCAGCATATTATGTGGTTCTCAAATTCTTAAAAGCAAAACAAACATAAAAACACAGTAACTCATTGCCTTCAAATTGGAATCGGCTCATAGCTCATCCTTCTGAGAATTGTTGGAGGCTGAGGACATTGCCCACCTTTCTCCAGAGGAGGCGTGGCTGGGGGATTCTAACCACCGGAGAGGTGCCACCTTCCTGTGCGTTAGCAGTGTGCCTTCCTGTGGCCTGAGCCGCCAGCGCTCCTCCAAATCTTCCTTGATGAAAGTTCACTTGGTGGAAATATGTACCTTTTATGGAGTCTCTGGATGGTACAAATGGTTAAGTACTCTGCTATGTAACCTGGTGGTTACATAGCTTATAGTTGGAGTTTACCCAGAGGCCCCTCAGAAGTAAGATCTGGAGATAAAATTATCCACTGACAATCTTATGGCACACAGCTTTAACTCTAACACACATAAGATTGCCAGGACTCAGAATTAACTCAAAGGCAACTTGTGTGTGTACAAGTGTGTGTGTTTGTATGTGTCTTAAAAGAAAGCCATAATGATTTCAGAAATGTGTTACTTTCCAGAACCCTCCTGAATGAATACATGCTTCACATCTCTCCTTCAGGAAAATGGACAGCAGAGTAAAGGGCATGGCATCCCTGGCAAAGGACAAAGTGAACCCAGGCACTGATGGCTGGAGTCCACACAGCCAGGCAGCCTATTTTTAATCAGACAGCTGGGATCTGAGAAGTGTAAGATTCTGATTCTATTTGTGGACATGGACAGCATCAGAGTGTAAGAGTATATGACACTTTGCTGGCCTGCTCCTCCCCCGCTCCTGACAGTCAAAAGGTTGGCTGGCATGTTCGGTCTCTGGTCCCACAATTCCCTAAATTATATCGGTGACTACCTTCCCTAACCTGGATATAGTCGTCCTCTAAGCCTCGGAGGGAGGGAAATGACCCAGTACAAAAGAGTACCATGAGGAATATGTTAGGTAATTCACAGAGTAGTGCTTTACAAAGCCATAAAGTGAAGTAAAAGCCAAGAGATGAAGACAAGAAAGTTGCTCAGGGATCTCTGGTGGCTTAGTGGTAAGAAGCTGCCCTCCAATCCTAAAGGCATGCAGTTTGAGTCCACCAGCTGCTCTTCGGAGATGAATGGACAATCTCCTCAGCTGTTGTGCAGGGGATGGATGGGCAATCTTCTCCTGTGTGATTTACTGCCTCTAAAAGTCCACTGGAGGATCAGCTATGAGTCAGTTCTATCTATGGCACAAAACAATACAAGAGTCCTTTTTTCCCTAAAAACCCTTCTTTTATACATTGCATTGTATCCTGAAAAAAATATGTCAACTTAACTAGACCTTGATTCCTTGTATTGTATGAATGTCCCCCATTCTATTGTCTGATGTAATCATTGTCAATTTTATAGTAATATGTTGTGAATCCTAGCCTCTATTTTTTTAGTCTAGTTCAGGCAGTTCGAATCCACCAGCTCCTTGCAGGGAGAAAGATATGCATGGTCCTTCCATATGATTTATAGCCTCTGGATTCACTGAAGGATCAGCTATGACTTGGTTCTGATTTGACCATCGTATGTTAGTGAGGTAGGATTAGTGTGGAATGTATCTTGAGTCATATCCTTTGGAGAATGGCATCACACATCTCTTATCTTCTAAGAGATACGGAGAGAGAGAAGTAGCAGAGAGGAGCACCTTCACTACCACCCAGAATGAAGAAATGGGAGCAACACACATCTTTTAGACTAGAGGTTCCTATGCCAAGACGTGTGCAAATCTCTAAGGAATAATGGACCCAAAGATGTTGAAAGAAGACAAGAAGTTCCCTCAACATTGACAGAAAGAGAAAGCCTTCCTGTAGAGCATGTGCCCTGAATTCTAACTCCTAGACTCTTAAACTGTGAAAGTATAAATTTCTATGTGTTTATCCGACCATTTGTAATACTTCTGTTAGAGCAGCACTAGGGAACTAACATATCCTCCATCTGGAGATTGTATGTTTCCTTCCCTGGAAGTCATTTGATCTGCCTTAAAGATTGAACTTGTCCCGGTTGAGGCTGAGGCATTTACCAAGCTGAGGATTAAGCCGCCCCATTATGTCAAGGTCCAGAGGGGACACATTTACTCCTTTGTTTGCCTCATTCTGACGGTAACTTTGCCTCCACTGAGTGAGGGTCAGCCTTCTTTGGAGGTGAGTTAATGGCCCAGAGTGGCAGCAAAGCCTGCTCACTGGGGCTTCACCGAGGCACTGTAGATTCAAAGCTATGTCCACTCACAGGAGGAAAAATGATTGAGACCCTGACCTACTGGGAAAGCTTCCAACACAGCTAATGGTATCCGACCTCTGGACTTCCCCTGCCGTTTCAATCACAGTTTAGCCTTTCACCGGTTCCAACAACTATACCTCATGAAAAGCAACTACCCTGTCCTACTCATGAGGGAGATTATCGGGCACAAAGCCACAAAGCCAGGCTCTCTTGAAAGAACCCAAAGGGGGGGAAATTCCTCACATATAGTTCCAACATATGCATAGAGACACACAGTATCAAAGTGAATGCATCAGCTTTTTCCTCTGCAGGATGATAACCAAGTTGCTGGTCCTCATTTTTCTATTTGCAAAATGAGGAAGCTGCCTAGAAAGTCCTTGAGGAAAGACGTGTTGTAAATACGAAGCGTTTTTATGATTGCATCATTGAAGACAGTGTTATCACTTTCTTCTCTTCAATACCTATAACCCCCCACAAAGAACAAGGCTATTTGCTAGATTGGATGCCACTATTGGTGACAGGTTAGGGGAAGAAGCTGGATGTGATGCGGCCTGACAGCTTCGTAAATTTGGTTTCTAATTTTATGTATTTATTTCTCTTAAAGAAAAGAGGGAGAAAGGGAATACTCAGAGCCATGAAATCATTAAAACCAATTCCCTTTCTCTGCCTGACCCTCCCTTTCCCCGAGTTTGTGTGTGAAACAATCTTTGCAGCTACAGAGCCATCAGATGGTATTGATCCAGATGTGGAAATTGGTATTGACTGCTGCTGCTGCTGCTCTGTGCACTTCCCTGGCTTTTAAAGACACAGTGTATAGGTGATTTCACTTTGCCCATGACATAACTCTGGAGGCATTTGCTGAAATAAACTAAATAATATAAATTAAAAATCAGGTTTAGTATCTTGCTCTCCTCCTTAAACCAAATGGGTGCTTAAAGAGCTTCCTGAAAGATGGAGATAAAGATGAACACACAAAGACCCTTTCCAAAGAAGGAAAAGGACCATTTGTTTGTGGGTTTGTTTTTTTAATTTCATCTTGACCACTAGTAAATGTTTAAGTATAGCCTCAACATTGTTAAAATACTTTGAGGTTCCAAAAGCATAATAGGGTGTATGGTCAGCTGCTCAGACAAGCTGTATTAACTTTCCATTGCTCCTCTAAAAAAAATCACTGCAGGCTTAGTGGCATAAAACAATAAAAATATATTTTCCCACTGTCCTCAGGTTAGAAGTCTGGAATAGGTCTTAGGCTAAAATTAAGGTGTCAATAGTCTTTTATCCTTTTTGAACACTCTAGGGAAGAAAGAATCCATTTCTATATGGCTCATGTTGTTGTTAAGATTCAGTTTCTTATGATTATAGGACTGAAGTCCAACTTGGAGTAGCAATTAGCATTCCTTGGTTTATGGTCCCCTTCATCTTCAAAGTCAGCAAGAACAACCAGCCATGTCCTTCTCATGTCCCATCTTTAAGCCCCACTTTTCTGTCTTCTTTTGTGTTTTTAAGGACTCATGTGATTAGATAGAGCCCACCTTTGTAACCAAGAATAATCTCTGCATATCAAGGTCCTTGAACAATGCTGTCATCCATTGCATATGTTAGTCACATAATCAGGAAAGATCAAGTGCCACGACTTGATTGTCATAAGAACCACAGTGGTGACCACGCACATAACCCTCACTGTAAATATAGCACAAGAATGATGTGATGTGATTTGCTTATGCTATCCATGAGGCCACCATGAATCCATGCTAACTCCAAGGCAAATATCAACTCACTTTAATCAGGCCTGCAAAATTCCCTTTACTTATACAGTAGCATATTCACAGTGTCTGGGGATTAGAATTTGGGTGTATTGTGGGGGCCATGATTTTAGTTATCACACGTGTCCTGGTTCAATGCTACTCTCTATCTTTCTATTTCAGGAGGAACCAGAAAAATGTTAGAAAACCTAATATTTAATTTTTTTTATCTTTTATTTTTTCCCTAACATTTAATTTTTAATAGTGAACAGCAATACCATGTGTAAATACCTCCATGGTTGTCATACATATATTCATAAAATGGGTGAAAGTCTCCAGCCAATTTTAAAACCATTTTGTATTGTCAAATACATTTCTTCAAGGCTAAATGTTTTATTTTTAAAGATAGATTGTTATTATCTTTATTAGTGAGCACTAGTGTCTTAGGGGCAAGGAGTTACACTGTCAACCCAAAGGCACTCAGTTTAAATCCACCAGCTTCTTCATGGGACAAAGATAGGCAATCTCCTCCTGTGAGATTTACAGCCTCTGAAAACCTGCTGGAGAGACAGCTATCTTTATTAGCTCAGAAGCCTTGGATAAACAGTGGTTAAGAGCTCCATTACTAATAGAAAGTTCAACACTTTGAATTCCTCAGCTAACTCCTGGGAGGCAAGATGTAGCAATCTGCTTCCATAGAGATTATAGCCTGGGAGACTCTGTGGAGAAGTACTCTTCTGTCACACAGGGTCACTAGGAGTCAAAACTGACTTGAGGTAGTGGATATATTTACTATTTAAAAGAGCTATCTTAGGATTGTTATTATTATGTGCCCTTGAGTTGGAAGTGATGCATAGCTGACCCTCCAGTGTGTTTTCAGAAGTAGCAAAATTGCAGGGGAGAAGATTGCCCATATTTCTCCCATAGAGCAGCTGGTAGATTTGAACTGAGTGCTTCCAAGTTGGCAGTGCAGCCCCTTACCACTAGGCCATCATAGCTCTCTCTTCTTGGGATAGTGCATCATGTATGTCAAGGCGTTAACCGTAGGTTGACGGTTAAAGTGCACTACCTACTCTGTGGGTGAAGGATTCATATGAATCCTTATGAAAGTCAGCTTCCATAAATATTTAGAGCTGGAAATGATTCCACTGCAGTGGGTTTGGTTTGAGTTTTTATGTTTTTATGTGTGTATGCATTTATTTTTGGTGTTAGCTAGACTCTTAGTAGATCACAGTGAGCGAAACACAGTTTGGATTCCCAAAACCTCACAGTTCAGTAGGGAGATAACACGGAACAGGTAATTACAATAGAATATGAACTCCTACAATCAGTCAACTCCTATTCAAGGCCACCCCATGTTTGTCAGAGTAGAACTGTGTTCTACAAGGGTTTTGATGATTTTTCTTTTTCAGGTAGATTGCTTCAATTTCTTCTGAGATGCCTCTGAGAGGAAATGAACCTCCAGCCTTTCCATTAGCAGCTAAGCACATTAATCTTAGTACCCAGAGACAGTGCTGCTGGAGTGATCTATAAGGGAGCTAAATGAAAGCGTTTTCTATTACTTTTCAAAGAGAAGAGTGAACTGGGGAGAGGGATGGGCAGGGAGAAAAGTGCAACAATTAATGAATGGAAATCCAAAGTCCCTGTAAACTTTCACTAAAATTAATAATATTTTTTTAGAAAAAAGACTTAGCAACCAACATAACTGCCTTCCTAGCACCTTCTGCAACAAGAT
This sequence comes from Elephantulus edwardii, assembly GCF_000299155.1. Lineage (NCBI taxonomy): Eukaryota > Metazoa > Chordata > Mammalia > Macroscelidea > Macroscelididae > Elephantulus > Elephantulus edwardii. The sequence continues at coordinate 4,512,814 of NW_006399807.1, forward strand.
ATACTTCTCATCTGATTTTAATAATTGCTCACTATTGGTCATATTTGACTTGATGGCACATAACAACAAACAACAAGTCACCATTAAGGAGTCCTGGGGACAAGGCACATTATATTTGGGACCTAGCTGCAAGAAGCTGCACTGCAATCCTGAAAGTGCACAAGTTGAGGCCCCCAGCTGCTCTGCAGGAGAAGGATGGGCACGTCCTCCCATATGATCACTGCCCCTGAAAACCCACTGGAGGGTCAGGTATGGGTTGGTTCCGACTCTATGGTATACACCACCAACAACCAAAAAAAGTCAGTGATTTCATTTCATAAGCCACTTCAAGAGAGGAAAATGAGCAATCTCCTCCCAAATGGATTTACAGCCTCAAAAACCCAATGGAAGGTCACCTATGAGTAAGAGTCAACTCTATAGTGATGAGTCTGCTGTTTTAGTTTAAAGTGAAAACTAGATTCTCTGTTGCCCAGACTCATGGTGCTAGGTATCATAACTCCCATTGCTTGTACTTTCCATGTACTGAGTACTCATCTCCACAGAACATCAGGCACACTGTGTAGAGACTTTTCATTTGCCCATATTTATTTGGAGATTCCTAAAATTTTTCTCTCCTTTTTCTTGAGATGGTAATGATGCCATAGATTCTGTTGTACTGTAAACTCCGCTCAGGGCCAGTCTACATTATTGCTAATGCCTACAGACAACTCAGCATCTGTTTTCAGCCCATTGCAGGGAAGGGCCCCTTGACTGAGAGGCTCTGTCAGACTGAATGGCTAATTGAGACCTCCGGTGTGCTGAGCTGGTGCAGATGGCCATGAATGCAATACTGTTAGATGAACAGGGAAGGGAGGCATCATGAATATTTAATCGGACAAAAGTAAATATTAATGAAACAATTGTATTTTAAAATGGTTAAATCCCTTTCCCTGCTCCAGTCTATTTTTTCACATGATAGAAGCACATGCACGCGCACACACACACACACACACACACACACACACACACACACTTTTCCATCTAAGTTTATGATTTCCAATCTGATCTTTTTAATGTGAGAATTCCCCTTATAGTAAATCTAAGTCCTTTCATAATTCCTACAGTTCAAAAAGCAAAACAGGCCCTGAAATGTGTAGTTCACAACTTGCTGGAATTCAGTGACCTGCCCGAGTCTCGTCTACCCTGATTTCATGGCATAAAGCCACAAATGCCATTGGGAAGCAGGAAATCTTAACTTGGGCTCATGTGTGGTAATTGCTTTATTCTGCATGAACTCATTCTATTCCCCCCAAAAAACAGGAGAGAGACTTCATCTTGCAATATTAATAACCCCAATATTTACTCTTTTACTATCCTACAAAACTGCAGGGGGTTGGTGTTGGATATAGCTTACTCTAGTAACTATTCCCCGTGGTTGTTTCCAACATCTCAATGAGTTTTCTGCTCTTGGTTTTACGCCTCCTTTGGCATTGTCTTCCCTCTCAACTGGTGGCACAGCCTATATCAAGTTGTGCTGTTAACCCAAAGGCTAGGAGTCTCTGCAAATTTGAGTCACCAGAAGCTCCACACAAGAAAGCTGAGGAGCCTCTTCCTGTTGTAAACTGCAGCCTTGGGAACCTATGGAGGGCCACTACGAGCCAGCTCAACAGCAATGAGTAACATTGTTGGAAGTAGAAAGCTTGATTCGTCTATTGTACACCATCTTTTTTATTTCCTCTCACAGGCTTCAGTCTTCCTCTATTTGTTCTTTTGTTTGAAAACTATATTTTTATAATTTATTTCTTAATTCCTGTATTTCAGATGTAACTTTTTTGCATTTCTTCATATAGTCTCTTAAGTTAAATAGAATTAACATTTCATTCCATTAGAGAATCTATGTTCCCAATGTTTTTAAGAAGTCTCAGAATCTCAGTCTGCTTCTAAAATGAACTTTTCCTTCCCTTAACAATCCTATCTCAGTAGTTTCCCCTTACCTTTTAAGTGGACTGCTTCTTTTACCTAAAATTGATTTCCTAATTTTCTCTTCATGGTCAAGAGACATAAGTCTGTCTTCTAACCTTTGTCTCAGTTCTCTGTTTTCTCTAGCTGCTGATCGTACCCTATCCTCTAGCAAAGACAGAGTAATTGAATCATAGAGGTAAAGAACACTTTTCCTCAGGCAAATGCAATCTACTTTAAAACCAATGTTTGGTGAACCCTGAACCTTCTCTGCAAATATCTACTTCTCTGGATTCCATTCACATTTTACAGGTCATCCAAATTTCAAATCAATTTTATCAGCAACTGTTACCTGTGAGTTCCCCTATTTGATATCAATATTTGTAATGAATTTTATGCATGTCAAATAATATATGCAAAATATGGCAGTTACTTCAATTTGAGCCTTGTCAGCAATCTGGGAAAGAAAAGCTGTTGCCAAAATTTGTTTATTTAGGAGTAGCATTCTGAAAGGAGGGAAGAAAAGGAGGATGAGCTCCTAATTGGTTTTCCAGCTTTGCATGAAAAGCACAAACATTGTACAGCATCTGTAAGTTGGTTTTTGTTGCTTTGATGGTCTAGTGGTAAGGAATTGTGCAGCTAATCCAAAGGCAGATGGTTCAGATCCACCATTTACTCCTCCAGAGAAAGATTGCTATTTCATCCTGTGTGATTTACAGCATCTGAAAGTCCACAGGAGGGTCAACTATTGATTGGTTCCTACTCGACAGCCTAGTGGTAAGAAGCCGTGCTGCAATCCCGAAGGCACGAGGTTTGAATCTATTTATTGTTCCATGGGAGAAAGCTGAGCAATCAATCCAATTAATTGCCTCTGAAAACTGGCCAGAGGGGTCAGCAATGGGTCAGTTCCAACTTGATGGTACACAACAACAACAAACGATAGCACATACCAAGATTAGTCATCACTTTCTACATCCTTGTCCAACTGAGTTAGCAACAACAACAACAAAAAAAAAAGGAAAGTCAACTGTTTTGTTAACTGTCGCTGTTAGATGCTGTTAACTTTGTTAACTGCAGTTAGAAAACTTACTCGATCCTGCACCATTCCCACAATCTCAGCTATTCTCAAGCCTATTGTTGCCGTCATCTTGTTGAGGGTCTTTTGCAGACCCCCCCACTTTTCCAAGCATAATATATTTTCAACAAGGATTTGTCTCTCCTGATTATATACCCAAAATATATGAGATGAATGTTTACCATTCTTGCCTCCAAGAAGCACCCTTCTTACAGTTGCATTTCCTCCTAGATAAATTGTTTATTCTTTTGGCAGTCCGTGGTATACTTAATCAATATTTACCACCAGCAGCACAATTGAAAGGCATCAATGTATCCCTTTTCCTTATTCATTGGTTTGCTAAAACTCTCCCAGTGCTGTGGAGTCTGAATTGACTAACAGCTGACCTGCCATTGGGTTTCTATGATTGTAAATCATGTGGGAGGAGATTTTTCATCTCTCTTCCTTGAAGTTTACAGTGGAATTGAACCACCATTGGTATGGTTTTTGGGTAAGGAGCACAACTCCCAACAGACTACACTGCTCTTAAGGTATGCTAATTAGTTGTTAGTCTTCTAACTAGTTGTTTGGTATTGGACAAGTGACTTCATTTCCATCTATTATTTTTTTTCTTCTTAAAAATAAAAAACAACTCCTGGTGAATAGTGCTTAGCATGTTGTTCTATTGACAGAAAGGTGGGAAGTTTAAATCCACCATTAAACTACTTTAAGCTTAGAAACTTTCTTCAAATTCTTACACAAAAATCTTCTTTTAAAAAAATAGATAAGGTGGGAAATACCGCCTCTGGTGGGGTACATAATGTTTCTTCTAAGCTGTTTTGCCAGCACCCTACAGTTGTCTTCAACCTGCTTCCAAGAAACTCTTGGATTCCCCTAAGCAAATGTCAGAAAGTTTACTGGACCACGTAGAATCTAACGACAACTTTGATAGTGTGCTTTTCTGTAAAAATAATGGCACTTAGCAGTATAAGGAGGCCCTAGGTGGCAGGGCTCTGATAGTGTTCTTGGCATGAGTTGTGCTGCTACGTTAAATATGGTGCTTCTCTGGCTGTTGGGATCCATCAGAGAAATGTGCAGGTCTTCCATGAGGTTTACAACTCGGAAATCCACTGGAGGGTCAGCTGTGAGCAGTGCCAACTCAACAGTGGTGCACAGTGAGAACGGTAATATAAATGTTTAACACACTCAGCTGTAGTCCAAAGGTTGAGGTCAAATTTATTTAGAGGCATCTCCGAAGAAAAACCAGCCATTGAAGACCGTCTAGAGCACCATTTTACTCTGATGTGCCTGGGGGTCTCTATGAGTTGGAATTGACTGATTAGCAGCTGATGAACTGATTAGGGATAATGACACACAAAGATTTCAGGCATAGTTCCTTTTTTAAAAATTGTAGTGTGTGTATATCTAACAGAATATTTGCCATTTCAACATTTTCACATGCACTATCCTGTGACATTAATAAAGTTTGTCATATTACGTAACCATCACCACTACTTGTTTTCTGTGAACCTTAACAGAAACCCAGAGCCCTCCAAACAAAGATTCTCTCTTTCTCCCTCACTCCTGACTCTGGTAACCACCAATAAATGTTGGTGCCTATACATTTGCTTATTGTGGATCATTTATTAAAAATATCTTGTACTTTTCTCATCTCTAGGGTGTTTCCTGAGGCTGTAAATCAAACGGAAGAAATTTGCCATCTTTCTTCCTTGGAATTGTTGGTGGGTTCAAACCACTTGCTTTGAGTTAGCGGCACAACTCTTTACAACTAGGGCACCAAAGATCACTGGCAGGTTATTTCTAACGTAAATCCTGGTTTTTACTTGGTCATATAATCGCAAAGCTGTCTTACCTTTAGTTCTGCTTGATCTTCATTTGATGGTGACAACTGCGGTTCCCACTTCTTGCTGAAACAGTTCTCGCTCACACTCCTCCTTTCCTCTCCCTTTACAGACTTCATCACTTAACATCTATGCCAACTACCAGCTGCTTTTACATCCCTTAAATTTTTTTCACATAATTTGACCTAAAAGGAGGAAACTGCATGATTAAATGAACCTTGTGGCAACATTTCTTTTCATTCTTGTAGGAAAATAATGAGGGTGAGCTCTCATTAAAAATCTCCTGATGACTTGTTCACTGTGAATGAAAAGAGCATTATGTCAGTGCTTTGCAATAGAGTTTCAGTGTCTTTTGCACTCAGAGATTGTTTAATTAGAATCCACAGTGTCTCCTCACAAATTTTTCCTTGTTTTATATTGTTGTTGTTATTGTTGTTGTTATGCACTGCCAAATTGCCTGCGACTCATAGCTACCCTATATACAACAGCTCTGAAGACTGCCCTCTCCTGAGCCAGTCTCACTGGCTCTAACACACCTGCCTATTTACACCAGTTACTGTGTCAATCCATCTCGTTTGGGATCTTCCTCTCTTGCACTGTCCCTCCACCTTCTGAGCATGATGTCCTTCTCTAAGGATCAGTCCCTCCTGGCCACATGCCCAAAATATGTGAGATGGAGCTTCAAAATCCTAGTCTCCAAGGAAAAACTATTTTGTTCTCTTGGAAGTTCATGGTATGTTCAAGACTCTTCTCCAGCACCACATCTCAAAGGCATCAATTCTTTTTCTGTCATCCTTAATCATTGTCCAGCTCTCTGATGCATAGCAAGGAAGTGCAAAGACTGTGGCCTGGATCAGGTGCATCTTAATTTCTACACTGACATTGTTGCTTTTCAGAATTCTGGAGAGGTACCTGACAGGAGATTGTCCCAGTGCAATTTTTCTTTTGATTTCCTGACTGCTGATGCCAAGATTTTTGATTGTGGAGCCAAGTAAGCTGTTAACAACCTCAATTTCTTCTCCATATATCATGGTGCTGCTAATTGGCCCAGTGGTGAGAATCTTATTTTCTTCATGTTGAGATTCAATCAATATCAAAGACTATGGTCCTTGACTTTCTGCAGCAAGCATTTCAGGTCCTCTTTAGTTTCAACAAAGTCGTGTCATCTGCATATCACAGTTTATTGACAAGTCTTCCTCTAATCTGGATGCTGCATTTCTCCTCATAAAGCCCAGTCTCCCAAATGATCCATTCTGCATATAGATTGAAAAGATAGGGAGGCAGAACACATCCCTGACACACTCCTCTCCTGATTTTGAACCATGCGGTGTTTCCTTGCTCTGTTCTGATGACCACTTCCTGGTCCAAGTATAGGTTTTGCATGCGCACAATCAAATGTTCTAGGATTCCCATTCTTTTCAAGGTTAGCCACAATTTGTTGTGATCTACACAGTTAAATGAAATACAAATCGATATTCCTCTGGTACTCTTGGCTTTTGGCCAAGAGCCATCTGACATTGGTGATAATATATCTAGTGCCAAGACCTCTTCTAAAGCCAGCTTATATTTCCATTAGTTCTCTGTCAATGTACTGTTATTTTTGGATACTCTTCAGCAGGATGATAGAAAAGAAAGCCCTTCATTTAGGTATTTAACAAAGATCTACAACTCCTTATTTAAAGTGATATATAGTATCTACCCACTACCTCTACCAAGGAGATCCTGGTCTAAAGGTAAGACTCAAATAATTAGTACAAAAAATCACGAATATGATAATAGTATATAAACACACGTGCTAGGTGTCTTAGAGGAAAGGAATTACACGGCAATGCAAAGATACCCAGTTCTAATCCACCACTTGCTCCCTGGGAGGCAGATGGGCAATTTTCTCCCATGTGAATTACTGCCTCTAAAACCTACTGGAGGGGCAACTATTGTTTGGTTTTGACCCAGTGGTACACAACAACAATGGGGAATAAAAATGAGACAACAGTTAAGTGTTAATTATAGAAAAAATAGAACCCAGGGAAGCTTCACAGAGCAGGTAACTTAGGAGTGACTAGTTCTGAAGACTCAGAGACACAAGAGAAGACATGATTACTGATTAAAACCTCTGGTTGAGGAGGCAGTTTTTGAGGAGTACTTGCTGTCCTCCCTCATCTGTAATAAAGTGTCCATGGATATTTGGGGGGGAACCCAACAAACCATAACACCCCAAAAAAGAAAACACACCCCACCCTTCTAGTTGGAGGACAAGGTAAGTAAAATGCAGCCATGAGCAATGAGGTAAAAGTGGTAGGGTCAGATCGTGAAAAATACATTGCTCTTCTTTTATTAAACACCCAGTAAGAATATTTGTCGGGGTTTCTTTATTGGTTTGCTTACAAAGTTCGTATACATTATGTTTCACACTATTTTTCACTGACATTATGCTTCATAAAATCATTCACATGTATTATGTTTTATAAAATTAATCATTATAGGACCTTGCCCATCCTTACCCTGTCTTTTCACCCAGATCCTTCCCATTTCCTTCTCTCCCTTTCTCCACCCATCAAACTGTGCAACCTGTGGTTTTGCCCCTACCCATCCTCACTCCTCTGCTTCTACCCCTCTCCCTTTGAGCTCCCGTGCATGTATTTGTCCTTATGAGACTGATTTTTCAGTCAAAGAGATGTCACAATCATATTTGTGCTTTAGAAAGATGACCCTAACTGCACTGTTAATAATATATAGATTTCTTGATTGAGGTTGGTGGCAGATGGAGTGTGAATTGTAGCTGAAGAAATCATAGCCAAAGCCAAACTCATCGCTATTTATTTGATTCTGACCCTTTGTGACTCCATATGTGACAATGTGGAATTGAGTTCACTGGCGGGGCGGGGGGTGGCTTTAATATTTACACAAGCAGGTCATTAGGGATTTCTGCAGCACTACTGGGCAGGTTTGAACCACTGACTTCAGGTTCATGGTCAAGTACAAACTATTTGCTCCACTCAAGAGTAATTTCAATAATTACAATGTTAGATGTGAGAAGTAATTTTGATCAACGCTACTACCACATTGATGGGAGCAATGGTGGTTCTGTATAGAAGTGTTGCCTACCACGCAGGAAGCTCAAATGCAATTCCCCATCAATGCATCTCATGAGCCACCAACATCCCTCCGTCAGTGGAGACTTACTTGTTGCTATGCTGCTCGGCAGCTTTCCGAAGTTTCCAGACTAAGACTTTCTAATGACAAGATGCCTGGTAATCTATTTCTGAAGAGCAGATAATGAAAACCCTATGAAATGCAATCGTCTGATCTGCAACTGATCATGGGGGAGATGCATGAGTATAGACATTATTATTTTCTTCTATTGTTTATAGTGACATCATGAGTCCAGGGCTGACTTTGGGGCAACTAATAACACAAGTAGAGGGTCAGAGACAGAGAGGAAGACCTTCAACCAGGGGAATTTGTACAGTAACTACAACAATGAGGTTGAGTATGACAGAGATCACCTGGATGGTGTAGACAGGGCAAGGTTCATGTGAGTTGTAATCAACTCGACAGCTCCCAAGAGTGACACCGACAACAGCGACATATTAGAGCTATAAAGAAGAAGATTTGGTTAATGAAAATGCTGTATTCTAACTTGGATGACTCATTGGAGGGTAATAGCATCAGAGGTTAAAAATGGAGCTGACTTCAAAAGACAGGGTAATAATGGGCAAGATTCAATGGTGATTAATTTTGTAAAATACAATGCATGGGAATGGTTGTATGAAACAATGTGAATGAATTATAGTGTGAAACACAATGTATATGGACTTGTAAGCAAACCAGTATAACACTTTAAAAAATAAGACAGCTAAATTTGAAAAAAAAAAAAACAACCACCAACTAGAGATGAGAGAAACAACTATTACAGGTAATTATAAGGAATGGAATGGAAATTATCTAGGACAAATAAGTTTTTAATATCTTACACAAGATAAGTCAGGTAATATCCAAAGGAAGTGTTTGATGTGCACAGGGATTTAATCCTTAGAAGATCCCATTTATCAATTTTATCCTTTCCAGATTGTACCTATCTGGTTGTATTTGGCAGTATCTTTAGACCAGGTTGTCTAAGCTTGATCCTAGTTTGTTTCTGATGAACTTTATAGTTTTGGGCTTTACTCCCAAGTCTCTGAGCCTCCTTGAGTTGATTTGTGTGTATGATGTGAGATGTGGATCATGTTTCAGCTTTCTAGAGGTAGCAGTACAGTTTTGCCAGCACCATAGTTGAAGAGCTTCGATTTCCTTGTCAAATATCAGTTGACCATATTTAGCTGGGTCTATTTCTGGGTTCTCACTTCTCTTCTATTGGTCTATGTGCCTGTCTTTGTACCAGGGCCATGGTGTTTTGGTTACTATCTCTGTGTAGCAGGTTTTGAGGCCAGGGAAGGCTATGCCTCCCTCTCCATTTTTGTTTTTCAGAAGTACTTTGCTAATCTGGGGTTGCTTCCCTTTGCAAATAAACTTTCTAATTTCCCTTTGCTCTCATTGAAAAATTAATTTGGTATCTGTATTGAGATTTCATTGAACACGTAGATTGCCTTTGGTAGGATTGTAATTTTCACAATATTGAGTTTCCCTATCCATGAACAGGCAAATTTTTCCATTTATTTAGTTCTTTTATTGTCTCTTGCAGAAATGTTCTGTAGTTTTCTTTGTATAGGACTTTTTGTATCTCTAGTTAGTTCATTCTCAAGTGTCTTAGTTTGTGGTTGGCTATTATGAATGCTATTGCTTTCTTTCTTGGTTTCCTTCTCTTGAGTTCTTGAGTTCCCACTGATTTTTGGATATTGATTTTGTATCCTGCCACTCTACCAAATCAGTCTACTAGCTCTGACAAGTGTTTTTGGTTTTGTTTTGTTTTTTTGTTTTTTTTAAATCCTTGATGTTTTCTGTGTACACTATCATATCATCTGCATAAAGCAATGGTTTAATCATGTCTTTGTCGATCTTTATTTATCATTGCCCTAGTGAATATTTCCAACACAATATTGCATAGAAATGGTGACAATGGGTATCTGAAAGGATTAATTTTGGAATCTCAGGTCATGAATGAGAATTCAGAAAGCATTGTTCTAGGAGTGAAGGAAAGGATGGAGGCCAGGAAAGGACCAGTTTATGTTGTTATTGTTGTTATGTGCTGTCGAATCGCTTGTGACTCATAGTGACCTTTATGTACAATAGTCCTGAAACCTGCTCTATCCTGTGCCAACTTTATTGTCTCTGACACACCTACCCTCATTACTCCAGTCACTGAGTCAATCCATCTCATCAAGGGTCTTCCTCTCTTGTTCCTTCACCCTTCCAGGTATGATATCACTCTCCAAGGACTGGTCCTTCCTTGAAAAATGCCCAAAGTATTTCAGATGAAGTCTCATAATCCTTGCCTCCAAGGACTAGCCTGGTTTCACCCTCTCCAGAATGAATCTGTTTGTTCTCCTGGCAGTGCATGCTATATTCACTGCTCTAGCACCACAGCTCAAAGGCATCAATTCTCTTTCTATTATCCCTAGTCATTTTCCAACTTTCTGTTGCATACACGTAATGATCAGATACACCTTAGTCTCCAGACTGACACCTTTGCTCTTCAGTACTTTGGAAAAGTCCTGACAGCAGACTTTTCCAATGTAATTAATCTTTTAATTTCTTGACTGCTGGTATCGGAGCCAAGCAAACCGAGGCTGTTAACAATCTCAATGTCTTCACCATCTATAATAATGCTAAAAATAGCCCCAGCGATGAAAATGTTTGTTTTCTTGATTTTGAGCTTCAATCCATATAGAAGACTGTAGTCTTTGACTTCTGCAGCAAGTGTTTCAGGGCAGGGTTGTGTCATCTGTATAAAGCAGATTGTTGATGAGTCTTCCCACCAATCCTGATGTCACATTTCTCCTCATAGTGCCCAGCCTCCTGGATAAACTGTTCTGCATATAGGTTGAAAAGGTAAGGAGATATGTTTCCTTGCTCTGTTCAGACAACTGCCTCCTGCTCCAAGTATAGGTTTTGCAAAAGCACAATCAAATATTCTGGGATTCCTATTCTTTTCAGAGTTAGCCACAGTTTGTTGTGATTCATACCTTCAAAAGCCTTTGCATAGTCAATGAAACACAGATAGATGTTCCTTTGGCACTCAAAGACTGAGAAATAATATCTCTTTTATTTGAAAATAGTATGAGGTAACAAACGTAGGGTGCTTGATACTTAGTACATGCTCAGCAAATACTATTTAATCTTAGTCTCTTAAATATGCTGCTGTAGACTTTTTAAAAAGACAGTATATCTCTGTAAATGTTTATGAAAATTAATAAAATATAATTATAGAAAAAAAAAGACAGTATAATTATTATCCTGCTGGCACCAGAAGCCAGGAAATTAAAAAAACGTATTGCGATGGGAAAGTCTGTTGTTAGGGACCTCTCTAAAGTACTCAAGAGCAATGGAGTCTCTCTGGAGACTAAGTTTCGCCTGATACAGGCCATGGTTTTTGCAATCACTTGTTATGCATCAGAGAGTTGGACAATGACTAGGGAGGATAGTAGGGGAATTGACGCCTTTGAGCTGTGGTGCTGGAGAAGAGTATTGAATGTACCATGGAATGCCAAGAAAACAGATTCATCCTAGAGAGGGTTAAACCAGGCTACTCCTTGGAGGCAAGGATTCTGGGGCTTCGCCTGACATACTTTGGACATGTTGTAAGGAGAGACAGGTCCTTGGAGAGGGACATGATGCTTGGTAGGGTAGAGGGACAGTGCAGGAGGGGAAGACCCTCTATAAGGTGGATTGATTCAGTGCCTGGGGTAATCAGGATGAGTGTGTCAGAGGCAATTTGATTGATACAGGATAGAGCAGGGTTTAGGGCTGTTATAATAGGGTCGCTATGAGTCGCAAACGACTCAATGGCACATAACAACAACAACAACAACATCTGTAGTTTCTGTAAAACTATAAACCACAATCCCATCAAGGCATTATTCATTCGGTCACAAATATATCACTGGAAGCAACATTCTGAGGTAATACTAGAATCCCACACATTCATCCTGCTTGTTCCTGCCATATTAGCCTTTGTGTGGCCTCCTATATGGTCCCATTTTGTTTTCTGTGATATTTGGCATTTTTTTCATATATAATAAATATTGTTTACAATGATTGCTCAAAAAGTAAACAATTACTTCCAGAAAGTAAGATCTTGGAGAAAGTTTGTCCTGATGCTTCTTAGCTTTTTCCTTTGCTACCGGTTGTTCTCTGCTGTGTCTAACCTAATCCTTTTCCCAGAACCCCATTCTATTCTCAGCAAACATTGTGTGAGGTGGAAGCAGGTAAAGCATTAACAGTCACCTCTCACATCCCAATGAGAAAATGAATACTAAAGATTTCTAACTTAAGCATTTAAACTCTGTTTAGTTAAAGTCAGGCTGCTTCAAGACTTTTAAAAATTATTTCTCACAAAATGGTTACTTTTACCTTTGCATTCTCAGCAACAAAATAGACACAATATATTTTATATCAAATAACTAATTCCCAATTATGACACGTAAACTTTACATGATTATGCATACAAAGACAATTGGCTTACCCATTGATTCTCTGCTTTTGAAAAGGTTAAAGTAAATAAGTTTCACATTATAAGGTTTATAGAAAAGTTGCAAAAATGTAACTTTTGTACTGAGAAACTTCTTTATCATGTATTAATTCCCTCTCACTGTAATTATAAAATTAAAACTTTGTTCTTAAAATTTACTTACATGTATTATTATTGTCTTTCAAACTTACAACTCCTTCCTTTTTAAATATTCTATTTCACTATTTGCCACAGCCAGTCCAGTAAGAAAAAACTGAATAGGATAAGTTACCTTAATTTTCCCAGAATAAAGGGAAACTAAGAATTCAGGTGCGTGACAGGGAAGTAGATCTACATGTTAATTTTGGATAAAATAGAAAAGTAAACTAGTAGATACAGACAATCATGCAATTAAAAAAGTATTTTGTGCTTACTATGTACATTTGCAGATTCAAAGGAAAAAAAGAAAAGAATGATAATAAGAAAACCTTTCCAGAGAGCACTGCATTGTCGATGGTTCTCTATTTTACAGCTTCTGTTGACATCAGACTTGTATTCTGGGGTTTATTTGTTCTAAATCTGCTTATAAAGGAACACCTAGAACTATTTTGAGTTTATGAGAAACAAATACAGCATGAGAGTGTTTATAAATATAGTTGGGAAATCACTGTTCTTCTAGAAAAAATATTGCTCTATGTTATATTTTACACACACACACGTGTGTGTGTGTGTGTGTGTGTGTAACATTCATTACATATATACTCATATATATACATACATACATGTGCACACATACAAAAATAAGAATCTGAATTTGAGGTATCTTTTTAAACGGCTCACTAGTCAAAGAGAAGGTTAAGAGAATTACAGAAGTAAGAGGAATGGCAGATTTTATTTCACCCCAAAATGCATCATTGTATTCTATAGCCGCATAATAGCTAGCTTTGTGACTTATTAAAGTTCACCAGACACATGTTATTGTTTGGTACCATTAAGTCAGAATCCACTTATAGCTGACTCTAACAGGTTTTCGGAGGCTATAAAATCATGTGGGAGGGAATTGCCCATCTTTTTCCTGTGGACAAAAGTTGGTGGATTTGAACCGTTGCCTTTGTGTTAGCAAGTCACCAGACCTCCCTAAAGACACATGGGCATGTTAATTGCTATTATGCTCCCCCTTCAGAGATAAAGAAATAGGGGCAGAGAAGTTATGAGACACCTTAAAGACCCTAACAGTTGCTTTCTGTCTGACCTAATGTTCCGTCTAATAACCAGAAGCACAGATGTTTGTATCTACTCCCCCCTCCCTTTGCTTTATGTTCTCCTTTCCGCTTTTGAGAAGTGGCTTGAATTTGCTGATATTCTAACTCGAATCTTCTGCTTAAGTGATGTGATGGTCCACAGAATTGCCAGGTTAATAAGGTTTGAACTCTACTCACACAGACTCTACTTACAAGGGAGCTCTGTTGGCCTAGTGGCAAGAAGCTGTTCTGCAATCCCAAAGGCACACAGTTCAAGGCTGCTCCGTGGGAGGAGGATGGGCCATCTCCTCCATGAGATTAACAGTCTCTGAACACTCACTGGAAGGTCAGCTATGGGTTGATTCTGACTTCCTGGTATACAACAACAACTACTTACATTACTTTTAAGAGGCCAGTGTTAAGTCTGTGAGCTTCAGTAACCAGCTCACATATATAAATGACGTCAATACACAGTGAACAAGTTCTTCAAAGAGGATATGTTCATAGTCACGTCTTAATTTTTTGATTATGGTTATTTGGCGATGTGGAAGGACATAACAACAACAACAACTAGTCGGGTACAACTGTGAAATCATCTAAAATTTATATATCTATAATCTAAGACTAAATGAAACAATGGGAAGACAGAGTCTGTGTCTAAGTGGCAAAAAAAACCCAATAATAATTAGATTCAAAATGGAAACATTTTAGTCGACTGCCTTCACAAAAGAATTAGTTAACAAATCTGTTAAATCTTTTGTGTATAGAAAATAGTTTTTAGGATGGGTAAAAAAATTTTTTAAAAACCTCAAACTCATGTATAAGCAGTTTTATTACCATAGAGAGAGGAGCTCTGGAGAAGTAGGGATTTCTGATGATGTAGTCCAGAGAGAAGTGTGCCGCTGACTCAAAGGCCGAGACTCTGGGGGTCTAAATCCACCATCAATTCTTTTGGATCAAGCTAGGAAATCTCTTGCTAAGATTCTCAGTCTCAGGGAGCCGTTGGAGGGTCACGATGAGTGGAACCAACTAGATGTCAGTCAGTTAAGTTGGGTTTTGTTTTGTGTTTCCCTGAATTCAGCGTGTGATAAAGTCGTGTCACAAAGGTAGTTATTAAAAGGAAGAATAAATTTCACAGTAGTAGAGAATAAAAATTGAGATAAAAGAAGAGGCTGTTATTTAAATTAGCCTTAAAAGAAGAATAGCGTTTGGATATAGTATGAGAATTAAAATACTGACATGTGTCAACTTTGCTCACTGTGTTTGTTGGTTCTGGTTTTGTTTTTTATAAAATTAAATTGAAAGTTATAACAACCTTGCATCAAGCAAATCTGTAGGTACTTCCCCCCCCCCATAGGATAGACTCACCTCTTGCCTCTGTCTCACATTTTGGTGAAGTCTCACAATATTTCAAGTTTTTAATAATGCTGTTGAATACTCATAGACCACAATGTTGTGCAAGCCTAATAATAAAAAATATAGTTTGGTTTATTGTGATATTGGCTTTATTGCAGAGGTCAGGAAGCAATCCTAAAATACCTCTGAGTTATGCATTTAAAGTGCAGGTATGGAGGATATAATTGGATATGCATAAAATGTAGGGGAGGGCAAAATGACAGGGACACAGGAAGACTGGCTAGGGAGCAACTCTAATGGTCCCAGACTGGATAGGAAGCACAGTAATGATCAACAAGCAGTAACAGGAGCCTAAAACAAGGTGGTAGGAACGAGACAGAGAGAAGGCAGGTATGAAACATCTTATGGAAGTAAAATTGACAAGATGAGAATGTAACTGGATTTAAAAAGGTGAGAGAAATAAAAGTATCAAAGATGACTGGCAACTTTAGAATTTGAGGAAGGAGATTATATCAATCACATACTATTTGTCACCTCAGATAATCCTCTAAGTTCACTGAGTACTATAATTCTACAATATATACATGAAACTTGAACTCCAGAGAGGTTGGGAAATACACTGGAATCAGAATCTTGTCATTTCCAATTGCCAAGTAACTGAGCAAAGATTGGAGAAATGAGTAGAAGTAATCAACCTAAGGGGAGAGTATGACTAATATAAAGATAGCAAAGATACAGATAGCGGTAAAGACCACTGGTAAGAATTATGCTAAAGTAGTTTCCATCTAGTCCATTCCAACTCCTACATGTACACTCTAATTTTCAACCTTTCAGTTATCAGCCAGGCATGTAGATTTCTTTAAAATATAATCCTTATTTCTTTAAAATAGCAGCATATGGTTATTGCTGTTGTTGCATTTCTTCAAGTCGGAACCAACCTATCGCTGACCCTCCAGTGAGTTTTCAGAGGTAGTAAATCACAGTGCAGGAGACTGCCCATCATTTTCCTGTGAAGCAGCTAGTAGATTTGAACTGCATGCCTTTGTTTGGACTTACAATGCAGGTTTTTATTATTCCATTTTAAAGATTCAAAGACAGAGGCTTACAGGGGTAAAACAGCTTTTCCAAAACCATAAAACTAATATAGAAAAAAGTCTGGATTCAAGCCCAGGAAGTCTGAGTAGAGATTCCAAGGCTGTCAGACAATTGTATCCAAGATGGACAGACAATATGGAAAACTGCTGGCTCAAGTTCAAAGAATCAGATGCCAGATAATAACAAAACACAAGCAGCATCCAAATAGAGAAAACATCAAAACCAACAAACAAAAAAACACACAGAAACCCCACCGGATATCTGTACACTTCCATGGCTAGAAAGTGAATTCTTTCCCAAATGCATCTTATTGTTGTTGTTATGTGCCGTCGAGTTGCTTGAGACTCATAGTGACCCTCTGTACAACAGCCCTAAACCCTGCTCTATCCTGTGCCAATTGCACTGCCTCTGACACATCCATCCCGATTACCCCAGCCACTGAATCAATCCACCTCATAGAGGGTCTTCCCCTCCTG
>NW_006399807.1:4530211-4546211 GCF_000299155.1 Elephantulus edwardii
GCTCTGTTCTGATGACTGCCTCTAGGCCCAAGTACAGATTTCACATTAGCACGAACAAGTGTTCTGGAATTCCCATTCTTCTCAGAGTCAGCCACAGTTTGTTATGATCCACACAGTCAAATGCCTTTGCATAACCAATGAAACACAGATAGACCTTCTTCTGGTATTCCCTGCTTTCAGCTAACATCAGTTACAATATCCCTAGTACCACAACCCCTTCTAAACCCAGACTGAACTTCTGGCAGTTCTCTGCTGATGTGCTGTTCCAATCGTTTTTGAATAATCTTCAGTAAAGAAGCGACTTGTGGGGAAAATTTTGCCATGCCCACAGGTATAAAAGGTCCAAGCCTGTGCCAAGATCATTCCTGGTATGTGCAGAGGGGAGACGTGCACCTTACTAACTTAAAACATCTACTAAAGTATGTAAGTAGAGATATTGAGCAAATTATTTGGAAACTGTTATGAAGGTTGAGGTGAAAATCAAGGCTAAATACATAGATAACACTAATATTGAAACCATGGAAACAAAGTTACAGAGGTGAAGATGGTAAAAGAAAAAGTGAAAGAAAAAAGTAAAGAAGTTGACAGCAAAGTGTTGAAATACAGAACAGAAATAAAGAAAAAAATAGTGTGTAAGAAAAAAACAAAAATGTATGTTTTCTAATTAGGGGGATTGGTTTGGGTTTTGGTTTTTTATTGTATAACTATTTTTTAAAAAATTTTTATATTGATTTACTTAGAAAGTTCATGTACATTGTTTTTCACACTGAATCTTTACACTTTCCTTTACTCACCTGTCCATCCACGCAGCATATTTTGTGACACTGTGATTAACCGACTCACACTTGACTCCTTGTACTCATTCTACAATAATGGTCTTATGCAGTATTTGTCTTTATGAAACTGAGTTAGTTCACTTAGCATAATGCTCTCCAGTCTCTCCCAAGTTAGGTAGTAATTTACAAAATCATTGCTCCTTCCTGCTGCATAGTATTCCATTGTGTGAATGTACCATAATTTCTCAATTCATTCAATTGTGGTCGGGCATTTGGGCTGTTCTCATGTTCTTCCTATGGTAAATAACACTCCTGTGAACACTGGTTTACAATACTGTGTTTGTGCCTCAGTTCTCATGCTCTCAGGGTATATTCCTAGCAGTGAAATGGCTGGGTCATATAGAATTGCTATGTTCAGCTTTCTGCGAAAACACTAGACTGCCTTCCAAAGTGGTTGTATCATTTTATGATCCTACTAACAATATATGAGTTCCATCTCACCACATCCTCTCCAACATTTATTGCTTTCTGCCCTGCTAAACTTTGCCACTACTCCTGGGGTGAGATGGTATCTCATTGTGGTTTTGCTTTGCATCTTTCTTATTGCCAGTGATTCTGAGTACTTCTTCATGTGCCTATTAGCCATCCTAATGCCCTCCTCTGTGAAGAGTCTTTTCATGTCTCTTGCTCATTTTGTAATTGGATTTCTGTAAACTTTAGTTATAAGACTCTTGCCTGAGATAGTATTGCCAAATGTTTGTTCCCAGTCAGTAGGTTTTCTTTTCACTTTGTTGGAAAAAGTTTATGATGAGCAAAGAGAATCTTTAGATGGTCCCATTCATCAATGTTATCCTCTTTAAATTGTGGATCTCTGACTGTATTTGGAAGTCCCTTTATCATAGATTAGGCCTTCTAAGCTTGATCCTAGTTTGAGTCTTATGAACGTTATGGTTTTAGGCTTTATTCCTAAGTCTCTGAT
This sequence comes from Elephantulus edwardii, assembly GCF_000299155.1. Lineage (NCBI taxonomy): Eukaryota > Metazoa > Chordata > Mammalia > Macroscelidea > Macroscelididae > Elephantulus > Elephantulus edwardii. The sequence goes on from NW_006399807.1 coordinate 4,531,967, forward strand.
CCATCTTGAATTGATTTTTTTTTCACAGCAATAGTAACCAAAACAGCATGATACTGGTACAATGACAGGCACATAGAACAATGGAACAGAATTAAGAACCTAGAAATAGACCCATCTATCTATGGTCAACTGATATTTGACAAGGAAATGAAACCTATCAAATGTGGAAATGACAACCTCTTCAACAAATGGTACTGACAAAACTGGACTGCTACCTGCAGAAGGCTGAAACAGGATCCACATCTCACACCATACACAAAAATCAACTGAAGGTGGATTTTTTTTCACTGATTATTTTTCTCACTTTGTATGTGTGTGAGTGAGTGAATTATTGTGTGTGTTATTGAAGGCTTCCAAAAAGTGCAGTGATTAAATGTTCAGTTGCTAATCAAAATGTTGATAGTTCAAACCTACCAGACATTCTGAAGAACACAAATGGAAAAGTTGATTTCTTTAAAGATTGACATCATCAGAAACTCCGTAAGTCAGTTCTACTCTGTCCTGTGCAGTCACTATGAAACTGAATTGACTTGAAAGCAATGATTTTTTTTCATTTTTTTTTAAATATCTGAAGATAGAGTGAGCAAAGATACTTGACTTGGTACAAAATATATTTCAATTCTAGATGACTTGTTTATCCTGCGTTTTCATTTCTGCTGTTTCTCGTATTTGTCAAATTCAAGAATTCTCCAATTGGGCCATATGGGTAGATTCCAGTTTCCTTACAACTCTTCAAATACTTTCTCTTATCTTTGTTGTCTCTCCAGCTACAATTGATGAGTTCTGCTCACATTATCAAGTCCAGTTCTAAACTATGATCAAAAACAATTTTAAAAAATAAAAGGTAATCAGTTCAAATCACCCTTTTGAATCTATGATTTGTATATAAATCCAAGCAACTCTTGGTATGTTCCCTTAAATTTCTCTACATTAGTGGTGTTCTAGTGCTAACCTGAGTGGCTCACAACAACAAAATATGACTGTTGTTGTTATGTGCTGTCTTGTCAACTAGGACTCATGGTCATCCTTTTAACAATAGCTCTGAACCTTGCCCTGTCTTCAGTCAACCTTATTATCTCTGACATACCTGACCCTATAACTACAATCACTGTATCAATCTATCTCAGTGAGGGTCTTCCTATCTTGTACTGACCATCTCCCTTTCGAAGCATGACCTCATTTTCCAAGGACTCTTCTGATAATTTGTCAAATTATATGGTATAGAGTTTCACCATTCCTGCCTCCAATAAGCATCTTGGTTTCATTTTCTCTAGGATAGACATATTTGTTCTGTTGGCAGTCCATGGGATATATTCAATACTCTTCTCCAACATCACAACTCAAAGGGATCAATTCTTCTGTCATCCTTAGTCATTGTCCAGCTTTCAGATCAGTAGCAAGCAATTTAGAAAAATGTTGGCTTAGATCAAGTGTACCTTAGTATTTGGACTGATACCGTTGGTCTTTAGCAGCCTGGAGATGTCCTTGAGATGTACTTTCCCAATGCAGCTCATCTTTTTATTTTCCAAATGCCAAGGGTGATGATTGTGCATCTATGTAAGATGAAATTATTAACAACTTCAATCTTCCCTCTATCTATTATGACAGTGCCTATTGTTTTGTCATGATAAATGGAAAAAGAATTGAAGTGTATGTGTAAATGTATATTTTTTCACATTTCTTTTGAGTGCCATGGGTGGGCTGAAATTATCCATGTTGCAGTTTTTACCAGGGAGATTGGCAGCTAGTACAAATTAAGAAGTCTTTCCTTTTTTTGGAGAGCCTGTTGTAAATCAGTTATCAATTACTTAAGTTTCACAGACATTCTTGCTTCACACAAATGATTAATATGTTCACCTGTTAATCTAAAGTTTGGTTGTTTGAATTGATCCAGAGGCACATCACAAGAAAATCCCCATGATCTAGTCCTTCAAAATCAACCATTGAAAACTACTGCATGGAGCACATTACTATTCTGTCACACATGGATTCACCATGAACCACTATTGTTGGTAGGTGGCATCAGCCTCTGAAAAGTAAACAGTTCTGAACGGAATCCATACTGTACCCATTGGTCTAATGTGGTTCTCTTGCACTTCAAACCCTCTTTTTAAATGCTGCCTCCATAAATCCATTTAATATTAGGCATATAATCTCCTAGTTCTTCATCCCTATTATCAAACTTGTTTCCGTTTCGTCACCTCGCTATTCTTCAGTTCTATCAATTTCTACCCTGACATCATCATTCTTTTAAAATCCAATGAAAGTAACAATCTGAAATCAATTCCAACTAATAGCAACCCTATAGAACAGAGTGGAACTGACCAATAGAGTTCCCAAGTTTGTAAATATTTACTGAAGCCCACTGTAGATTAACTTTTTCTTCTTCTCACTCATAGAAAGTAATCTATAAAATTATGTAGGCCAGATTTAAACGTGAGGAGACACAACAGAAATAGCTGCACCATTACCTGTTTGTACATTTAAAGAGACTATAAAACTGTGGTGACGTAGACACCATAATATGCTCTGGGCCTAGAAGAATAGGATTGAATGGATTAAAACTTAAGTACCAGAAATAACAAAGAACTCTTCCAAGAAAAAAAAAATTACCACAGGATGTAGCAAAAGTTAAGCACTTGAACTATAATCAGAATTGCTTTTGAAAACACTGGCTACCGTTGAAGCACCTATGTCTCTTCCAAATAACTAGAGACTCTTCTGACTATTTCTTGGTCTTAGAAGACTGCAGAGGGGGAAATCAGCTCGAGATGTAACAGCTTAGATCAATTCTAAAAAAGTGTTCTGACTTCAAATCCATACAGATATTCTTTAAAACCACACCCTGGGGAGCCTTGTGGAAATCGAAAACCTACAAAGAATCTGGAAGAATTTAACAGAGATGCCCAAAGGTCTGAGCCATCTGAGTATCTGTGTGCTGTGTAGGGATGACAAGCTTCCTTGACCACAGATATTACTCTTTAGAATTTTCTAGAATCCAATCTACCATACCATTGTCAGAAATTTTGTATGAACAAGATAATATTATTAATAATAATAGTAGTAATAATGACATACTTTTCATATTTCAGAAACATTATATGTGTTTTATATTCAGCATACATTGAATTTCACAATAGCCCTAATATTATTATAATTTTACAGCTAAGAAAGCAAGCATAAAGAGGTTAAGTCACTGGTTCAAGGACACACAGTATTCCCAAGGTTGTACAAATTCAAGTGGAGTCAGAATTAGACCTGAACACCTTCTGCTTCCCTTGCCCACATTCTCACTGCTCTTGAGTTAGTTCCACCTGTAAGACAGTGTAGTTTGAAAGGCTACATAAGGCTTTAAAGTTAGAACGTTTTAACGGCTGTCTTTATGGAAGCAGACTGATACATCTTTCTTTAGCATAGTTGCTGATGGGTTTAAACTGCCAATCTTTTGATATTTTAACCACTGGGCTCTCATCAAGGCTCAAGCAGTGGTGTCTTAATATGAGATGAGGAGCAATGATCTGTCAATCGTACAATGTTGCTTATTAAACTAACATTAAAGGACATATACAGCCTGTTTGTTTAAATGCTGTCAACCCCAGAATCTTCTTTCTTCACTCAAAATAGCCCGTTCTCTACATCCCTGCTGTTGGAATTGCTGCTTGAGTTTGTGGAAACCAAAGCTCAACTCCTCAAGACTATAGCCCCATCTTCCCATAATCTTCTCTTTCTCTTCACCATCTTCCCTGTTGCTGAGAAGTTGCAGCCATTAAGGTCGAGTTGTGCAGTTTCAGCGGGTACAAGATCCGCCCTGGGCTCAGGAGGCACTACTCTGGGGCCAAGGGGAAGGTGTTGCAGTTACTTAATGCAAAAGGAAACCATGGCAGATAAATTGGACTGTCCTCTACAAAAGGAAGTACAAAAAGGGCCATTTGGAAGATATTAAAAAGGAAAAAAGTCCCCCCTGGGCAGTCAAATTCCAGAGGGCCGTCACTGCTGCATCTCTTGCTGATAAAACAGCCAAGAGAGATCAAAATTCAGAAGTTAGACAGGCTCGACAAATATTGCCCTTTTTTTAAAATTAAAATAGTACTTCCATCTACAATTAGACTAAGGAAGAATTTTCATCACACTTTCAAAACAATTTCTAAGAACAACAGAGCTGAACCCTCCCCTATTCTGTACAATCCTCATAATCTCTGCCATGCTCAAGCCCATCGTGATAGTCACTACATCAATCAGTTGGGGGGAAATGATAAGAAAAATGTCATGTCATCTTAATTTAGAATCATCCTATAAGAAGAACTAATCTTTGTTTTCTCTGAGTTCTTTTAGATTACCTCTAACCTAAAAGCATCTTAGCCAATAGTGAAAAGATTAGAGGAACTGTCTTTTAATGGAATTTTGCTAAATATATCCCACAGTTTTGATGAAGAGTTTGTAAGAAAGGACAGTGTCTATTACAATGAGTCAATATTTTTAAGAGCCACACTATATCTCTGCCAGTACATCTATACCAAATAGTCAAAACAACAAGTTAGATCTTTATCATTCTTGATTAATTACTAAAATGTTGAACATATCCAAACATGTTTTATTGGGTTTGTAATTCTCCCAGTAGAAAAAAAAATAAATATAAGATATATCTATATAGAGCTATATCTATCTATATCTATATCTATATCTATATCTATATCTATATCTATATCTATATCTATATCTATATCTATAGTAGGAAGGAAGGAAGGAAGGAAGGAAGGCTGGCTCAACGAAAACAGGCTGTCAGGGCTGCCTAGGAAGCAAATGGCTAAACAAGCACCTAAAAAGACCACAATAGCTGCTACTAAGGCTCCCACGAAAGCAGAACCTACACACACACACACACACACACACACAAAAGTTGTGAAGCCTGTGAAAGTTTCTGCTCCCCAAGTTAGTGGAAAATACTAAGTTGGAACATGAGACTTAAATAAAGATTTAATTATTAAAAAAAAACACCAAACAAACAAAACACACAACACTATAGCCCTTAGACCTCTTCAAATCTGGAATGGATCTTATACCCTTGATTTAGTTTTAAGTCATATGATAGGCTTACAAGGTCAACAGTAACGCCAGGAAGGGCATGCAATCAATAGAACAATCAACCATTAGAAATCAAAAGAGCAACATTTGGGCAGGGATAAAGCTCAGAAGTCAGGAAAGAACAGAAAAGGATGAAAGAAAACTAAAAACACATGGAGGAAGTGGGAAGAATATTGTTACATACTGCTGTATGCTTTCAAGTCAGAACAAAATCATAGCTGACCTTCTGATGGGTTTTCAGAGGCGGTAAAAATCACACAGAAGTAAACTGTCCATCTACTTGACTTAAAATTAAATCAAGTGTATAAGATCCATGTCCATCTTTGTCTCACAGAGCAACTGGTGAACCACCAGCTTTTGAGATGTAAGTCAATGGCACAAAAAATTTACACATAAGTGTGAATTAAGTGGAAAATCAATTTGCTCTACAAATTTTCACCTAAATCACACAAAAATAATATTTTTAAAAAGAAATCAGAAACCAAGAAAAAATGTGACTACACTGTATTTTTATGGATATTACATCTTACTATTATTGTCATATACCGTCAGGTTGGAAAATTATTCATAACTCTGCAGGAGTTTTTGAGATACTATAACTTATACTGGAGGAGATTGCTCATCCTTCTCTAATGGACATATATTTTACCTCTCTAAAGTACTCACTGGAAGCAGGAGTGGCATCCACTTCTGAAATGTCTTGCCTCTGGAAACTATGTACGAACAGTGCTCAGGCCGTTCTTTCATAGGGTCGCTATGAGTCGCCTACGACTCGACGGCACCAAACAACAACAAAGTACTCAAGAACAATGGTGTCTCTCTGGAGACTAAGGTGCGTTTGATACAGGCCAGGGTCTTCACAATCACTTGTTATGCATCGGAGAGTTGGACATTGACTAAGGAGAAGGAGAATTGATGCCTTTGAGCTGTGGTGCTGGAGAAGAGTATTGAATGTACCATGGACTGCCAAGAAAACAAACAGATTCATCCTGGAAAGGGTTAAACCAGGCTACTCCTTGGAGACAAGGATACTGGGGTTTCATCTGACATACTTTGGACATGTTGTAAGGAGGGACAGGTCCTTGGAGAGGGACATCATGCTTGGAAGGGTAAAGGGACAGCGCAGGAGGGGAAGACCCTCTATGAGATGGATTGATTCAATGACTGGGGTAATCGGGATGGGTGTGTCAGAGGCAGTGCAATTGGCACAGGATAGAGCAGGGTTTAGGGCTGTTGTACATAGGGTCGCTATGAGTTGCAAACGACTTGATGGCACACAACAACAACAACAACAACATACATATATATTACAGTATGTATAACATATATATTACAGTATGTATACACACTATAAGAAAGTTCTGATGGCTTAATGACAAAGTTTCACTGCTACCCCAAAAGCATATTGTTTGATTCCATCAGCAGTTCTACAGGAAAAAAGATGGACAATCTCCTTCTGTGCAGTGTACTGCCTCTGAAAACCTGCTGGAGGATCAGCTTTAAGTTGGTACCAACTTGATGGTACAAAACAATATGACATACATATTACAGATATACATGTGTATGTGTGGATATACTATCCACTGGAAGAATATAACTGATATGTGTCAACAAATGATGCCATGGGTAGACAAAGAATTCCTCTGACACCTCATGGTAATAAAAGTGAGTGTGTATAGCTTCTTATAGCATCATCTCCTTAATAAATTAACAGTGCATGTTGTTGGAATATTTGCTGAGAATGGCTTGATCTCACAGGAGTTAGAAAGATTTCCAAAGAATCTTAGTGGCACAGTGGTTACAGCAATTTGGGGATAATCAAAAGGGTAATGTTTTGAACCCACTAGCTAATCTATGAACACATGAGTCAGAAATTCATATATCTGATTGAACTATGAATCAGATTCCATTAAGATTTATTACCTTTGAAACCCTGTGGGGTAGTTCTATTCTGGAGAAAGCAAAACCAGGGTACTCTTAAAAGGCAAGGATGGTGATGCTTCTTCTCACATACTTAGGGAATGTTATTAGGAGAACTTATTCCTTAGAAAGGGATATCATGCTTGGAAAGGTGGAGGGACAGGGAAAGGAAAACCTTCAATGAGGTGGATTAACACAGTAACTGTGGCAATGGGCTCAATAGTGTCAGAGATGAAGAAGGTGACAGACTAGGACAGGGTTCAGAGTTATTGTTCATAGGGTCACTATGAGTCATATTCAACTTGATAACACTTAGCAGCATAAGGTCACTATATAGTGTCACCAGCCTTGGGTTTAGGGTGGGATATGAAGATCTCTGCTTTCCTTATACATTTTAAAGTAGAGCGAGCTGGCTGCCTTTGGTCTAGTCTCCCTTTGCAAGTCAATGTTTATGTATTTTTGAAGACAATGATATGTGTTATGCTTTGTGGTTTTGCTAAACATTTTTAAAGCACAAAAGCAAAGTCTTTTTAAAATGTAACTGCAATTGAAATGCCTGGAGAACAGAAATGAGCAGACATGGCCAGTAGAGGCATGTTCTAAAGCTTTGAGCATAATGTTCAGTCTAAAGGAGGATCAGAAGAATTCACAGGCATTAACAAAAGGCACTATTTACAGAAACAGCAAAAGGTAAAGGATGAGCATGCATGCTGGGAGTGAGGAACAACTTTTTCTGGCTCTCTTTTCAAATAGGTTTTCAATAACAGCTAATGAGTCTTCGTAAGGTGGACATTACTTCCACTTTTGACTTTGTTTAGAATGCACACATCTGTATGCATAGACGCCTCATCAGACTTGCATGTGGAATAAAACACATCAGAAGGCCTACTAAACAGTCTCAGCCTCACATCCGTGAGACAGCCTCACAGTTTCAGGACTAAGGCATCGTGTTTGTCGTATAAATTTTAATTGATTTGAAGAAGCAGCTTTTCCTGTATTCTGAATTAATAATGAGACCATGCACACTCATTCTAGAGCTATTATTAGGTATCATCAAGTCGATTTTCCAACTCACAGTGACCCTATGGGACAGAGCAGGATTGCCTCATATGGAATTTCTAGGCTGTTACCTTGGCAAACAGAGATAATTGCCAAGTTTTTCTCTCATGAAGCCACAGCATTGGTTTGAACCATCAGTCCTATGGTTAGCCACCAAGTACTTGCTTCTTACTTGGAAGTACTGCCCGAAGTACGTCCAAGGAGTACTCATTAATACCCTACAGTGAAAGAGTCCTAGTGGTATTGATGGTGGAGATGAATGGCTTTCAGAACATATGCCTGGAGGTGTGAGCTTCTTCCAGAACTCCACGTTCTTTCATTTCACACGTTTACCCTTTAGCAAATGACATCCTCTGGCCTCTAATGTTTCTCTGACCTGCTCCCCAAGAAGAGAGAATGTCCTTTCCTCACATTCTGCATGGTTTTTATAAGGAAGATGGATGCAGACAGAAGCCCCCTCTCCTGCCCACATTTCCTCTGTCTACCTCCCTTGTCTGCCTTAAGCTTTGTCAGTTCCTTTCTCTCTACACTGCATCTCTTTTAGTTCCAAAAATAGATCATTCAATTTAGGAAGAACAATTAACTGGGAAGGGGAAAGAAAAAGGGGGGAAAACTCTCTGAAGTATGGAGAGGCATTTCAGCTTCTCTATCAGGCATGAAATAATTGGAAACGCCACGACAGTGTCTTAGCCAGGGACTGTGCTTCATACTGAAGTGTGAGCTTCAGGAAGCTCATGAGCGCAGAAAGGTCAGGCTCAGCTCCTCCAGGTCCACAGCACCTCCATTGCCAAGTCCAAACATGTATAAGGATAATGAGACAAAGGAAAGGCTGTACCGCTGTGATTTCATTAGTGTTTGTACTAGATTTGCTCCATAAAGCAACTTGGAGGTTTTAGGTGATTTCTCACCCACTAGATACTTATTATCTTCTCAATACATTTGGACTGTCCCCTGAAACCTAATTATTTCAGGAGCATTCTGGTAGGTCCAAGGAGATTTAGGTTCAAAATTGATTGCAGTTTGCTTAGGGTCATGTTTCTCAAATTATGATCCTTAGAAACACCTGAATCACAAACACCTGGAGTCCTAGTTAAAATGAGACTTGACCCATTTCAGAAACAGAATAGGACACCTAGGTTGAGAAGATGGCAGTGGTGGTTCAGAGGTAGGATACTTGTCTCCCAAGAAGGAGATCAGGGTTTATTTCTAAAGCCAACGTCCCTCATATCTAATCATCACACATCTATTCCTGGACGTTTGCATATTGCTATAAATATGCTGAATTGGTTTCATATTCCTATGAATATTTGCTGAACTGGTTTCAGCAAAGCTGCCAGATTAAAATATACTAGGATGAAAGAGAATCAATGCCTTTGAGTTGTGGTGGTGGAGAAGGATACTGAATATCTTATGATTACAGAAGAATAGATATGTCTTTGAGAAATTGTGTTTCTTAGAGGCAAGGATGGCGAAGCTTCATCTCATATACTTTGGGCATGTTGTTAGGAAGGGTGACTCCTTGAAAAGGGACATCATGCTTGGAAAGGTGAAGGGTCAGAAAAAGAAGAAGACTTTCAATGAGATGTATTGACATAGCAATGGGTTCAAGTATGTCTGAGATAGAATGGCACAGGATAGAACAGGGTTCGAATCTGTTGTTTGTAGAATTGTTACGTATTGTTATGTGCTCAGCTCAAAGGCACCTACCAACAACAGAAAGACATGCTTGGTGATTTACTTAGAAAATTAGCCAGTACAAATTCTATGAGTAACAATGATCTTGTCTCCTCCAGTTTGGGTTAATTATGAGGTAGGGCAGACCTAAGAAGAGAAAACAACAAGGTTTTGAAGAAATTCTACTTTGACAAACCAGCTCTATGCTATTGATATCTAGTAGATCCAGTGAACAGAGTACAAAGATAGTGTTAAACATACTACAACATATACGACAATGCACAACAACAAAGAATTTGCAGGCCAAAATATCAACTGCGTCAATTTTGAGAATTCTTCTTCCAAAAGGATGACTCATTTCTGATTCCAGTTTGGAATTCTCAAAAACCATAGAGAAATCCAAGGACTGTTTTACTGGTCTTAAAACTATAGTGTTTTGATTCATTTAAAAAAATCAAAATGAACCAAAATAAGATGGGACAGCAGAGAATATATCACAGAGTGTGTTGCATATACTAAAAATGAGTACTGTTTCACGGTTCAAAATTGGGAAGGGTATATGCCAGGGATGTGTCCTCTCTCCACACCTTTCAATCTATATGCAGAAGAGATGACCTGGGAGGTTGGGCTCTATGAGGAGTAATGTGGCATCAGGATTTGAGGAAGACCCACCAACAATCTACCTTATGCAGATGACACAACCTTGCTTGTCAAAACTGAGGAGGATCTGAAGCACTTGCTGCAGAAAGTAAGGAATAGCAGCCTTCAATATAGAATGAAGCTCAACATCAAGAAAACAAAAATTCTCACCACTGGGCCAATTGGCAGCATCATGATACATGGTGAAGAGATTGAGATTGTTAACAGCTGTAACAATTGTTAACAGTGTTGACTAGAGTAGGTGGGAGTGGAAAGGGATGCTGGTGGAACAGGGAAAGGGCTGGGTCAAGACACCATGTGCCAAAGGTGGGAGGCAATACTGAATCTACTGTTTGCTTCTATAATTGGGAAATGCCTTTCATCAGCTACTATCTGTAAAATACTTGTCTGACCAATACTGTTCTAAAACTGAGCATTGAATTAAGATAGACTAGGAAGAAGGATTGACCATGGAAACTAAGGTGAGCCCTCAAATATGAAAGCACAAAGGAGGAGGAACAATTGTAAGCTGACTAGTGATTGGAATGTGGAATATGAGAAGCATGAATGTAGGAAAATTGGGCATTGTGAAGGAAGGAACAAAATGTATAAATTACTGGTGTATTAAGTATTAGCAAAATGAGAAAGACTAGCATGGGATATCATGAATCAGATCATATGATCTACTATGCTGGAGATGAAAAGGTGAGGGGAAAAATGAAACTGCTTTCATAGTTTAAAAAGTTATTTCTAGATCCATCTTGAAATGCAATATTGTGAATGACAGGATAATATCCATATGAATACAAAGAAGTCCAGTGAATACCACTATCATTCAAATACATGCGTCAACAAGTAGAGCAGAAGAGGAGGATATAAAAGATTTCTAAGAATTTTGCAGTCAGAAATCATTAAAACAGATTAGGACAGATAGAATTTATTAATTCAGCCAAGACATTAATAATAATGGCTGAATGCAAAAGTTAGGAACAGAGAAGAAGGATCAGTAGTTGGAAAACATTGACTTGGAAACAGAAATGAAGCTGGAGATAGAATGACAGAATTTTGTACAATCAAAAATTTATTCATGGAAAACATGTTTTATAAGATACACAAATGCAGGCTATACACATGTATTTCACCTTATGGTATGCATAAAAATCAGATTGATTACATCTGTGGACAGAATTACTGAAGGGGCTCAATATCAGCTGTGAAAACTAGGCCAGGTGCTGGTTGTGAAACAGACCACCAACTACTCATATGCAAGTTCAAGCTGAAGCTAAAGAAAATTAAATTAAAATCACAGGGAAAAAAATTTGACCTTGAATCTATCACACTCGAATTTCAAAACCATCTCAGAAACAGTTTTGAGGCTTTGAACACCAATGAGCAAAGACCAGACAAGCTCTGGGAGGATATAAAGAATATCATCCATGAAAAATGCAAAAGATCATTACCAAAGACAGAGAAGGAAGTAAAGACCAAGAGGGATGTTAGACAAGACGCTGAATATTGTACTAGAGTGCTGAGAAGCTAAAGTAAAGGGAAGAAATCAAGAAATTAAGGAATTGAACAGAAGATTTCAAACGGCGTTCCGGAAGACAAAGCAAAGTATTATAACTGAAATGTGCAAAGAGCTGGCGTCAGAAAATTTAAAAGGGCTGAACTTGGATTAGGGTTAGGGTTAGGGATAGGGCTAGAACTAGGTCTCTGTCTAGGGTTTGGGTTAGGGTTAGTGTTAGGATTAGGGTTAGGGCTATGGTTAGGTCTAGGGCTAGGCCTAAGTCTCCATCTGGAGGTTAGGATTAGGGCTAAATTTAGGGCTTGGGCTAGACCTAGGTCTCCATCTAAGTTTAGGATTAGGGTTATGGTTCGGGTTAGGGTTAGGGTTAGAATTAGGGCTAGGTCTAGACCTAGGTCTCCATCTAATGTTAGGGGTAAGGGTAGGTTTAGGGTTAGAGCTATGGTTAGGGCTAAGGCTAGAACTAGGTATCCATCATGGTTTAGGGTTAGTTTTGGAGCTAGATTTAGGACAGGGCTAAACCTAGATCTCCGTCTAGGGTTAAGGTTAGGGCTAGGTCTAAACCTAGGTCTCTGTCTAAGGTTAGCGTTAGGGGTAAGGTTCGGTTTAGGGTTAGAGCTACAGTTAGGGCTAAGGCTAGGCCTATGTATCCATCTAGGGTTATCTTTAGGGTTAGGGTTAGGGTTAGGGTTACAGCTAGGTATAGACTTACTAGGCATTTTTTAAGCTGAAGGAACTGAAGAACAACTTTAAGCCTCAAGTTACAATACTTGAGGATGCTTTGGGCAGAATATTAAATGATCCTGCAAATATTAAAAGAAGATGGAAAGAGTATACAGTCATCATACCAAAAGGAATTGGCAAATACAGAAGAATTTAATGAAACAACATATGTGCAAGAGCCTGTAGTGATGAAGGATTGAGTTCAAACTGCTTTGGCTAAGAATAAGGCCCCAGGAATTGATGGTATACAAATTGACATATTTCATCTAAAAGATGCTGACCTAGATGTGTTCACCAAGTTGTGCCAAGAAATCTGGAGAACAACCACTTGGACAACTGACTGGAACAGATCTATTATTTATTTCCATTTCAAAGAAAGGTGACTCAACAGAGTGCAGAAATTATCAAACAATATCATTAGTATTGCATGCAAGCAAGATTCTGTTGAAATTTATCCAAAAATGACTGGGACAGCACATCAACAAAGAACTGTGTGATGTTCAGGCTGGGTTTAGAAGAGGCCATGCTACTAGGGATATTATAGCTAATCTCAGATGGATCTTAACTGAAAGCAGAGAGTACCAGAAGAATGTCTGTCTATCTGTGTTTCATTGACTATGCAAAGGCATTTGACAGTGTGAATCACAACAAACTGTGGCTGACTCTGAGACGAATGGGAATCCCAGGACACTTGATCATGCTAATGCGAATCCCATACTTGGACCAGGAGGTAGTCATCAGAACAGAGCAAGGAAACACTGCATGGTTCAAAATTGGGAAGGGTGTATGCCAGGGATGGGTCCTATCTCCATAATCTTTTCAATCTATATGCAGAACAGTGACATCAGGATTGGAGGAAGACTCATCAACAACTTGTGTTATGCATATGATACAGCCCTGATTGCTAAAACTGAGGAGGTATATATGAGAAGACATAAATCATATCATTTTATAATTAACTAAGGCACACCTGATTCCATGGTCTTTTCAAATGTTTACTATGTTTCTGAGAGCTCGATAATGAATAAGAATGACAAAAGAAGAATTGATATCTTTGAGTTGTGGTGTTATAGAAGAGCATTGAATATCCCATGGAGTGAGTGCCGAAAGAACAAATAGATGCGTTTTGGGAAAAGTACAGTCAAAGTGCACCACAAAGGCCAGGATGATAAAGCTCATTCTCACATATTTCAGAGATGTTGCTAGGAAGGCTATTCTTAGAAAAGGACATCATGATTTAAAAGGTGACAGGTCAGTGAAAGAAAGACCCCCCAACAAGATGGATTGACACAGTGATGGTGGCAATGGCTCAAGTGTGTCAGAGATGATGAAGACGGCATAGGAAAGGACAAGGTTTAGATCTGGTCACAGGGTCTCTGTGAGTCTTATTCAACTTGATGGCTCCTAACAGCAAAAACAACACTATTACTAATTTCTGTCAAGTTAAAATTGACACATAAATGGCCATCCAGTGAATTTTTAGAGGCTGTAAATCACAAGAGAAGAGATTACCTTTTTTTTCCAGGCCAAGTTTGAAGTGGATTCAAACATTCTGCTTTGAGACAGCAGCACAATACCAGACTCACTAAAGCCACGAGTTTCCTTTTACAATTGCAGAAAACA
>NW_006399807.1:4547226-4558873 GCF_000299155.1 Elephantulus edwardii
AGATTATCCGAGAGGCTGGGCTCTATGAGGAGAAGTGTGGCATCAGGATTGGTGGAAGATCTATTAACAGTCTGCGTTATGCAGATGACACAACCTTGCTTGCTGAAACCAAGGAGGACCTGATGTATTTGCTACAGAGGTTCAAGGACTGCAGCCTTCAGTAAGGACTGACGCTCAGTGTCAAGAAGACAAAGATTCTCATCACTGGACCAATTGGCAGCATCAAGATGGATGGTGAAGAGATTGAGATTGTTAACAACTTTACTTTGCTTGGCTCCACAGTCAACATTCTTGGCACCAGCAGCCAAGAAATAAAAAAAAAAACATAATTTGATGGGAAAGTCTGCTGTTAGGGACCTGTCCAGGGTACTGAAGAGCAATGATGTCACTCTGGATACTAAGGTGCATCTGATACAGGCAATCACTTTGCAATCACTTGTTATGCATCAGAGTTGACAATGACTAGGGAGGATAGAAGGAGAATTGATGCCTTTGAGCCGTGATGCTGGAGAAGAGTATTGAATATACCATGGACTGCCAAGAAAACAAATAGATTCATCCTGGAGAGGGTTAAACCAGGCTGCTTCTTGGAGACAAAGATTCTGGGGCTTCATCTGACATACTTTGGACATACTGTTGTAAGGAGGAACAGGTCCTTGGAGAGGGACATCATTCTTGGAAGAGTGGAGGGACAGCGTAGGAGGGGAAGGCCCTCTATGAGGTGGATTGATTCAGTGACTGGGGTAATCGGGATGGGTGTGTCTGTGACAGTGAGACTGGCACAGGATAGAACGGCGTTTAGGGCTGTTGTACATAGGGTCACTATGAATCGCAAGCGACTCGACGGCACATTACAACAACAGCAACAACAAATTAATTCACATATTAATTTATTCTTTATTATTCTAAGGTAAATATTGTGTAAACATCACCCAGTACAAGGAATATCTCTTAACTAGCAGTATTGAAGCCTCTGTGTACATCCTGTTGCTATTAAGTGCTATCAAGTAGGCTCTGAATCAATCATAGTAACCCTTCGGACCAAAGCAAACCCTGCCCAATTCTCTGCCATTCTCCCAATCTCCTTTTGTGATCATGGTTAATTCACTTTATCTCCTCTAAAGGTAACACTTTTTCTAACTCTCCTAGTAATTATCTCAGCTTTCATATAATTTTTTTCAATATGTGTCTAACTAGTTTTGCCCTGTTTGGCATTCATGTAAACTGTATGTCTGCTTTCTTTGGTTCACCATTTGTCTTGAGGAATCTCATTCATGTCATTGTATCTATCAGTAGTTCATTTATTTTTATAGCCATATAATAATCCAGAGTATAAATATAGCAAGATTTTAATTTAACCAATCATTTTGGCCATTCCAATTGGTTTTTATCCAGGATAAATATGAAAAATGTGAATACCAGGTATTTTTATTTTTGCATCTGCTAGTCCTAGTATGCATGCACTATATTCAGTATATACTTAACCATGAAAATTGCTAGATGAAAAGGTGTATGGATATTAAAACTTACTATTTTCCTATAAAAATGAATGAGTGAAAATCTAACTTTTTTGTAAACTTTCATTAAAATAAAAATTAATTAAAATAAAAAATTTTAATTAAAAACCCAAAACTTATAATGTGTATATTTTAAGTATATGTAATGCTTTAAATTTTCATGAGAAGTGTGTGAGTGTTCTCATTCATCTTTATCATAACTCTACTTGGTATTGTCTGTCCTTATAACTTTACACATTCTGAAAGTTGTATACTGGTGTTATGTTGTTTTGATTTGCCATTCTCTGCCTATTCACGAGAATATATTTTACTATAGTTATTCTGTTTGGTGAAATGCTTTTTTGTTGCCCCACTTTGTGTTGGACTGTTTCTTTTTCTCTATTATTAATGATTATAATGGTTTTTCCTCATCTCTAGCAAGTCCCAATGTAGGTATAAGGTTCCTAACATCAGTTATTTGTCCCCTTTCCCTTTTTCTCTTAATTAAATATTTTCTTCTACTTGATACTTTGCCTTTTTTATTCATTTAATTGTATTTTTATCAACAGAATTTCTTAAATTTACTAATTCAAATTTAGTTTACTTCTTTCTTATTTATGATTAATGTTTTTTTTTAAAAAAGTCTCTTTTAACTATTAATGATGACCAAAAAAAAAAGTATTGGTGTCTTTGAATTGTGGTATTGGAAAGAGCACCGAATATCCCATAGACCATCAAAGAACAAACGTGTCTGTCTTGGAGAAAGTGAAACCAGGATACTTCTTGGAGGCAAAGATAGTGAAACTTTGTCTCACAAACTTTGGCCATGTTGTTATGAGGGACCAGTCCACAGAGAAGGACATCATGCTTAGAAAGATGGAGGGCAGCATGATAGGATGACATCAACAAGGCAAATTGACATGGTAACTGTAGCAATAAATTCAAGTGTGTTGGAAATAGGGAGGATGGCACAGGATAGGACAAGCTTCAGATACATTGTTCATAGGGTTGCTGTGAGTTTCCTCAATACAAACTGTGGAAAATATACTCTTATTTTTCTTCTATGAGCCCTGGTGGCCCAGTGGGTAAGGAGTTGTGCTGCAAATCCACCAGCTGTTTCATAGGAGAAAGATAAAAAATCTTCTCCCCTGCATTTATAGCCCATGAAAGGAAATCCACTGGAGGGTCAGCGTCAGCTACAAGTCGGTTCCAATTCAACAGAACATAATAACAAAAACATTCCTTGGAATAGCTTTATTATATATTATTTGCATTTAAGTATACAATCCACCTGGAATAATTTTTGGACAAAGTTGAAGTAAATCTTTATGATTTTATGATATCAGTATATGAATGTACCAATGCACATACTCAAAAGATTATCCTTTCATCACAATTATGGAGTCATAAAGCAAGATTTCACATACATATGAGTCTTGACTAAATTGTCTGTTCGGTTCATTTTTCAATTTTTCCTGCAACAATACCAGATAGTGTAAATTATTGTTGTTGTTATGTGTCATTGAGTCACCTACAACTCATAGTGACCTTATGTATGACAGCCTTAACCCTGATCTGTCCTGTGCCAATCTCACTGTCTTCCAACACAACTACCCCCATTACTCCAGACACTGAATCAATCTACCTCGGAGGGGGTCTTCCTCTCCTGTGCTGTCCCTCCACCCTCTCAAGCATGGTGTCTTTCTCCAAGGACTGATCCTGCCTTACAACATGTCCAAAGTATGTCAGAAGATGCTTCAGAATCTGTGCCTCAAAGGAGCAGCCTGGTTTAAATTAGTAGAATTTTCGTCTCGATATTATATACAAGTACTCTTTTTTTCTTTTCCAAGATCTTTTACCTTACTGGAACTTCAGATATTCATTGTAATTTTCATAGTAAACTAGTGATGTTTTGAAAACATTTGTTTGGATTGAAGGTTTTGATTAGGGTTGACTGTACAAATTAATACATAAAGTATTGATTTGATTATTAGAACTTCTAAATCAGAAGTACAGTATATATCTATTCATACACACACAACAGAAATATTTATAAATAGCCTTAAATAATCATTTTCAACATAAGTATCTCCTACATAGGAGCCCAGGTAACATAATGATTAAGCACTTGGCTTCTAACAAAAATGTAAGCAGTTTGAACTCACCAATGGGAGAGACAAACCTAGTGATTTGTTCCCATTAAAATTACAGTGTAGGAAAGCTTATGTGCAGTTTTCCTTTGTCCTACATGGTCACTTATGTACTGTCGAGTTGGACTCGATCTATAGCTGACCCTCCAGAAGGTTTTCAGAGGCAGAGAAATCCCACTGAAGGGGACTGTTCATCCTTCTATGGAGCAGTTGGTAGATTCAAACTACATGCTACACACCTAGGTCACCAGAGCTCCCTAGGTCACTGTTGTTGTTTACCATCCAGTCTGAATCAACTAATAGCTCATCCTCCAGTGTATTTTCAGAGGCAGTTAATCTCACAGGAGGAGACTGCTCTCTCATCTTTCTCCCACAGAGCAGCTGGTGGATTCAAACCACATGCCTTCAGGATTGCACTAGGAGACAGAATTGACTCAACAGCACACAACAGCATATCATATAACATTGTTGTTGTTATTGTTATGTGCCATGGTGTCACCTGTGATTCACAGCAACTTATGCATGCTAGCTCTGAAACTGTTCTTTCCTGAGCCAGTGTCATTGTCTCTGCCAAACCCAATTCCATTGCTCCAGTCATTATGTCAATCCATCTTATTCTGGGTCTTCCTGTGCTGTCCCTCCATGCTTCCAAGCATGATGTCCCTTTCCAAGGGCTGATCCTTCCTAGCCATGTGCCCAAAGTATGCGAGACAGAGCCTCAAAATCCTTGCCTCCTGGGAGCAGCCTGGTTTCAGCCTCTCCAGAACAGAACTGTTTATTTTTCCTGGCAGTCCACAGTATGTTTAACATTCTTCCCCAGCACCACAACTCAAAGACATCAATCTTTCTTCTATCATTCTTCATTTTAAAGAGCTCTCAGATGCATAGCAAGCTATTGCAAAGACTATGGCCAGGATCAGGTACACCTTAGGCTCAAAACTGACATCATTACTCTTCAGTACTCTAGAAAGGTCCATATTTGATTGTATTTACTCATATTATAACCATCAACTTCAACTTACTTGGATCCACGGTCTTTTCAGTCACTTGCTATCCTGTTGGTAGCAGTAAATGAGGATGGCAGAAGAAGAACTGATCCTTTGAACTGTAGTGTTAGAGATGAGTGCTGAACATCCTGTTGACCGCTAAAAGAACAAACAAATATGTCTTAGAGAAAGTGCAACCAAGTGACCACTGGAGGCAAAGATGATAAAACTTCATCTCACATACTTTGGGCATGTTGCTAGTAAAGGCTATTCCTTGGAGGAGAACATCATGCTTAAAAAGGCGGAGGGTCAGCAAAAGAGAGGAAGATCCTCAACCAGAAGGGCTGACGGTGATTGTTGCAATGGGCTCGAGTATGTCTGAGATTGTAAGGGTGATGCAGGACAGTATGGGGTTCAGATCTGTTATTCTCAGGATCACTATGGTCATACTTGACTAGATGTCACCTAACAACAACAGCATACATAACATCCACTAAATTTATTATCAGTCCTAGGAAGTAATTTGTTAATTATTTGGGATTACATAGGTGTAGTTTGTATAACTCATGGAGAATGAAAGTTTAATTTCTTAGAGTTCAAGCTTCATACCTTGTCTTTCTTTTATCATCGTGCTGGACCAGAATCTCAATGACAAGGTAGATCATCCTTCTGGTTATTAGGCATCCTTGTCTTATCTATAAACTCAAGAGGAAAAATTAACTTTCAACATGTTATCATAAAGAACAACTTTTTTTCATTCTAGATTTTTTTTTAAGAATCATGTTTCTTATAGAATTTTAAGTAGACACTTTTTAAAAAAAATCAGATTATAATGCTTCTCTTTGCTCCCGGTGTTTATGAAGTTTTTATCATGAATGGAATTGGATTTTAGCACATGCTTTACTCTATTGAATTGATACTGTTATTCTCTCCTTTATTTTGTTAACATGTCAAATTACATTGATGAATATTTTCGTGTTACACCAACCCTTTATTAATGAAACAAAACCAACTCCAGATATCTCTCTTTTTCAATGCTTGTTAGAACATGCAAACTAAGGATTTAATTTGTTAATAGTATATTTGTACAGGATTTCTGTATCTATGTTCATGACAGAGGCAAGTCTATCATTTTTATTTCTTAGAATGTCTATGTTGACTACTAGTATAAAAGTTTTATGGCTATAAAAAATAAATTTGAGGGTACAGCTTTTTTTCTTTCAGTTATCTGGAAGAACAAGTGTAAACTTGGTTCTTTAAATGTTACATGGAATTTCAACAGTGTGAAAACCTGAATTTGAAGGTTCTTTTTTTGGGGAAAAGTATTACTTACAGAACAAATTATAAGAATGATTACAAATCTTGTAAGAGTTATAGACTAAATGCATTTTCAATTTTTTTGGAAAATTTGATTTTACTAGAAATTTGTAACTTCATTATTATCAAATTACTTCTCAATATATTCTTACTATTTCTTTCAGTTTTTCCAGAATTTATATCAATAAATCTGTATCAATAATCAAAGGAGCACTGAAAAAGCAATAATCAAGCACTTGGTTGCTAACTAACCCACCGAACTCTCCATGAGAGGAAATAAATTGGTCATCTGTAAAGATTTTGGTCTAAGAAACCCCTCAATGGTTCTATTTTACCCTCTAGTGTTGTTATGAGTCAGAATCAAATCAATAATATCTAACAACAACAACAAAGTATCAGTAGCCTTTTAAAAATTTCTAACAAAAGTTAGTTGTATCTTCTTTTCTCTCTTTATTATTCTTGCTAGAAATATATTAATTTCATGAGATATGTAAATCTGACCTTTAATTGTTGAGAGTAATTTGTTAAGATATCTAGGACTATGCATTGTTTACTTCTGTTTGCCTTTTTCTATTTTATTTAATATACTCTAGAACATTATGTGTTATTATAAATGCACATTTAGACTGTATAGCTATTTAGAAAAGCTATCAGGATAACAAAACTAAGAGATACTAACAGAAACAATAAGAGCATTATTTTGTAATTTCCTTTTGGATTGTTTTAAAAAATTATTTAGTCTTATGATGAAATGTGAATAATTTTATTACATAAAATAAAAATGTTTCTATATGATAAAAATATGAGGAGGGGCTGAGGCATTTTGCTGCAGAATGTCAAGGACTAAAGTCTTCAAAACAGATCGAAGCTCAACATCACCAAAAATAAAGATTCTCACCATTGGGCTGATTGGCAGTGTCATGATAGACGATGAAGAGATTGAGATTATTAACAGCTTCAATTTGCTTGGCTCCACAAGCCACACTCTTGGTATAAGCAGCCAGGAAATCAAAAGGCAAATTGCTTGGGAAAGTCTGTTGTCTGGGACCTCTCCAGAGTACCAAAGAGCAGCAATGTCAGTCTGGAAACTAAAGTGCACCTGATACAGGCCATGGTCTTTGCAATTAGTTGCTATGTGTCAGAAAGCTGGACAATGACTAAGGATGATAGAAGACGACTTGATGCCTTTGAGCTGTGGTGCTAGAGAAGAGTATTGAATATACTATGGGCTGCTAGGAGAATGAACAGGTTTATCTTGCATTAAAGGTAAGGATTCTGAAACTGTCTTACATTCTTTGAGCATATTGCAATGAGGGACTCATTCTTGGAAAGGAACATCATGCTTGTAAATGTGGAGGGCCAGTGAAAGAGAGGAAGACCCTGACAAGATGGATTAACTCAGTGACTGGGGTAACAAGAGGTAGGTGTGTCAAAGAAAATACGGTTGGGTCAAGATAGAGCAAGGTTCAGAGCTATTGTACATAGAGTCACACTATAAGTTATAAGTGACTTTGATGGCACATAATGACAACAACATATGGTAAATAAGCACCACATATAAAATAAAAAACTGAATGACAAATTAGGAATTATCTTTATAAATCAGATCACAAAGAACTAAATTCTCAAAAGCATAAACAAGTTCTTACAAATCAATAGCAATCTAAAAGAAAATAAGTGACTATTAATAGGCAGCTCAGTCAAAAATACCAATGAGTTACACCTATGACATGATATTGAGTTATTTATAATATGAAAATTGCAATTAAGATGTCTTTTTTTTAAACCAATCAATTTGACAAAGATTAGAAAGATTTATATATATCATTGGCTTGATGCGGTTCAGGGAAACAGGAACTTTCAAACATTGAGAGAGGAAGTAAAAATTGATGCAACCTCACTAGAAAGCAACAATATCTATTTAAATTAAAATTTATCTTTGGACCAAGTAATTCCAAATCTAGGAACTGATGCCACAAGTGCATTTTCACATGTGCAGAATGATGTCTACAAAAGTGTTCTTTGTAGCAATGTTTGTTATAGCTATATAATTTATCACAACCTAAATATCCACCAAGAGTCAACTGGTTAAACTAGTTACAGTTCACATTGGAATATTAGTAGCCATAAGATATATTATATATAACTTTGTAAATAAGTCAGTACCAAATAAAAAATATGGTATACCTACCCAAAATAATTGATTTTATACACACACATTCATAAGGAGTCCTGGATACATAGAGTATAATGAGAAAGATGACTACCCACCAGTCAGAATTTTAGTTTCCTTGATGCTGTGATGCAATCTATATTGAAGACTCCAGTCTTTGACAGCCTACAGCAAATCTTTCAAGTGCTTCTTAGTTTCAGAGCGCAAAGTTGTGTACTCTTATAATGCAGGTTGTTGGTGAATCTTCCTCTGATGTTGATGCCATGTTCTTCTTTATAAAGTCCAGCCTCTTGAATGCTCTGTCCCACATATAGATTGAAAAAGAATGGAGAAAGAATACATCCCTGATGCACTTTCCTCTTGTTTTTGAACCATACAGTGTTCCATTGCATTGTTCATACAACTGCTTCCTGGTCTAAGTATGGATTTCACATGAACACAATCCAGTGTTCTAGGATTCCCATTCTTCTCAATGCTAGCCACAACTTGTTGTGATCCACACAGTCAAATGTCTTTGCATAGTCAGTAAGAAAGAAATAGACATCCTTCTGGTACTCTCAGCTTTCAACCAAGATACATCTGACATTGACAATGATATTCTTAGTTCCATGACCTCTTCTTAATCCAGTTTATATTTCTGGCAGATCTCTCTCAATGTATTGTTATAGTCATTTTTTATAACCTTCAACAAGATTTTGCTCTCAATTGATATTAGTGATTATTAGGTCTATAATTTTTTTCACACCATGCTGGATCACCTTTTTGGGGAATGGGAATAAATTATGGGTTTTTTTCCAGTCAATTGGCCAGGTAGCTGACCTCCAAATTTCTTGGCACGACTTGCCGAGCACAACCAGAACTACATCTGTTTGTTGAAACATCTCAGTTGGTATTCTATCATTTCCAAGGGCTGCATTTTTTTGCCAATTCCTTCAGAGCAGCTTGGATTTTCTAATTTATTCCCATTGTTTCTTGATAATATGTTATTTCATGAAATTGTTCTTGTCAGGTTTCTTGATAATATGTTATTTCATGAAATTGTTCTTGTCAGCCACTTCTTTTTGGTGCAGTGACTCTGTGAATTCCTTCCATCTTCTTTTGATGCTTAGTGGATCATCAGTATCTTTTCATACCATCTTTAAGTATTACAACTCGAGGCTTGAGTTTTTTTCAGTTCCTTCAACTTAAGAAATGTTTAGTGGAGGAGCTCTGGTGGCCTAGAGCAAGAAGCTGTACTGCAACCCAGAGGTATGCGGTTCAAATCCACCATATGCTCTGCTGGAAAAGGAGAGGCAATCTCCTCCTGTACCTGTCAGATCCAATTTGACGGTACACACACAAGATAATAAAATAAAAAAATTAAAAAAGAAATGCTTAGTTAATTTGTCCCTTGGTATATGCAGCTAAGAAATCAAAAGATGAATTGTATTGGGAAGATTTACTGTAAAGGACATTTTCAGAGTTATAAAGAACAATGACAGCAGAATAAAGACTAAGATATGCCTGATTCAAGCGATAGTCTTCTCAATTGCTTGCTATGCTTCTGAGAGCTGAATAATGACTAAGGATGGCAGAAGAAGAATTGATGAATTTGAGTTGTGGTGTTGCAGAAGAATACCAAATATTCTAAAGACTGTCAAGAGAACATACAAGTCTATCCTGAATAAAATGAAACCAAATTGCTACTTGGAGGTAAGTATGATGAAACTTTTTGTCACAAATTTTGGCCATGTTATAAGGAGGGGCAGGGCAGTTCCTTGGAGAAGAACATCGAGGGGCAGGGCAGTTCCTTGGAGAAGAACATCAAGCTGGGAAGGCTGGAAGATCAGAGAGTAAGAAAGGAAGAACTTCAATTTGATTGACATAGTGACTTTAGCAATTGGATAAAGTGTGTTAGAGATTATGAGAATGATACAGGTTAGGGTAAGTTTGAATCCATTGCTCATAGGGTTTCAATGACTCATAGTTGACTTAACAGCATTTAACAACACCACACACATACACACATATACACACATACACATGTATGTATATGGTGTTGTATATTGTAGTATTGGAACTGACCCATAGCTGACCCTCCAATGGGATTTCAGAGGCAGTAAATCACACAGAAGGAGAAGCTGGTGGCCTCAAACTGCATGCTATAGAGATTGAAGCTCTGCTTCTTGCCACTAGGTCACTAATAGAAAGAAATATTAAATGTATACTTATGAAGCTTGTAAAATAAGTTTTTGCTACCACTTTATTGGTAAAAGAAATGGGAAGGTAAACTTTCTCTGAGTACTACTTTTTACCTTCATAATTTCCATTCACAGAAATTATTTCTTAGTGAAAAAAAATCTGATCCAAAAATGTTGCTCTTAAAGTTTTTCTCATTCATATCTGCTTCACCTGCATATCTTCCTTTTCTAATGGGGAAAGAATTCTTCATAACAAGGGAGAGTCAATATATAAGAAAATTTGAAAGATATTTATGAATCTGGTTGCAATAAATTTTTGGTTGACTCATACGGGAATTTACAATGTAGCATGCCCCCAAGCCCAATTAATAGAAAAACAGACTAAAAATACCATTGATACAAATACACATTGCTACATATTGCAAATTTAATTTGACCAGAGGAGTTTAAAACCTTTTTCATGACCCACCAGGACCCAGCACATATACACACACTGAGAGAGAAATAAAAATTTCCTTTAAAATGATTACCAAAAACCATATAGATTTGCTCCAACCTTACCTTTTCTATCTTTTTTTTTCATTTTTCAAACAAATAAAGGCATATATGATTAGGTATTATTTGCATGACAAGAGTCCAGAATAAGAGCTGCATAGTAAAGTGGACTAAGGAGTGGAGGGAGGATTGTATAACAATGAATTTTTTTTCTTTTCAAAGAGAAAAGCTAACTGAGGGGGGGGGAGGGTGGTCAAGGAGGAAAATGTGCAACAATGAATGAATGGAAATCCAAGTTCTCTATAAACTTTCATTTAAATCTCAATTAAAAAATAGTGATTAAAACTTTCATAATTGATTTTACAGCACATGAATTGATTATTGTCATTATTGTTATGTTCAGTCGACTATGACTCACAGAAACCCTATGAATAACAGATCTGAACCCTGCCCTATCTTATGCCATCCTCATCATCTGTGACATACTTGGTTTGTTATAGTCTCTGTGTCAATCCATCTTTTTGAAGGCCTTCCTCTGCTTTATTGATCCTCTACCTTTCAAAGCATGATGTCCCTTTCTCAGGGACTAGTCCCTTCTAAAAGCAGGCCCAAAATATGTGAGACAAAATTTTATCATACTTGTCTCTAAGAAGCGTCCTAGATGAACTTTCTCCAAGATATAACTGTGTTGACAGTCAATGGAATATTCAGTACTCTTCTCCAACACCACAACTCAAAGGCAGTGATTCTTCTTCTGTCATCTTTATTCATTGTCCAGCTCTCAGATGCATAACAAGTGATTAAGAAGACTGTGTCTCCTAAAGAGACCATAAATGACATCCAAGTAGAT